>NC_143583.1:199134828-199457001 GCF_048544385.1 Mastigoproctus giganteus | reverse complement strand
GATGGGCCTAAAATTGTTGAGCGCTGCTGGGGGGGGGGGCAACTACAGCCAGTCCACCTACTCTCTTATATTCTGAGCCCAGCTTAGGCCTACGCAAACTAGGCATGTGCCTAGGGCCCGTACTTTGCAGAATCCATAAATGGCAATGAATACAGCCAAAATCAATGATTTCCAGTAGATTAACGACAAGCATGAGGCCTCGTGTTCCTTATAAAATTTGCAAATAAAATTATCATGGTATTTATATTTATACTTGTACCTGATTTTGATACCAAAAATAAATGTTTTATTAGAATAAGTATGTGTTGTGTATTATATTCTTGATTTTTACTCTTAGAAATATATGCAAATTTATTTGCTTTACATTTTTATATTGACCGTAATCCTAATTTTGGATTATGGTGTTAATTTTTTTTTATTATTAAAGTAGGGTGTAGGGGGCCCCGAAAATATTTTGCCTAGGGCCGAAATACTCCAAAGATGGCCCAGCTTATATCTGCAATGTTTCAAAATGATTAACAATCAAATTTTATGATGATTTTGCAGGCTACTGGAGTCTCATGTAGGTTTATTCATGTAATTTATCAATCACCCAAAAATTAGACAACGATGAATAACATACTGAGCCAAGCAACTTGGCTTCATCCTAATTTTTTTTACTGCATATTTTTCTAATAGAATCACTTATAAACATTGCATAAGGGGTCGCCTCCGTAGCCAGGTGGGCAGGAGCAGCAGTGCGTAGCACACGCTTCTTGATTAACCCGGGGTTCAAGCCGTGCCCACCAAATACGGAGGATGTGGAAAAGTCAGGGAATGACCACTGCATATCCCCAGAGCAATATGGCCTTAGTTGCTAATGCTCCTAAAATCCAAATAACAAATAACAACAAACATTGCATAAGGGAAAAAATACTGCTATATAAGATAAAATAAATGTTAAAAAGGAAAATATAAAAATAAGTAAATAAAATATACATACCATGTTATCAATTGCAGCTGCTGCATCCTGCAAAACACAGAAGTTATTCCGTAAAACAATCTTCATTCACATAGTCATAAATGTATACTATACAAGCTAAATATTAGCCTCCCTGATTTGAATAGTTTGTTTGTACTATCAACATAGTACAAACAAAATATATTCAAATCAGGGAATCACGAGAAATGGTCATACCTAATGGCTTAATATCAACACAGTCAACAACTAAAACTCAATGATAAAATTAGCAAAATGAAAGATATGAATGCCTTCCAAAAAAGATTTATCGCTGTTGCATAAAAACTTGGAGCAGAGCTATAGAAATCACAGGATTGTATATGACTACAATATCCAAAATTTATAAGAAGTCGTCCGAAGACAAAGGAGTTCAAAAAGGAGTAACCAAGAAGAAAAGAGGATACTATGGGAGGGGACAGAGAGAAGAGCTTTATACAGGACTGTCAAACCACTGACCTACAAGTTGAGAATTATGGAACATTTTCAAAGACAAAACCTGTTCAAAGAGCAGAAAATTGAAAAAATTGGAAAAAGACCCAAATGGTGTTTGAATTGACACAATTGGATTAGAAAAGATTGGAAAAATATACTGTTGTCTGAAAGACCACATTGCATGAGGCAATGCTTCTATCAGGTATCATACTTACTATACAGTAGCCAGAGGTAAAATAAAAATTATGTGGGAGGAATTATCCTCATGGCAGAAATTAAGTGCAGTCTACTGATGTTTGCAAGGAAGACAAATTAAGACTTAACACAGCTGACAACTCGCACAAGAGTGCAATAACATACAAGCATTTCGGTGGACCATGGTTAAAACCTGTGTGATTATTAAATACAGTTCATGATTGTATTCATGTCCAAATTAATTGTAAATTACTCTAACCTGTTTGCCATGCCAGAGTATAAACTTAAAAAAAAAAAAAAAAAAAAAGACTGCCCAGTATTTAAGAAATTGTCAGATCAATACATCCTACAAAATTTCATTTTTATCCCAAAGGAAACGGCCAGTCACGAAATGAAAATGTGATTATTTATCATAGTAGATGTATTGCAATGGATTAAGGAAACACTGATGGTTAATTCAATCAGTTTCACTGACTCTTCTCACTTCTTCAGTCTCCAGGCATGAACCCTAATGAAAATCTGCACAATATATTAGAATATGATGCACAGCCTTCATCACTGAAACAACTAAAAAAAAGTACTACTAGAGAAATGACTTAAAAATTGCAACAGATAGCTTTCAGCCACTAGTCGTTCACAGTATTTTTGAATGTAGTCTTCTTGTAACTCAGTGCATTTTTTTCAGCAATGCTCCAGATTCGTGATCCCAGTTTTGTAGTTATTTCTTGAAGGTCCTGAAAACAGGAGTTTTTGGCTGCTATCACCTCATCATCCAGTCCATACTTCTTTCCAGACAAGTAGGATTTTAGTTTCAAGAAAAGGTGGAAAACAGATGAGGCTAGATCTGTTGAGTGTGTTGGGTAGGGCAACAATTTATAGCTAGCCTGATGAATTTACAACCATGGCAACAAAAAAATGTGTGATCAGCTGCCATTGATCAAACATTGATATACCGTATTTCCCCATGTATAAAACGCTCCCATATATGAAATTTGAAAAAAAATGTATAACATAAAGTTATTGAACTCAAGTTTTATTTATCATAAAATTCATACAACTCATCACTGTCAAAACTCCCATCCATTAGCTTGTCCTCATCTGTGTCTGATGATGAATCACTGTCTTCATATATTGCCTCGTCCTCAGTTCCATCTGTGGCATTTGAAATGCCACACTTCTTAAATGACTTGACAACAATCTCAATCTTGATATTATCCCAGGATCTTTTCACCCAGGTACAAACTTCTCCTATAGATGGTTTCTTCACTCTTCCTACTGGTGTCAAATTGTCCCCAGAAGACTTCATCCATTGGTTCTATTCATCTCTCATGGCAGCTTTGAAGGGTTTGTTAATGCTGACATCAAGTGGTTGGAGCTGGGATGTCAAGTCTCCAGGTATGACAGCAAGTTTTGTTTTTTTTCTCTGCGGCAATCTTCTTTGTATTTTTTGTTATGTATGCCCTGAACTGATCAAGCACCAATAGGGCAGGTTTGCGTAAGAGCCCACCTGGTCTTCTGCTCCAAACTTTCTCAAACCAGATCTTCATCCCATCCTGATCCATCCAACCCTTGTCATGAACACTCCTTGAGGAATGTCTTCTTTTGGCATTGTTTTGTGTTTGAAAATCAGCATGGGAGGCAGCTTGGTTCCGTCGGCACAACAAGCTAGAACAACTGTATAATGGCTCTTTTCATGTCCACTTGTCTTCACAGTTACAGTTTTCACCCCCTTCTTATCAACAGTTCTGTTACTTGGGACATCAAATTGAAGGGGGACTTTTTTCATATTTGCAATCTGTCCCAACTCAAACTGATGTGTCTTCCAACATTGAATGACAAAACGATGAAATTCAAGGACCTTCTGCTCATAGCTTTCAGGCATCTTTTGGGCAAGTCTGGTGCGTGTATGCATGCTTAGTCCATTCCGTTTCATGAACCTGAAGCACCAATTGTGTCCTTTGAAATCAGTAACTTCTTTTTCATCAGCAATTCTTCTTGCCTCATGCTGAGCCATCTTTGTGGACACAGGAATTCCAATTACCCTTTGCTCCTCAATCCATATCTTCAATTCCCTCTGTAAATCAGGCCATTTTGCTGACTTGCCTCTAATGGCCTTCTTCTGCCATGGCATTTTCAGTAGGGTTTCTTCTGCCCATAGCCAGTCTCGGATTGTTTTCTCAGTTGGAGGAGGACCAAACGTATGTTCAGCAGCACGATTTCCATCACTTTTGCAAACTGGATCACTTTTAACTTGAATTCAGCACTATACGAAAATATTTTTCTGAGGCATTTCTGGGCAGAATGTGGCAAAACGGAACCTAATATGCCGGTGACAAGTGTGAAACAATAAGCACAAAGACAACAAGTGCGAAAAAGCGGGAAATGCAAGTAAAAAAAATGTACAACCACTGTATAAGATGCATCCAGTTTTTAGACCCCAAATTTTTCGAAAAAAGGTGCGTCTTATACATGGGGAAATACTGTATATTTCTGAATAATCCCTTTTTACATAGATTTTATTTTGAAACACATTGGTGAAGCAAAACAGTAAGCTTTCCTCACCTATTTGATTTGATTGTATCTCATAATTTAGTTACAAAGTTAGCACAGTATCATCCATTTATTGTTGTCCCTCTGGAAAATAACCTACCATTATTATGCCTTTTGAATTCCAAAAGACAGATGCTGATGGGTTTTGGCTTGGCCTTCTTTGAAGGTGGTGATGTAGCATATTTCCATTATTTTGATAGCAGTTTTGACTCTTGTTGTTGTAATGTAGCCATGTTTCATTCAGAGTTACACATATGGCTAGAAAGTTTTCAGAATCTGTTTGATTAGGGGAAGAAAGTAACTTTGGTGTTTTCAATTTGAAGACATTTCTGATCAGGTGTCAAAATATAGGGAACGCATTGTGCAGAAATGCTTGTACCAACTTCATTTGACAGAATGTTTTGCATCCATTCAATTTTGATGCCTGTATTTAAGCCTATTTGCCCAACAGTTATTGCCTGATTATCTATCACCATGTCATTAACTTTACTGATGTTCTCTGCTGTTGAATGCTGTTTACCATCAGTGGCGGATCCAGAAAAAAAATTGACAGGAGGGACACCATTTATGACAGGGGAAACACCATTTTGTGCACTAGAATGGCGATTACTTTAGCATTAGTGTTGCCAACTGTAGTCAATTGAAAATAGCTGAAACACAACGCAAAAATAGATAAAATCCGATGTTAACAATGAAAAAAAAAATTTTTTTTTGTAGAGAATTTAAACGACTGGTATATTTTCCGAAATACAACAGGGAGGACAAAAATGCCTTGGCACCCCCAAAATAAATGGGCAACAACATGCCTTGGCACCCCCCCACCCTAAATCCACCACTGTTTACCATGTTCTCGTGAATAATCCCTGGATAATCTCTGGATAATAATTTCTGGGAAAGAAAAATTGAGAGTAGGAGTATGTTATAGACCAAATAACTCTGATGAGTACAACAAACAACTGTACAGAGAAATAGAGTGGGCCAGTAAATCAGATTGTCTTATAATGGGAGATTTTAACTTCCCAGATATCGACTGGAAATTTTGGGTTGGTCACTCACGCACTAGTAAGACTTTTGTGGATTTATTGGATGATTGTTTTCAGAAGCATGTTCGAGAGGCAACTAGAGGGAGTAATACCCTTGATCTGATTATCAGCAGTGATTATTCATGTATTAAGAAGCTGCCGATAAAGAAACCACTAGGTGGAAGTGAACACATTGTACTGATGTGGGATTTACTCAAAGATGTAACTACCATCAGGGGTAAAGGGAGAAGGGTTTTTGCTTTCGTAAAGGTGACTACAGTGTTCGCAGACAGTTTTTAAATTCCATACAGTGGAACCAACTGATTATGTTGCCGGCAGAAAATTCTAAATCGGATCCATTCAAGGAATTAATCTTCGAAGCTACTAGGCTTTTCGTACCAACTAAGAAATACTGTTCAAAGTTTAGGCCTAAATGGATGTCAGATGAACTGATGAGACTCGTGGCAGAGAAGAAAAATGCGTGGGATGCATATAAATTATCAAGGGACACAGATGCCTATGGCAGATATAAGATAGTCTATAATCAAGTCACAAAGGAGATCAGGCAAGCAAAGGCAGATTATAACAAATCTTTGGCAAAGGATACAAAGAAAAACAGTAAAGACTTCTTTAATTATGTGAACTCTAGAAGGAAGGGGATGAATCAGATTGGTCCACTTGATATCGATTGTTCAATTGTTGATGAGCCTCCTGAGGTAGCTGAAAAACTGAATGAGTATTGTTCATCTACATTCACACATCAGAAATGTCTGTAGGGAAGTGGAGGCCAGACATTTATCACACTAACAGGGAGCTAAATAGTTTTGTAATAAATGAGAGCAAAGTGAAGGAGAAATTGATGTTACATAAGGAAGGCACCTGGGGTAGATGGGATCTATCCAGTTATATTAAAGAAAGCAGCAAAGGAAATAAGTAAGCCCTTAGCCATGATTATGAGGGCATCCGTGGACTCAGGGGAGATCCGCATGGACTGGAGATACACAAATGAATCCCCAATTCACAAAGGGGGGATCGAAATGTAACACAAGTAATTAGTTTAACTTCTGTTCTGGGGAAAATAATGGAGTCACTGGTTAAAGAAGCACTACAGGATCATCTAGACAAGACTGCAGTTATAGTTCAGACACAATGAGTTTGTTAAGTGGAAGTCTTGTCTGACCAATTCGATTGGATACTATGACGTGGTCACAAAGGAACTAGATGCAAAAAATTATTTTGATATCATATACTTTGATTTCAGGAAAGTTTTTGATTCTGTTGCACACGGAAGACTACTGTACAAATTTGAGCAGTATGGCATTAAGGGCAAGTTGCTGCTATGAATAAAGTGATGGTTGAGTGGGAGAAAACAGAGAGTGGTAATCAATGGACACTGCTCTTTGTGGACTAATGTTATTAGTGGTGTCCCCCCCAGGGGTCCATGTTGGGCCCATAACTATTTTCTGTATCAATGATATTCATAAAGGTATATCACGCTTAATGTCCAAGTTTGCAGAGACAATAGGAAGGTTGGTAGGGACGTTAATGACAGTATGCTTCTGCAAATGGATCTGAAAAGTTGAGCGGGTGCAATGAGATATGACAATTGAAGTTTAACATTTAAAAGATCAAAAATGCTGCATATGGGTAGCAGTAACTCCAGAGTAAGTAACATACCAACTGTGTGGTACTACACTCAAGGTAGTGGAGAATGAAGAAGACCTGGGGGTAATTGTGCAGTCAGATATGAAGTTTTCTGAGCAGTGCAAAAAAGGCTGCAAGAGTAGCTCATGGTGTCTTGTCAATGATATATAGGAATTTTGCTAGCAGGGATAAGAAGGTGATTATCCCCTTGTATAAGGCAATGATCAGGCCACACCTTGAGTACTGCAAGTCTGGAGGCTTCATTTTAGGAAAGATGTAGAGCTGCTGGAAGTACAGAGAAGGGCAATGAGATTTGTGAGTGGAACAAAGGGTTGCTGTTACCAAGAAAGGCTTAAGTTCTGCAAACTGCAAAGTTTGGAGACAAGGCACCTGTGAGTTGATCTGATTGAGGTGTATAAGGCCTTGAATGGATTGAGCAAGGCTCAATGCTAATGGCATTCTTCCTCTTGCTCAGATTTCCTACCTGAGTGGGCATAAATTCAAATTGAGGAAAGACAGTTATAGAATAAATGTGCAGAAATTTGCCTTTAGCGCCAGCAGGTGGTTGATCCCTGGAACAAACTTCCATCTGTCGTTGTGAATGTTGACAGCTTAAATAAATTCCAGGCTGAACTAGACAAACTTTTGGAGTGAATGGATGGGTGAAATGGGAAGGTTGTTTTTTTTTTTTTTGCTGATGATGTAAGAGGCATATGATGCAAGAATGCTTTCTTGCATCATATGCCTCTACTGATGCTAATGCCTTTTTATATAGATTTTATTTTGGCCTGAGACTCAATACATGCATTCCCATAAAAATTCATATTATTGAAAAAAAAAAAAAATATATATACAGTAATACTTCGGTTAATGAATCGTATTTAGGAAGGATAGGGTAGATAGAAGGGGTGATGGGGTAATGCTTCTTATCAGAAGCAGTCTGAGTGCGACGATAGCTTTCCCAGATTCAGACGTTTCACATGCTAGTATAGAATCTGTATGGTGTGAGATAGTTGGAAACAAAAATATAATGCATGTAGGAGTAATCTACAGACCAGGTGATTGTGAAAATTATGACAAAAGCCTCTACATGCAAATGGAATGGGCAAGTAAGCGTCAATGTCTTATTATGGGTGATTTCAATTTGCCTCTAATTGATTGGAGTAAATGGGAAGGAAACTCGACATGGGGAACAAAATTTTTAAATCAACTAGATGACTGTTATTTGTATCAACATGTCAGGGAAAGTACTAGAGAAAAGAATATCCTAGACATCATCATCACCCATGAATCAGATGACATAACAGGGCTGACAGTAGAGGAACCAGTAACAGGAAGTGATCACTGAGTTCTACGGTGGATGATGATGATGAGAGAGGTGGCAGTAGTAAAAGGCAAAGGAATGGGTTTTAATTTCAGAAAAGGAAATTATGATGCCTTAAGGCACTACATGGCCTCTATTAACTGGGTAGATATCATGCAGAGAATGAATACAATTGAACTGTGTTATGCTTTTAAAACATTAATCAGATGCCTTGAATGCATTTTTACCATTAAAAAAAATACTCCATCAAGTTGGATGAATAGTGAAGTTACCACATTACTTGAGCAGAAAAAGGTGGCATGGAAAGGTTACAGAGCAATAAAAAGTACTGAAGCCTATAACAGCTACAAGATGATCTGTAGTAGAGCCACAGAAAAGTTTCGACGGGCAAAGGCAGTTTATGAAAAATCGCTAGCAAAGAGGGAGGATAAGGAATTCTTCACACATATAAATGCCAAGAAGAGCAGGACAAACCAGATCGGACCTTTACATAAGGGAAAGGGGATAGTATTAAATACACCAGCTGCTGTTGCAGGTGAACTCAACAGTTATTTTGCATCAATATTTACAAATGAAATTTTCTTTTGTGGCAATGGGAAATTGTGGGAGCGAAGTTGAAAAATATGTAATTAATGATACATATAAAAATATGTGATTAATGTTAGGTGGGTCAGAAAACTGCTAGCTTGGGGGGAGAAAAAGACCAATAGATTGACAGTAGCCACTGGCAGAGGTGAAAGAGATTCTTGCACTGCTTCTATTAGAATGAGCAGAAGCCTGAAAAACAAGATGCATGGTATTTCAGAGACTGCTGGGAGCCATTGCGGTACAAGTAAACACATGGGTTGTGTTAGGGTAGCTAAGAATAGAAACAGGTGCAGGTATACTTGCGTGTACACCAATGCTAGGAGTTTAGTAAATAAATTTGATGAATTTGAGGTATTGCTCAAAACATCAAAGGCAGATATTGTTGGGATATCAGAGACATGGTGTCACACAGATATAAGGGATGCAGAACTGCAATTTGGGGAGTACAACGTCTACAGAAAGGATAGACAGGATAGGAAGGAGGGAGGGGTTATGCTATTAGTTAAGAAACACATAAAAACCAAGGAAGTGAAACCAGTCGACATCGCCGGACAGTGTTGAGTCAGTTTGGTGTGACATAAGCATTGGGAGATCAAAATTGAGAGTAGGAGTGTGCTATAGGCCTAATGACTCTGATGAGTATAATAAGAAACTGTACAGGGAAATAGAGTGGGCCAGTAAATCAGAGAGTCTTATAATGGGAGATTTTAATTTCCCAGATATTGACTGGAATTTGGGGGCTGGTCACTCACACACTAGCAGGGCTTTTGTGAATTTATTGGATGATTGTTTTCTACATCAGCATGTTCGGGAGGCAACTAGAGGGAGTAATACTCTTGATTTGATTATCAGCAGTGATTCTTCATGCATTAAGAATCTGCAGATAAATGAACCACTAGGTGGCAGTGATCAGAGTGGTAATCAATGGACACTGCTCATCGTGGACTAATGTTATTAGTGGAGTCCCTCAGGGCTCAGTGCTGAAGTGGGATTTACTCAAAGAGGTAACTACCATTAGGGGTAAAGGGAAGGGTTATTGCTTCCTTAAAGGCGACTACGATGGACTGAGACAGTATTTATATTCTATACAGTGGGACCAACTGATGATGTTACCAACAGCAAATTCAAAATGGGAAGCATTCAAAGAATTAATCTTGGAAGCTACTAGGCTTTACATACCAACTAAGAAATATTGTTCAAGGTTTAGGCCAAAATGGATGTCAGATGAACGAATGAGGCATATGCCAGAGAAGAAAAATGCATGGGATACTTACAAATTAACACATGACACAGAAGCCTATGATAGATACAAGTTGATATGCAACCAAGTTACAAAGGAGGTTAGGCAGGCGAAGGCAGATTACGAGAAATCCTTGGCAAGGGATGCAAAGAAAAACAGCAAAGAGTTCTTTACTTATGTAAACTCTAGAAGGAAGGGGATGAATCAGATTGGTCCACTTGATATTGATGGGTCAACTGTTGATGATCCTGCTCAGGTAGCTAACAAACTAAATGAATATTTTGCATCGACATTCACACATGAGGAGTTATTCAGCAAGGGGAATGCCAAAGGTGTATTCAACTCTAGCAGTAAGCTACAGAATCTTGAAATAACTGGGAGTAAAGTGGAGGAGAAACTGTTGAAGATAAACACAAGAAAGGCACCCGGGGTGGATGGGATCTATCCAGTTATATTAAAGGAGGCAGCAAAGGAAGTAAGAAAACCCTTAGCCATAATTATGAGAGCTTCCTTGGACTCAGGGGAGGTACCCATAGACTGGAAATGTGCAAATGTGACCCCAATTCACAAAGGAGGATCAAAGGCTGACACAAGTAATTATAGACCTGTGAGCTTAACTTCTGTTCCAGGAAAATTAATGGAGGCACTGGTTAAAGAAGCACTGCAGGATCATTTAGACAAGACTTCAGTTATAGCTCAGACACAGCATGGTTTTGTTAAGGGGAAGTCTTGCCTGACCAACTTGATTGGATACTATGATGCAGTCACAAAAGAACTGAATGCAGGGAATAACTTTGATATTATATATTGGATCTTAGAAAGGCTTTTGATACTGTTGCACATGGAAGACTGCTACACAAATTGGAGCAGTGTGACATTGGAGGCAAATTGTTGCTATGGATAAAGGGGTGGTTGAGGGGGAGAAGACAGAGAGTGGTAATCAATGGACACTGCTCATCGTGGACTAATGTTATTAGTGGAGTCCCTCAGGGCTCAGTGTTGGGTCCATTATTGTTTTCTGTATTTATAAATGATATTGATGATGGTATATCAAGCTTAATGTCCAAGTTTGCAGATGATACAAAGGTTGGCAGGGTTGTCAAGGACACTACTGACACTATGCTGCTGCAACAGGATCTGGAAAGGTTGAGCAGATGGGCTGAGAGGTGGCAAATGAAGTTTAACATTGACAAATGTAAAGTACTACACATGGGAAACAGCAACCCCAGAGCAACGTATCAACTCTGTGGTACTACACTGACAGTGGTAGAGAATGAAAGGGACTTAGGGGTGGTTGTGCAGGCAGATATGAAGTTCTCTGAGCAGTGCAGATGGGCTGCAAGAGTAGCTCATGGAGTATTGTCAATGATATACAGGAATTTTTCCAGCAGGGATAAGGAGGTGATTATTCCATTGTATAAGGCAATGGTCAGGCCACACCTAGAGTACTGTATATAGGTCTGGAGGCCTCATTTCAAGAAGGATATAGAGCTGCTGGAACGAGTACAGAGAAGGGCAACAAGATTAGTGAATGGAACAAAGGGGTGCTCTTATGAAGAAAGGCTTAAGTTTTGCAAATTACAGTGTCTGGAGACTAGATACCGGCGAGGTGATCTGATAGAGGTGTATAAAGCTTTGAATGGTTTAAGCATGCTCAATGCTGATGGGATTCTTCCTCTAGCTCAGAAAAATCACCTGAGAGGGCATAAATTCAAATTGAGGAAAGACAGATGTAGGATAGACGTGCGGAAATTTGCCTTTAGCCAGCGGGTGGTTGGTTGGTGGAACAGACTTCCATCCCTTGTGGTGGAGGTTGATAGCCTAAATAAGTTTAAGGCTCAGCTGGACAGATATTTTGAACGAACAGAGGGGTGAAGTGGAAGTGGTTTTTTTTTTTTTTTTTTTTTTTGGCTGATGCTGCATAAGCTTGCTTTCTTGCATCAAATGCCTCTACTAATGCTAATGCTAATATTGAAATTTCGCAAGATTATTTAATGAAAAAACTTTCAAGCCTACAGGCCAGTAAGGCTCCTGGAGTTGATGGAATATACCCTATAATCATAAGGGAGGCGGCAAGCGAGTGCATTGAACCATTGAGGCTAATTATGCCAGCATCACTAGACTCTTGGGAGATTCCATTGGATTGGAAAAGTGCCAATGTATCTCTCATACATATAGGTAGCTCTAAGAGTGAAGTGGGAAATTATCGACCTGTCAGTCTGACTTCAGTGGTAGTGAAAATCATGGAGGCAATGATTAAGGGTGGAATTCAGGATATTTGGATAGAACTGAAATTCTCAAGGATACTCAGCATGGTTTTGTAAAGGGAAAATCATGTTTAACAAATCTGGTTCGCTATTTTAAAAGGGTCACTCACGAGCTGGATTTAGGGAATAATTTCGACACTGTTTATTTAGATTTTGGCAAAGCTTTTGACTCAGTCCCACATGAGTGGTTGCTTCATAAACTGGAAAAGGCTGGAATCACTAGGAAAATCCTTAGATGGCTAGCAGGATGGTTTCAGGGCAGGAAGCAGAAGGTTGTAATAAATGGCTATTCCTCAGATTGGGTTGATGTAAGAAGTGGGGTTCCCCAAGGATCAGTATTAGGACCACTGTTGTTTTTAATTTTCATAAACGACATCGACGAAGGGATAGAGGGCGTGATGTCTAAATTTGCAGATGATGTTAAAATTGGTAGAGTAGTTAATGATCACTGCCAAGCTGAGCTTCTTCAGAGAGACCTAGACAGACTTCAGGAATGGTCATAAAAATGGCAGCTATGCTTTAATCCAACAAAGTGTAAGGTATTATACCTAGAAAACAGTAATCCCAAAATAACTTATTCACTTGGTGGAGTTCAACTAAACCCAGTACTGGAGGAAAGGGACTTGGGTGTTACGATACGGTCAGACATGAAATTCTCTGAGCATTGTAAACAGGTTGCAAGGAAGGCCCATGGTGTCCTATCGATGATCTATCAAACATTTGCAAGTAGAGATAGGGATGTGATAATCCCATTATATAAGGCTTTTGTCAGACCACACTTGGAATACTGTGTTCAAGTATGGAGACCGCACCTAAAGAAAGACACTGATCTTCTTGAAAGGGTGCAAAGACGGGTAACTCACCTGGTGAGATCGGCAAAAGGGCGTCCTTATGAAGAAAGACGTCGAATATGTAGGTTGCAGAGTTTGGAAACTAGACACCTTAGAGGAGATTTGATTGAGGTGTTTAAGGCTCTGAGAGGCATCAGTAAAATGAATGAGGACGAAATTTTCAAGATTATAAATGATGCTAGAACTAGGGGACATAAATTCAAGTTATGTGGGGAAATGTTTAGATTGGACTGCAGGAAGTTTTATTTTAGCCAGCGAGTTATAAATTATTGGAATGAGTTGCCTACATGGGTGGTAGAAGCTGACAGTTTTGGGGAAATTCAAAGGTCGCATAGGATAATAGGTTTAATTTCCTTTTCTTTTATTAATTATTATTATTATTTATTTTTTTTTATCATTGTTTTATTCGGGGGTTTTTTTGTTTTTTTTTGCTGGTGCAGCATAAGCCATAGGCTTTCTTGCACCATGCAGCCATTACTAATATGAATAGTGAGATCAGCAGAAGGATGACCGTATTAGGAAATATTCGGACTATGTGGGCTTCAGAGCTGGCAACCAGCCACCTCAGAGGTGACCTAATTAAGGTTTAAAAGACTCTGACAGGGGTTAATAAAATGAATGAAGGTGGAAATCTCACTATTATAAAGAATTCCAAAACTAGGGGTTATAAATTACTAGGGGCTTAAGATTTAGATTAGATTGTAATAAGTATTCATTCAGCCAACAAGTAGTTGACTGCTGGAATAAGTTGCCTTCGCAGTTAGTTGAGGCTGATAGTTTGAATAAATTCAAAGGTTAACTGAACAGTTATTAGGAGAGAACCATAATTTGTGCTTTCTTATCTACTTGTTTTTTTTTTTTTTGTTTTTTTTGGGGGAGGGGTTGAGTTCTTTTTTTTTTTTTTTTTTTTTGCTAGTGCAGAGTAAGCCTATGGCTTCCTTGCACTATATGGCGAATACTATTACTATCCTCTGGTAATGAAGTCAGCAAAAAATGTCCTGCGGCACTTGCAAAAGTTTGCAGTAGGGATTTTTGACGTACCTAGAACTCACTTCATGATATACAGAGCAGTGGTTAAATTGATATCGTGCATACCTACTGTAGTTGTTTTAATATATTTTATTAAATACGTAATTAAATAATTTCCCAGTATGCCACGAAAAAACAATATCTTTAGAAACCAAAATGCAGATTATAAGGAGGATAAAAGCTGGAGAAAAGTAATGCCATGTAGCATAATCAACAATCAACTTTAAAAACAATTTTAAATCAAGGTCATAAAGTTAAGCAGTCTGTGCTAAATTGTAGTGACATTACCATATCCAAATTAACACAAACACATAGTAGCCTTGTAGAAAACATTGGAAAAAATGTTAAGTGTTTGGGTAGATGATATGACACAGTGTCATATGCCAGTCACCCAGGCGATAATTCAACCAAAGAATTAAACTTATTTAACCATTTAAAGGCCCAGGAAGCTGAGGAAACCACTGAGACTTTTGTGGCTTCTTGCAGCTGGTTTGAGAAATTCAAAAAACATACAAGAATTCATAGCATTAAACTGACATCCAGGCAACAGCAGAATTTCCAGCACAACTGCAAGCCATAGTAGAATGAGGAAAATACCTGGAGAATTTGGTATTCAAGTGGATGAAAGTGGGCTATTCTGGAAATGTTTGCCTTCCAAAACTTTCATCTCCCCAGATGCATTTGCATCTGGGGATACGAAGCTAAAACCAATGCTTGTTTACCATTCCGAAATGCCTTGAGCTATGAAAGGATTCTCAAAATCTAATTTGTCAGTAATATGGAAATCGAATAGAAAGGCCTGGGTGATAATGGACTTGTTTACCGATTGGTTTGTCAACTATTTTTGTCCTGCTGTCCAACGTTATTGTGAACGAAATAATTTCGAACCCAAGACACGTTTGCTACTGGACAATGCACCAGATCATCCTTCAAATCTTATCTCATTACATTCCTGTTGAAGTGCTGTTTCCACCACCAAACACAACTTCGCTGCTACAACCAATGGATCAGAGCATTATTGAAGCCTTTAAAGCCTACTATCTGAGATGCACTTTCTACCCAACTTTTAGTCAACTGATTGAGGCTAATGATGAAACATAACAGTCGATCAATGATTTCTGGAAAAATTACAACATTATGAAAGCAACCAGTAATATCAAAGAAGCCTGGGATGAAGTGACAGATCAGTGTCTTAATGGTGTTTGGTGACAAATATGGCCCAATGTTGTTACAGAACGTAATGGAGTAGAATATGAAATTCCTGCAATTAGCACAGAAGTTATTTGAATGGCACATGCAATAGGCTTTGCAGAAGTCGATGTAGCTGACGTTCAGGATTTATTAAGTAGCCATGGTGAGACACTAACAAATGAGGAACTCCCAGAGTTCCTCATTTGTTAGTGAGACTCTTTTCAAAGTACAGGTGACCCCCGCTTAATGCTGATAATTTGTTCCGGAAAAACGGAGCGCTAAGTGAATCCGCGCTAAGCGAGCGCCGCATTCCCATAAGGTAACATATGTATTTGTAAGTTGCGGTCGGTGCCATAGGATATTTCCTAATCAATAATAAACGATAGTAAAAAGATGCACAAATGTTGGCCAAAATATTTAATAATTTGTACATATAAAATATTCTGCATTACACACGTATATACAGTAATTATGTGGTAACTACTTACATATCAAAATTAAACTTATAATTCCAATCAAAATCATGAATTTAATTGATCTAAATTGATTTTAATTGATTTAATTTAATTGATGAATTTAATCATGAAAAATGTGTCGATTTTGGGTTGGCACTCTTCTAAATAAACTAAAAGGGGTATTAATTTTAAATCCCCCGCAGCGTTACCACCCAACAATAAAGTCAACCAACCCTTCGCCGCTTTGAAACCTGGCATGTTTTTTTTTCTTCTTTCAATATGAAACTTCTTTTAGACATTCGTTTCCACAAAAGTCCTGCTTCATCTATGTTATAAACTTGTTGAGAAGTATAACATACAATACCACTCTTCAATAATTTTAACAAGTTCTTTTTTGAAAGTTTCGGCTCCTTGATCTGCACTTGCAGCTTCTCCCTAGATTTTAAATCTATTCAACCAACCCTTACCAGTTTTAAATGGTTCCACTTTTTTTTTTTTTTTTTTTTATAGGTGAGTTTTCTTCAGATCATCATATTGGCTAATCTCTCTCTCTCTTTTATAATATTTAACTTAACTGAATTCTGCATTGGATATTATCTTCAATAAAATTAGTTAAAGTCTTTCCATTTCAATCCTAATAGTCGGCCTAGCCCTAGTTGCTTGCAGTGGAACAGCTATCTTTCCCGCTACTAAAATTAATTCTTTATTTTTTTATAATTGTTCTTACAGTTAAACTTGCAAGTCCTAAATTATGGCACACATCTGCTTGTCGTTGACCGGAATCGATTCGCTTCAAAACATTTAATTTAATTTTCAAATTCAGTATTTTTCTTACATTTATAGTCTTCGTACTGCGTCCAGACGTTGTTGCTTTTTCATTCTTATAGGCCATTATTAACTCTTCGAAAATGTAACTGCATTGGTTGCATTAATTATGACACAATGTTCGAGTAAACTGTCCGTTACGCACAATGTCTAATACTGTACTGAGTGATGATTAGTCTTTGGATAAATGCATATAACGCAAATATTACAAGCAATATACTTGATAATTTTTTAAAATGTTGATCTCGGAACTACATAACAAGTCACTGTACTGCGTTAAATTAGCGTGCGAGAAAATTTCACTGCGCATGGGAAAATTTCTGAAGTCGGCATGGGAAATGTTTTAATGCTGTTTTGCTGTTCATTTTCAAGTTATCGACTCCGTCAAATGAAACGATTTCATTAAATATGCCAAAAATGCAATCTGTAAAAGAGCGTTATAGTGATCTGTGACAGCATTATAGTCAGATACGGGTTATAATATTAGAACAGCATTATAGCAAATCAGCGTAGAGCGAACTGCGTTATAATGGGGGCCTGCTGTACAGTAAACCCTCGATTTAATAGACCCTGATATAACGGACTGGACAAATAATACAGTAATGTACATGTTAAATCTCAACCATATTATTTTTTTTTAAATTATACAAAACTTCAATGTGATTATTAATTAAAAATTAATAATAATTACCTATTTCCATTATTGTTTTGATAATAATCTACTTTTATTTTTATAATCAAATTCAGGAAATTGTTTTTTATTCTTTCTGAAAACATGTTCAAATAGCTGTTTTCCCAGATTACAGATAACTGATATGAGCAGGCGGAAGACTTACGAGCTGAACATAACCTAGGACACTAAACTGCAGGTCTACCGACTCACTTTGTTTCGGTCTCAGTCTGCCTCAAGCTATCATGCCTCATGCGGTCAGGTTGTATACAGAGTGTTTCTGTGAATTGTGACTTGTGACTTCCGAATTGTGACTTTATTTACTAAATAATTTTGCAATCCTTACAATTTAAAATTGCATTAAGTGATAGAGGAGTTAAAAGAAAGCGTGTGAACTTAAATGTGGCACAGAAATTAGAGCTAATTGAGAAATTAAAACAAGGCGTCTCAGTAGCAAGTGTTTGTAAAATTTACAATGTAAAAAAAAAAAAAAAAAAAACTTTCTGATATCCGTAAATCAAAGGTCAAATTGTAACATAATTTTATATTGTACAGCACTGTATATTATATTAAAGCTTTTTTTTTTTTTTTTACATTAAGAACAATAAAAAATGGCCCCCAGCTTACATTCGATTTAACGGACACCCCTTCTCCCCTATTAGGCCGTTAAATCGAGGGTTTACTGTAATGGAGAAATTCATCAATTGACAACTCTTGCTGCCACTTCTTGATTGTTCATATAGCACTTCATGACTGTAAAAAAAATTTTATTGCTGTAATTTTTTTTTTTTTTTTTTTACCTATCTTTACTGCTTTAATTTCTCCATCTCTAGTCCAAAGATTACATATGCTAACATTTGCTAATGATTTGAAAATTCTTACACCCATCAAAACATACAGATCTTGTTGAGATCATAGATAATATCAACTTCTTTTGCTTGCCACTTACCCCAAACAGTTTGGCTTTGACATCAACTTAGCAGTCAGAATGCATGCTATACTCTTTTGAAGAATAATCCAGCCTACCATCTCACCCATGCTTAGAGAAGCCTCAATTCCAACTGTATTCATTCAATGTGATTTAGGGGCTCTCTTTGATACCAGGAAAAACTGCATAACATTCCTATTTGCAATCCCTGAACACATTACCATTCCATGTGAATGGTTTGCAATAAAGATATTCTCTCTCTCTCTCTCTCTCAAACCTTCTATCTGGTCAATGATCATCAATATTGATTCTGTCAATGTTGAGCAGCTACTGATATCTTAACTTACTCCTCATTATAAATGGGAAAAAAGTCTGGTAAAACTCATACAGTTGCCCTAGCATTTTCAAGATTTTTGATCATGTTTGGAATAAACATCTAAGTGAATTTCCTTCTCATGGTTTGCCTTTATATTTTACAACTGGGAAGCCAGTTTCCTCTCAGACCACCTGTAGCACAGTGGTAGATACAGGAGGATGGGGGAGATTAACCACCACGGCCTAAGTAAATTGGAGCAAATAACATGTATTTTATGATTGTAAGTTGTAATATGTAAATACTTGTACTGTATATAAACTACTTAATGCCTGGTTAATAATCTGAGAAAAATTCAAGCTTAATTTTTAATTACTCAATCATATGTCAATACTTTTTTTTTTTTTTTTTTTTGGTAGTTGTTGGAGCATCGGCTTCTGTGGCTATATTGCATGTCCCAAGGTTTTTGCATTTTCTACTGTGATCCAAGCCCAAGGTGGGATTCGAACCCGCGACCTTTGGGTTGCCAGGCAGGCGCTTTACCCACATGGCTAGCCTGGTCGGCTATCATTACTGTTATATCATCTCTTCTAGAAAGACTGGATCTGCCCCCTGTCATTCCAGGAACAGCATTACTTGAAAAGTTGGGGTGGGTGGCATTGGAGTGGATCTCAAGCATTACTTGAAAAGTCTTCCAACTTCTCAAGTAATGCTGGTGTACCTCAAAGTTCTACACTTTCTCTGACTCTCTTCCTTTTATATACTGATGACCTATTTCACTGATGAGAAATCCTGCCCATAGTTTTGCCAATGATAACACACTATACTCCACCTTTCGGTTTGAGAATTGAAAGGTGGAGAATAGCATTCTGTTCTGCACCAACAGCATCTTCAACTTCTTGAATATCTATCACCAATTCCTTAAATGCTAATCTTCAGGTAATTCCTCAAAGGGGGTGAAAAAAATTAAGTTAATTCACAGTTAAATTAAGTTAATTTAGTTAGTCTGTTACTAATCAATCATGTTTGATAACACTCAGATTTCTAGACAAGATCATAAAACTTCTGAGATTTACACAAACTCAAATTTACATTACCTTTGGGGGTACCACCCCAAATGTGGGAATAGTATTTCATGGTAGGGTGGATTTTGGCAGACAGCAGAAACATCCAGTTTCTGCTGTCTGCCTTTTCTATAAATTGCATGCAAGTTTTTTCTAATGTAATGGCAGCATCGGGAACAGCAGCTCAACTTCCCCACAGATATTTCCATGGGCATTGTTCTTCTGAACTGACATCTGTAAATTCGACTTCTCTTCCTAACCAGCCTGAATACTTGCCTCAATTGGCAACATCCAATCACCACCCAACTAAACTCACAGAACTGTTTCCTCATTTAATCTTTTCTACTTTTCTTCTTTGGAACAACAATTCTCATCACATTATTTCCTGAAAATTATAAATCTATAGAAATTAAAGTCTAATATCAACAAGCACCGCCTGTCTTCTCAGCTTCTCCTTTCTCGCCCATAGTTCAAATGCTTCATTTTGAAGATAACACGTTACTTCCACAAGTCCCCCCCCCAACTTCTTTCTAAGCAGGATACAGACATGAGTAATACCTTTTGTTTTTGGTGTTACTATAAAAAATAGATAAAAATTTTAAAAAATACAGAAATGTTCCTTCAAATGACAACACATGAACTTACTGCAGTCATGCAACAGTTTAGTCACTTGAATTTCCTCTCCATGTTCACTTTAGACCAGGTCTGCTCCCGTGCAACTTTTTTCTTTTGTTCAAAGCTTAAAGAAACATAGTAGCAGCATATAATATGACTTCAATGTAAAAATTAAAGTAGCCTTGAAGAGATGATTGGTGGCCTCTGTCAAAATAATTTTATTTGAATGGCATACAAAAACTTATTTAGCACTGAATGAAATGCATCAAGTTACATGAAATGTATTTAAAATATTAATGTCTCAAATTTAAAGAACTTTTTTATCCACAAGTATATTTGTTTTTGCTTTCTGATTTATCTCCTATTCTTTGAAAGGTTAAGCAAAAGAGGCATTACTTTGCACCCCACCCTCATATGACACTATCTACATTCAAAATAATATTAGAAAATGGAAGCACTGTATTCTTTTTAATGTTTTCATTAAAAAAAAATAGAGCCCTCACTAATCTGGTTACAGTTAATCCAGATCGAAATATGAAAAATCCTGTTCACAGCTGAGTATTTTGAAAGACGTGGAATTTAGGAAGGCAGATGAGTCACTCTGAATGTGCATAGAGAGAGAGAGAGACGGAACACACATTACATTGTCATGCGTGTTGTTCAGTATCATTGTTGACCATAAGTCGAACAGATGTTATTTGGTAAACAAATTATGTAAACCCCCTCTAGCCTGGCTATACCAACGTACTGCCTTTAGTTTATTGGATGGCAGTAATTATTTATACATATGTATGTGTGTGTGTGTGTGTGTGTATACAGGTACTCCCCGACTTATGCAAATTTGACTTTATGTAAGTTTTTGCTGGCCGGTGCAAACTTAAAAAAAATCATGGAAACATATTTTGCATCTCATAGAATAAATGAAATAGGAATAAATGGAGGTATTTTGAAAATATAGCAATGTAAACCTGACACCTTTTTTTTTTTTTTTTTTGTAATTCATTCCAAGTCTTTGGAAGTTGAAAATTTCGTTATATTACTAAGCTGTTTACCTCTCTAAAAGATCATATTTATAATAGAAATTGCACTACCTTTTCATCGTTATCATATGTTCTCGTTATAAGAATCAATTTTGAATGCCTTTGTAATATTTTTCTAAAGCACATTTCTCTAGGTCAGGACCAAAAAACAATAAAAACAATTTGCACTTTCCAGTATAAACCGGAAAGTGCAAATTATTGGGCTTTTCTGTTAGTGCTTCTAATTATAAACGGGTAGTAAACTCAATCTTACTGCATTTGCGATAATACCAATAAATGCAATTGTGGTGAATTGAGATCTTCACTGAAATCTTCAGAAACTTCTCTTCATTCCTATTCACATATTACAATGATGAAGGGAAAGTGACCAACAAAAAGAACAAGTGGTGGTAATGCCAGGAAACAAAAAATTGATTTAGAAATGAAGATGAAAATGATGAAGCAGTAAGAAGCAGGACAAAGTTGGTCATCTATTGCAAGGGAATTAGGTCTCGCTGCTTCAACAGTGAATACTATTTCAAGGGACAGTGTGCGTATAAAAGAACATGTCAAAGGATCAATGCATTTAAGTTCAACAGCGATCACAAAACGGCATTCAGGTGCTATATCGAAGATGGAATAGATGTTAATAATGTGGATGGAAAATCAGATTCCGAATTGAGCACCCCTGAGTCTAATGACCATTCAAGCAAAAGCAACGTATTTATAAAGATATTAAGGATAAGTACAGGAAGTTCCAAGCAAAATTCGTGGCAAGTAACAAGTGGCTTAATAGGTCCAAGCCTCACGCTGGTTTCCACAATGTTAAAGTATGTGCGGTAAAGTCACCAGTGCTGATTCTGAAGCTGCAGAGAAATTGTGATGTGTTGGAAAAAATTATTGATGAAGGCAGCTATACAACGCAGCAAATTGACGAGACTGCTCTGTATTGGAAAAAAATCCTGGATCGAACATACATGCCAAGGAGGAAAATACAATGCCAGGTTTCAAGGCACCAAAAGATAGGGCCACGCTCTTGCTTGGGGCTAATGCAGCGGGAGATTACAGATTAGAACCACTGCTTGTGTACCATTCTTGAAATCCTCATAAAGCCACCCTACCTGTGCATTTCCATGCATAAAGCAACCCTACCTGTGCATTTTCATGCATAAAGCCACCCTACCTGTGCATTTCCATGCATAAAGCCACCCTACCCGTGCATTTCCGATCGAACCAGAGAGCATGGATAACAGTATCTCTCTCTTTGAGAATTGGTTTAAATGCTGTTTCATTCCAGAGGTTGAAAAATATTGTAAAGACACCGACATTCCTTTCAAGATTTTGCTTCTATTAGATAATGCTCCTGGACCTACTACGCATCTAGATGATTTCAATTCGAACACAAAAGTCATATTTCTATAGCCAAACACAACTTCACTCATCCAACCTATGGATCAGGGTGTTATTTCAAATTTAAAAGCATATTATTTATGCACATCATTTACTCAGGCATTGTCTGCAGTAGATGATGAGAAAAATTTTACGGTAAGAGACTTTTGGAAATCTTACAATATTTACCATGCCATCTTAAACATTAATAAGGCTTGGGCTAAAATTACTAAAAATTGTTTAAATGGCACGTGGAAGAAAATATGCCCACAGCAAGTAAAAGGCATCAAAGGATTTGAAAAAGACAAATCATATGAAGAGGTTACAAATAAGACTGTAAAGGTTGCAGAGCTCCTTCAGTTGGAGGTTGATGGCAAAGATGTGGAGGAGTTAATACAAGAAGAAGAGAAGGAATTATCTAACAAAGAACTTATTGACTTGCAGTCAGCAATAGTGAAAGAAGAAAATGCTGATGAAGTTCAAGTTGAACCAAATGAGGAGCCAAGATGATTCATCAACAGAGAGATGGCAATGGCATTTCGTGAAATTGCATCGGCAATGGCAAGGTTTGAGAAGATGGATCCTGACAGCAAACAATCCTTGAAAATTAACAACGGGGTGAATGATATGCTTGCTTGCTACAAAGAAACCTATGATGAAAAGAAAAAAGCCACCATCCAGTCAACCACCATTAATATGTTTTTTCATAAGGTTGAGCAGCCAACCCCTTCTAAATCTCCATAGCCCTCGACCTCTGCAGCGGCATACTTATCAGCTAAAGATGTCAATTCTGGCAACGATGCTCAAAAGGTAAAACTTACTGACATTATGCCTGTACCTCTTTTTTTCTAATTTTATAATTTTGAAATTTTTTTA
Organism: Mastigoproctus giganteus; assembly: GCF_048544385.1. NCBI lineage: Eukaryota > Metazoa > Arthropoda > Arachnida > Uropygi > Thelyphonidae > Mastigoproctus > Mastigoproctus giganteus. The sequence goes on along the minus strand of NC_143583.1, from coordinate 199,433,514 downwards.
AATTGCACGCTTCTGTAATTTTTCCTGTGCATGAGATAAAAATTGAATAAATACGATAAATAATTACATGTTCGTCGAACATTTCTTTTTTGATTCAATCAATTCAGCGAGCACAGTTGCGAGTGCTGCACAAGCATGGGGCAAATTCCGACTGGCGTAGCATTCCGCAGAACATAACCCTTACGTAAGTTGGGGAGTTCCTGTATATATATGTATGTATATATATATATATATATATATATATATATATTATTATTATTTAGTATGAACCAGAGCTGTAATGCTCAATACGTTCTATGTTGATATCAATTTTTGTAAAATAAGAGAAGTTAACCTTAATATAGTATGTAGAACATTTCCGTATGATACTCTCCAGAAATCAAAACGAAAAAATCGAAAATCTTACATTACAGTAACAAATAATTAAAAATAATAAAATTAAAAATAAGGAAAATCGTTTTGCAATTTTTTCGTTAAATTCTTTTAATTAATTTTCTTATTTTTAATTGCATTAAATTGATTTTTTAATTATTTGTTACTCTAATGTAAGATTTTCGATTTTTTTGTTTTAATTTCTGGAGAGTATCATACGGAAGTGTTCTGCGTACTATATTGAGGTAAACTTCTCTTATTATTTTACAAATGCATATATTATTATTATTATTATTAATAGCCATATGGTACAAGGAAGCCTGAGGCTTATGCTGCACCAGCCAAAAAAAAAAAAAATTCCCGAGTTACCCTGAGAGAGAAAGAGAGAGTAGAAAGGAATCACCAAGAAAGAGAAGAATGGTGATATCCAGCTCAGGACCCTGGGTTTGCCAAGCCCATACTCACCAGATGTGAGCCCCTGGAGTTATCTATATAAAATGCTATATACAAGAAGCAAGGAAATGAAAATCATTTAAGATACTTACTTCTGCAAGTTCGAATTCAATAAATGCAAATCCTCTATGAGTTTCTAAAGACAATGTCAAGGGAAAATATACTTTTTTTTTACTCTCATCAATTAAAAGAAGCATGGTAATTCAACTTCCCATATTCTCTGAATAATTTCATAAATCCTTCAAATGCTAAATTTTCAATAATGCATTTTTATCCCTATTTCTTTTTTTTTTAAAGAAAAATGGAGGGGAAACTTCCCAAATTCTGCACTGTTTAGCTAAGCATCTAAAGATGTATCTATTTACACAAAAATCTAGTATTTATAAATTTAGCAGCAACAGTAGATATTATGTCTACACTATCGTATTTGTGCCAGTGCAGGCAGTTGTTATCGTGTCTGCACTAGCACAAAGATGACATGTTTTAACTCCAGCTTCCTTAAGGGGAAACTGTTCCCTAAATCAATTCAGTTCAGTGCTGAATTAGCTTATCCCAAGTTCTGATCATATTTTCCATAAACAAATGGGAAGCCACTAAACATGCACAATTTTCAGACAACTAACCACATAGTAAAAACATGGAAAAGAATCTGACCATAAAAATTCAGCAAGTTAATGAAAGCAGATCCTAGAAAAGGCTGAGAAATGACTATAAGAAAAAAAACATGGAGCCTTATAAGGGGACAATCACTCATAAACTACCAGGTAATGCATACATAAGTGGAGCGGATTGCCTGAATTACCTAAGTACTATACCCATACATCGAACAGGTGTTCACACTGTCCCAGAATCAACAGTAAGGAGACCTATTGGAGTATGGTTGATACTAGCAAATAGACTTTCCAGCTGACTGGTCCGGAACAAGCTGACTTAGGACTTCCATCTTGGCTGAAGAAGGGACTGAAGTGGCATATTAAAGTTAGATTCTTCAACTGCCAGGATACCTCTTTCTGGTAAGTCCATGGTCACAGCACATGGCAAATATGCCAGATCTTAGCAATGGCAGCCCAGAACACACCATACACTGAGTGATCATTGCATTATGACCACCTACCTAATACTTCATAGGTCCTCCCTTTTGCCCTCAGTACAGCAGCTTTCTGATGTGGCATTGATTCAACAAGATGTTGGAAGCATTCGGGAGGTATGGCCAACCAAGCTGTGTGTAATGTGGTCAGCAATGCAGGTATGGAGGTGATTGGTGTATCCAGACACCTGATATGCCTTTCCATAGTATCCCACAAGTGCTCTATGGGATTGATATCAGGCGAATTTGGAGGCCAATTGATGTGCTGGAAGTCAGAACTGTGCTCCTCAAACCATTCCTGCACAAGTGCCCGATGGCTCGGTGCATTGTCATCTTGGAAGACACCATCACCATTCAGAAAAAAGTGTAACATAGCAGGGTGTACACAGTCAGCAAGCAGTTGACGATAGCGGAGACCACTGATACATTGTTCCACATGCATCAAGGGCACAAGTTCCTGCAGTGAAACATGCCCCACACCATACAACTGCCTCCACTTTTGATACCATGCATGATGGATCAAGAGCCTTCTGACGCTGACACCAAATCCATACACGACCATCCACGGTGTGTAGTAAATAACGTGACTCATCTGACCGGCACACCGTCTTCCAGTCTTATAAGGTCCAACTTGCATGCTCTTTGCACCAGGCGAGTCTTTTACGTCGATGAACCTTGGTTAGGAGGGGGTGCCATAAAGGTCGTCTGCTGGTATTGCCCATACTTGCAAGTGTGTGATGCATGGACATGCCAGATATTGTTTTGGGTTGGCCCACGTTGTATTGGGTAGTCAACTCTTCAACAGTGCTGCATCTGTACAAGTCGTCAGCCCCAGCACTCACTTCTAACATCAACCTTTTGCTGAATTTTGCAGTTTTGCCATTAGGTCACTGTTTGACCATTTTGACACCAGTCCTGGTACACTAACTACGGCTGCTCGCGAACACTCCACCAGTTCAGCCATTTAGGAAATCGAGGTACAAGCTCGTCAAGCACCCACAATCTGTCCTTTATCAAAGTCCAATAAATCCTTCCTTTTACCCATCACACTCAGAATTTTACTACCTACTGAACCACTGACACCTTATCTATGCTATGTAGGTCGACTAACTGCACACTCTCGCACCTCACATGGTCAACAGGTTGCATTCAGTTTACATAGGGGTGGTCATAATTCAGTGATCACTCAGTATATATATATATATATATATATATATATAGAGGAAAAGTCCGAAAATCAGGACTGCTCAGGGACTGGGTTGATCTGGATTTTCAGATTTTTCCGGATTCTCAGGAAGTACTTTTAAAATTCAAATTTAAGATGGAATAAAGAAGAGAAGACCGGGTAAATTTTGGCAGTTTATTCATTAGCAAATAAAGCACGCTTCATTTATCGAAACGAGCAGTTTTAAAGAAAAATAAAGTCAGACCTGACAAAGATATAAACATAAAAATTTTCACCCCAAAAAAAAAAAAAAAAAAAAAAAATGCATGTAATGCTTGAAATCATGTTTAAAAATGAACAATGTAAAAGAAATATACAGTACATAAATGAAAGCAGAAGATACATATTTTACATAAACTATTTGTTTTAGTTTATTAATGAAACATTTTCTTATAAAATACAAAGTTCGAAAAACAAACAAATATTTATTCATTCTTTTCTGTGATTTCTGTTGCACTGCTTGTGGATGGAACACTTGCGGCTTCTACTCTTTCTGCAGCACTGCTTTTTTTTTTTTTTATGTAAACCCCAAACACGAGAGGTATTAGAACCTATAGTACTGAGTACTGTGCTTGGGTTGGAGGTTGAGAAGATGAAAGAATATATTAGTTGACATTGAACTTGAACTTCTGTAGACTGTAATTTTCAGGAAATACGTATGAAGGAAGGTTGTTCCGGAAAACGGCAGTTGAATGAATAAACGAGGAAGATGAAAAGTTTGTTCTGTGAGTTTGAAGTTGGACAATAAATGGATGTTGGCTGGTGACTGCACGTGTTCGGACTGTTTTGAAAGAGAGAGCGGGAATTATAGAATCCAATTCAGAAGAACAGTGCCCATGGAAGTATCTGTAGAAAAGGCATGCAGCAAAAACAATACGTCTATGAGACAGCGAGTGGAGAGATGAATCATTAATTAACCTAACTGCCCTCTTCTGAATGGAATCAAGAAGCCTGAGAGAGGTTTTGGGGGCTCCACCCCAGATGTGGGAACAATATTCCATGGTAGGGCAGATTTGCAATTTATACAGAGTGAGCAGATGTTTGGAAGAAAAGTAAAGCTGAGAGCGAAAGAGAAAAACCAAGTTTTTTAGATGCAGAGGAAGCAATATTTGTAATGTGCTTGTGCCAAGAGAGATTAGAAGTCAGGGTAATCCACAAAAGATATATCATTTTACCTAGAAATCGGAGTATCACCAAAGATGAGCATAACAGCAGAAGAATCCTTTTTGTGAGATATAAGACAAGACTGAGTTTTAGAAGGGTTGAAATCAACTAAGTTGTCTTTGCCCCACTGGAGAATTACCTAAAGATCGGCATTTAAGGAATAGGTAGCAGATTTTCGAGAAGATGAAGCTGATTAAGGGAAAAGAGTGGGGGAAAGAACTGAACCTTGGGGAGACCGGCATTAGTGGAGAAGTTAGAAGACAGAGAGCAATCTACCATCACCCTCAGTGAGTGATCAGAGAGAAAACTGGATAACCAATTACTAAAAACAGTTGGCAAACCATAAGATGGAAGCTTGTTTAGAAGACCTTTATGCCACACACGATCAAAAGCCTTTGAGATGTCAAGAGCAACTACTTCTGTTTAACCGAACCTTTCCATTGAATTAGTCCATACATGGGTAACATAAGTCAGAATATCACCAGTGGATCGACACTGACTGAATCCATACTGGCGATCGTTGATCAGACGGAAGTTTCTAGATAGTTTAAAAACTGCTGGTTAATTGATTTCTCCATTACTTTAGAAAGAGTAAAAGTAATTGCAATGGGACGATAATTGGATTCGAGGGATTTGTCACTCTTTTTAGGAACTGGCTGGATATGAGCAAATTTCCAAGCAGAAGGAAAAACACCTTTGGGATAAGAAAGTGAAAAAAAGCGGCAAAGGATAGGAGTAAGTTCAGGAGCACACGTTTTGAGAAGAAGTGGAGAAATACCATCGGGATCTGGCGATTTCTGAGCATCAAGTTTCGTCAAAATCCTTCTGATATCCTTTTGATGGAAGACCACAGGAGGCATTGATTGGAGCGTGTTGGGAATGGTCGGAGGTGTTTTACCAAGATCATTAATACATGGGTTGGAAGAAAAATGGGATGCTAGCAGGTCAGCTTTATCCTTGACTGAAGTGACAACAGAACCATCTGGTTTGGACAGAGGTGGGAGCAGGGATGGGCAAAAGTTGCGGCCAATAGTTCTGGCAAGAGACCAGAATGCTCGGCTACCACTAGGGCAAGAAGCTAGTTTTCTACTCTTAGCCTGTTCAAACTATAGTTTGGACTGATTAATAACTGCTTTACAATCATTGCAAGCTTTGGTGTAGGCAGAAAATGAAACTGAAGAATTAGAAACAAGTCAATTACGATAATTACGATATGCAACATTCTTATCTCGAACAGTCTTAGCACATTTATTGAAAATCCAAGGTTTAGATAAAGGATGAGATTTTAAAGTGGAGTGTGGGATAAAGGATTCCTGCAAGAATAATTTCACTGACACGATCTGAGCAGACATTGACATCAGAAGTTTTGAAACAGTAATCCGATCAAGGAAAAGAAATCTCGCAGGTCGTCCAATTTTGCATTCTTGTAATGCCAAACAACACGAGGTTGGGAATAACCATGAGATAAGGGCTCCATTGGAGAAGAAACAATCACCAAGTTGTGATCTGCAGGGCCTAAAGGACCTCTCATTTCGACCGTGTACTTAGAAGGGTTGTTTGTGAGAAAAAGATCAAGCGTGTTGGCTGTATGGTTAGGATTGTCCGGTATTCTTGTAGGTAAATGAACAATCTGTGCAAGGTCATTAGTAATTGCAAAAGCCTCAGCTTCTCGACAAGCTGGGTCGTTGTGATCAGAAAATGGAAGCCAGCTGGAGTTGTGAAAATTAAAATCACCAAGGAAAATTACCTCACTGTTAGGAAAGTTGGACTGAAGAAAGTCAAGTTGCAAAGAGAGGAAGTCAAAGAGCTCCAAGTGATTAGTGGAGTTGGGAGAACAGTAGAGACAACAGATGAATTTGACACAATGAGGTAGAGAGATTTCAAGCCACAGAAGATCAAAGAGAGGAGATTCCGAATTGCCAAGTCTCTGACAGGGAATATCTGAACAGACATATGCACAAGTACCACCAGTGGCGGATTAAGGATAGTTGGGGCCCCTAGACAAATTATATTTGGGGGACCCCAAAAAATAATAAAAAAATTAAAAAAAGAAAAGAAAAGAAATAAAAGTTAGGTGGCAAATAAATGAAATTTCGTACTTTTGAATTTTTTGAACTTCTAGATTTTTCTGCCTGTTAAAGAGTTAAAGGATGATAAATAAAAAACTTTTTATTTTAATAAACGATTTTTTATGTCGTTTTTACAAATTTACTTTGCGAATTTTAGAATTCGCGAATTTATTGATTATGTCTTCAAAGTTTATTTTTTCGGCAAACTCGTGTTCAATGAAAATTAGGGATAAGGCATTTAATCACTCTTGGCTCATTACAGTCATTGCGGCATTATTTAAAGCATAGATGGTCCGTGCTGTTCAAAATACATATTAAAACGTAATAACTGTCTTGAAAAAATTTTCGCCTAAAATAATCAAGATTTTTATGATGTTTACTGAAAACATTAATCTATTTTAGAACACTATAGGAAAATGTCTTGGCTTGGGGGCCCCTAGGCATGTGCCTCATTACCTTAATGGGTAATCCGCCACTGAGTGCCACCTTTGAGGCAAAAGAAAGGAATCATAGAGCGAAAAATTTGGGCATCTGAGATGAGCAATAGTTGAATCAACTGATAACTGAGATTCTGTCAAAAAAAGTACATGGGGTTTGGCAGACTGCAAGTGGAAATGGACATCTTTGAGATTAGAATTGAGACCACGTATATTTATGAAATGAATTAGGAAGTGGTTGGGAGGTTTAGGTCTTTTCACAGATAAGCTTGCTCTATTAGTTTGACAATTCATGGTGTATTCAACAGTAAGAAAAAGAGGGTGGGACATGCTGTATGAAGTAATGAAATTTTTGGATATGGCGTACACATGGTAAGAATATACCCAGATCCTTGACAAAACGTGGCCTCGACAATGCTCGCCGCATACACACTACTCTGACTCCCTCCAGTCACTATCTGGCAGAGTAGAGGTAGCAAGATTATACACTAGCTGATCCAGACGACTCCAAGAGAGTTACCAATAGGTTCGGTCCGGTGTACTAACTAGTGGCCGGCCTGCGAACACTGTTTTAGAGCTGTACCCTCAAAATGTAAGTAATATTGGATCTCGCCACGATGTTCATCATAACCTCAAAAGTTGTGAATCATACTCCCTGATGGAAGAGAATGAGGAAGGGTTGACCGGAACTTAGCTCTAGAAACTAAACATGGGTTCCACCACTTCAAGCCTCCAATAAGCAAAGTGGTGGTATTGCACCGGTTGATGAAAGTCATCTACCACCTAGTACTACCTGGTAACATAGAAGGGCAGCATTCCTCCATGTGGTGCTGGCGCCACACCTCAACCCCTGCTTACGTTGGTTCACACCTGGGTGATCACCCACCGTGTACTTGTGCGTGGAGGTTACACCTAGGATTATTAACAGTCCCACCATCATGAAGGTGCAAGCAGAGGATTTAGCTGTCAGACCGTCCGGTCTTCACTGAAATTGGGTCCACTTGACTTGAGTGTCACCCGAATATCAGTTCCATCAGTGTTTTAGACTCCCAGGTAGCAAGTACAGCTTGTCTGGCTTATCTGAAAGAATGTCTGTGACAGCCTGAAGGACCAGAACACCTGACGCTTCTATTGCTTTCTTTAAATACTTTCGTATATCATCTTGTTTATGACTTTGTAATTTCTCTGTGATAAAATTATTATGCACTATGTGCGCATGCATGATGCCCTGAAGACTGAAGCTATGGTTCTGTTCCATAAATTTAATAACTGTTTCAATTGACTTTTCTGCAGTAGCCCAAGATATCTTTTCTTCAACTTTGTCATTTTCTTCACTAGATTCTTCTGAATTCTTTTCTATCTTATCAGGAGTTATAATGCTTTGAATAATTTCTTGATCAATGAAAGTCACTGCAACTTCACTTCAGCATGTCATAAAATCATTTTTATAGTGACATTTAAAGTTCCTAATGCCTCCTTGATCCATGGGTTGAATTAATGGTGTTATGTTTGGTGGCAAGTAACATGCTTTTGTTTTTTTTTTTTTTTTTTGTTTTTTTTGTTATTTGGAGCATTAGCAACTAAGGCCATATTGCTCCGGGGATATGCGGTGGTGATTCCCTGACCTTTCCGCATCCTCCGCATTTGGTGGTCACAGGCTCGAACCCCGGTCTAATCACGAAGCGTGTGCTATGCAGTGCTGCTCCTGCCCACCTGGCTACGGAGGCGCCGCAAGTAACATGCAAAAATATTTCCACAATCAGACACTAATTTTGACTTATGCGGGTGGGCCCTACTGTTGTCCAGAAGTAGCAGGCACTTTGTATTTGCAGGCTTTCCCCAATTTTCTCAAGTTCTGACGAACTGATGGAACAAAATCATGAGAAATATATCTTTGTCCATCCAAGCATTCTTTTGGGCTTTATAGGTCACACGTAAGTGCACAATTTAAAGGCCCGTGGACACTGAAATTTACCAATCATCAAAAGCTTATTATGCTGACCTGAAGCATTAGCACACATAAGAATGGTTACTCTTTCCTTATTAAGCTTAAACCCTGTTGCATTTCATTCTGGGTTTCCAGCCAAAGTTTTTATGGGCAAACACTTTCAGTCAACCGCTGTTTCATCATTATAAATTTAATTGGCTGTAAGATTGTAGCCAGATACACTTTTTTCAAATGTTGCACTATATTCTGTTGCTGCTTGTGTATCAGCCAACTGTCTTTCTCCAGCAAAATCTAACTGTCTAATACCATGACGAGTCTTGAAATTCCTAAGCTATCCATCACTAAATGTGCACTCTGATTCAATGTTCATTTGCTCCTTAAAAGCTCCTTGCTTTGGCAATAAGCATCGTCTCAGAAATTGCCATACCTTCCGATCGTTTTAGCAAAAACCATTCGTATAATACTTCATCTCGATGAAGTATTATAAAACCATAACAAAAACCATAACACTTCATCGAGATTCTCTAATTTTGGCTGATGTAAACTTTTCCCCTGAGCAATTTTATTGTAAGGCTCAGACGAGGCTTTGAATACTAATATTTTATTCTTTGATTTTTTTATATCGTAAATTGTAGACTTTCCAATGTTGTATGTTTCCATTAAAACAGTATTGCTCGCACCACTTTCTAGTTTCTTAATTATTTCAAGTTTGTCACTCAATTTCAATGTGTTCTTCTTTCTCTTCACACTATGAAGTTTATCTATTTTAGGAGCCATTATTATGGGCTTGTAAATGCGTATGCTATATGGTAAATGGAAAAAGTAGAACAAAAATTATAGCGTTGCCACGGTTTGATTGCTCGTTTCAAAATGGCGACTGTGAGCTCACCTGTTGTCGCTGGGCATCTGTGGCACTCACACATGCACGCGTGCACACAAAAGTCCATTAAATTTAAAAAGTTTGAGTTTTCGAAAAGTCCAGATTCTCGGGTGGTCTGGATTTCTTGAATCCAGATTTTCGGACTTTTACTGTATATATATGTATATATATATATATATATATATATTAAACGAGTAGCATGGAAGGTAATCATTAATACAGTGACATTAATAAACTGTATTTATGGGCTAATGCGCTTGCCATGACAATGCATGCACTACATCCATAATGTGTTATATATATCCCATTTTTATAATATTATGGGGACGATTATAGTAAGAAAATCATATTAAGGTATATACCTAGATAGATCTATAGGAAATGCATAGAATAATATAATGCACAAAAGTTAGTATATAAAAGGATAATATACAAAACTTATCATTGTACCCACAATCTAGGTGACTTCGTCTGGGGTCAACCACCAAAACTGAAAGTTAAACAGTGATAAGGGGTTCTTTGTATTGACTGAATATTGATCATCCAGAAACAGAGAACCCCTTATCACTGTTTTACTTTCAATTTGAGTAGTTGATCCCAGATGAAGTCTCCTATATTGTGGGTAAGAAACTAACTAACTAAGTTTTATATACTAACTTTTGTACATTATATTATCCTATGCACTTTCTACAGATCTATCTAAATATACATCTTAAAATACATGATTATCTTACTATAATCTTCCCCATAATATTATAAAAATGCAATATATATATATATATATATATATATATATATATAAAATTATCAATAATTAGCTACATTTTAATTTTACTATTTTATTATAATCAATGTGTTTATTTATAGGGTACAACAATGAAGATCAACTTAGGTTAACAAAATACTTGGTCCTATGGCCTCATGGGTATCGTTTTCACCCCTAATGCTTATATACATTCTAAATTCTTATTAAAATTCTCCAGTTGTATAGTTCCCTTTGATATTAAGTTTTTAAAAAATAAAAAAAATGAATGTAATTTATATGTGTGTGTGCATATATATATGAATATATATATTACAGAGAACCTCTTGTCATTTTTTGCCTTCATTCTGGGTGGTTGGCCCCAGCTGAAGTCATCTAGATTGTCAGTAAAAAGCGATAATTTTTTTTTTTGCATTTTCTTAGGTCCCTGATGGTATTATTAATGGATTGATTTGCTTTTTCTAATAATTTTCTGTTGTCCTTAATATTCTGTGGACATTGTGGGTGTGTTGCATGATTGCTTGCAACTGCATTGACCCATAAATATTAGTTACAGTTATTGTCGTTTTAACTTTCTTTCTTTCTTTCTTTCCTTTTTTATCATTAATATAATTATAAATAAATATATATATATATATAGCCGATAATTCAAAATAAAACAAAAGCTAGTAGTATGGTCTACATTTTTTGCCATACTACTGGCTTATGTTTTATCTTGTTTTATTTTGAATTATCAGATATATCCGGGCTTCGTGTGGAGGATGTGCATTTTGCTGCCTCTAATGATAGCTTAATATTTATTTATTTATTTTCTTATTTTATGTTAAACTTTTAAGCCATTATTTAAAAAAAAATATATATATATATATACATACCAGGATCCCTTTCTTATAGGGTCGGGAAGTTATGCTCCCGGTACTATCCGATGTACAATCGTACAAACACTTTTCCTTCACTTTTTCCTTTTAACTATCTTATTCTTTTTTTCATACCTCATGAACTATTAGAGCAATTCGAGGGGGATTGAGGTACTATTACTTTAACTAGCCTTCTCTCCGTTCTCCTTTTGTTAGCTAATTTAGCTTATTATGTTTAGCAGATTATTTAGTTCTCAGCATTGCTTATTTACTATTTCGTTTCAGCTATCAGTCGGGCTAAATGTCATCCAGCCTGTTTTCTGCAAAATTACTATTAATAAGCTACTTAATTTCTATTTGATTAATTAATTTCTATTATATTATATTAATTTCTATTTTATTATATTATTTTAATACGGGTCCATATGGAATTCTTTCGGTCCTAGTTATACAGGCAGAAGACAACAGAAACTGATGGCGCTGCCAGCCATGGGGTTAAACATAAATATTAAATTCAATTTTCTATTGAATTTAATATTTATGTTTAACCTTTGTTGCCTAGGGTCCGGTTTGTTCTTGGATTGCTTCGGGTATTTTAAACTACAGGACAGCCTCTACATTTTAACATTATTTTATTCCTGCATATATTTAACGACAGATGTCATGTTCTATTGCTGATGGCATTAATCTGATTTGTTAATATTATCATATAATATCCCAGTTCAATGCCCTAGTAATTATAATATCCCAGTTCTACGCTTTAGTAATTTGATTCTATATATATATATATATATATATATATATATATATATACACGTTTACAATAGTTCGATTTTCTTAAATACTGTTGTTTTTTAACATATAGGTATTGGCGTTAATAAAATACTGGTATTTAAGCTAGCCTAGTCTCGGTTATCTTAAATTCACATGGCCTATACATTTAGGATTTAGAAACTTATTGCGTATTGCTAAAGAAATTTTCATGATAATTACTGATGAAAAATTTTTTATGTATCTGTAGCAATAGGTAATTTTCAATACTATTTTATAACTATATAATAATATTTATACATTTTTATAACTATTTAATAATATTTATACATTTTTGCTTTACATCACGTGGCCGTCAATCCCCTACTTTATCGGGGGCTTTGAGTGGATTAACAGCCCATTTGATGTAATGCTTTAATACTTACTCGTTTCTGTGTATTCTATCACAGTTGCTGAAGAGTATGTTAAAAAAATTAACTAATTAATAATTAATACTAGTTGAGCTAACAATAATTAAGAAAATTAATATAAATAAAATAGCAAAGCTGTGATAGATACAAACAGAAATGAGTAAGTATAAAAGCATTACATCGAATGGGCTGTTAATCCACTCAAAGCCCCCGATAAAGTAGGGGATTGACGGCCACGTGATGTAAAGCAAAAATGTATAAATATTATTAAATAGTTATACAAATGTATAAATATTATTATATAGTTATAAAATAGTACTGAAAATTACCTATTGCTACAGATACATAAAACATTTTTCATCAGTAATTATCATGAAAATTTCTTTAGCAATACGCAATAAGTTTCTAAATCCTAAATGTATAGGCCATGTGAATTTAAGATAACCGAGACTAGGCTAGCTTAAATACCAGTATTTTATTAACGCCAATACCTATATGTTAAAAAACAACAGTATTTAAGAAAATCGAACTATTGTAAACGTATATACACTGGCACGTATAATGTTCAATTGGCTAATATGGCAATAACAATGGCATTAACGATGCACAAAAGACAGATTAAGACACAATAGAATGATAATACAAAAGAATAATAATATATATATATATATATATTTATTTAATATGAATGTTGTGTTACAATTAGCTATATATATGTGTGCGTGTGTGTGTGTGTATATATATATATATATATATATATATATATATATATATACACACACATATATAAATTAATGAAAGAAAATAATATACAGTGGATTCCGGCTATTTGGACAACCGGTTAATCAGGGCAGCCGTTTATTTGGGGAAAATCTTAAAAAACAGAACCCAATCGAGAAAATAGCCAAGATTTACTTCGCTTAATTGAGAGAACATGCTGTTTAATCGGGACGGGAGACCGCAGCACTGGAGATTACCCTATGATTGTCTCCGACCGTACTATGTGGTTCAGTCGGATTTCTGGAGGTCACAACCATAAAACAATAAAAACAACTGGCAGTCACCTGTTTATTGGGTTTCTCTGTTAGTGCAATCTATCATAAACAAATAGGAAACTTGATCTTATTGAATTTGCGATAATACCGACAGCTTGAATTCTGTGCGTTATTATGGTGAAATGTGTTTACACTTCCATGAAATCTTGAATCATATAAAAAAATTAATTTTCACAATCTCCTCTTCATTCCTATTTTTAAAGCTTCGTAACTTGTTACTCTGTTCTCACTTGCACATATCGTGTTACTTGCAATTTGTGTGTGCCGTGTTCTTTGTTATTGATTGCTTATCTTTTTACTGTTTTAAATTTTAACCCCCACCCACAAATGTCAACTAGTTCTAGTTGACATTTCTGTACTGTGTCAGTGAACATTCAGTTCACTGTCACAGTACATATTAATTATTCCGATTATCATGTATATTCTTATGATTTTCACATATCATTTAATTTTTTAATTGGTAAGGTAATAAAGGGTGAATTTGTGCTTAATATGTCTTTGCTTTTATAGCCTGTGGATAATATTCCTCCTATTTTAACTCATTAGAATTGCTGTTTAATAGAATTAAAATTCAATTCACAAACATGATCACAATGACCAGCGCTTACTACACATCGTATAGTAAATGGTACTTTACTGGCAACTCCATCGTAACGTGATTTGATTGTACAGTGAACCAAATATAAAGTGAGGGTCCATTGTATTTTAACTATTTACGTGAAACTTCGGATAATTGAGGCACCCACTTAATCGGGCCAAAATGCACTAGCTAGTCCCGATGTGTCCCAAATAACCGGAATCGACTGTATACAGCGAGAGTTCTCAGAAGAAGCATCTGCAGATTTCCTACTAGGGATTTCACTGAACTGCTTCGTACTGTCTGTCAATTATTGTCTCCTCCTTCCCTCCTCACATTTCTGGCTATGTCATACGCTATTAGTAAAGGTGTTCAAAGGCAGGTGTGGGCACTGGATCCCAGCAATGCTAATCTGAAAGCTCAACAGCATCACTGGGAGGTTCCCTAATCATTACAGGGGCCCATATCAAGAGATAATCATGGATCAACTGCAGTTACTGAAGTTTCTGAATCAAATTCAATAAAATGGAAATCAAAAACCAATTTGGAAATTACCTTTAACTATCCTAATTATAAGATTAATTAAGTTTTAATTGAAATGAATAATATGAAATTACCAATCTGATATTTGGCATTTACTCTACTTAATAAGGCTAAGATGACAATAAGGATGAGAATAAGTTTTGTTTTCTACTTAGTGTAGAAAACAAAACTTATCCTCAAAAATATTTTTTTTATTTTTACAACACTAATAATCAGATTCCTCAAAGGAAATAATTTTTCTGAGAACTCAGTTCTAAAAATTTTGATGGCTCACCACTTCCCTTAACCCAGAGGGAAAAAACAGTATTGGCATTATCATCAAGAAACTGAATTAAAAAAATTAAATGGAAAGAATTGAAACAAATTCTGATTGTTAAAGAGATAAAATATAGAAAGTAATATTTTTTTTGAAAACAAGATACACTATAAATATGTCAATGAGGAAAAATTAACTAATAATGATATATAATATAGGATACGAGTTTCATAATCCAGAGGAATCTGTATATCAACAATGTCACCAAAAGGAATAAATGCAGCATGAAGAACCTTTTCATCTACTTCTTCTGCTAGTCCCCCTAAAAATATCAAAAAAAGCTCACTGAAACTCATTTTTCCCATCAGGTACCTTTTACAATATAGCATGTGCATAATTACTAATTCCATTTATGATGGAGGGAAAAAAAAAAAACACATTCTATATTAGAATTTTTTTTTCTCCATCAAGGACATGGGCAAAGATCTAAATGCTAAAGGAACATACATACAGCCCATCAGCACTCACTTAAGGAATGCAAGGATAGTTTGCCATGGTATTATTAGAATAAAAGACTTAAAATGATTTGTTCTGTTTATGTACAATAATTATACAAAATCCATTTGAAACTAATTCTGTTGTCCAGTAGGAATTAATCTTCTGTAGCAGAAAATTATTAAATGTGTGATTAACCTACTGAAACTTACATGAAATGATATACAAAATAACGCTTTTGTAGCACATTTCAGTCCTATCCAATAAGAACTTTAAGTTTTCAATAGAGAAACTAAGAACCTTGGTAATCAATTCAATTTACTGAGTAAGGAGGATTTCAGTGAAATCAAAACGTCACCCATAAAACTGTTTAATATGTTAAGGATGTAGAGCATGCTCACCTCAGTAGCAGGAATGTTACAGGTTGGCCCTTTTGTGACCAACCTGTAACATTTGGCCGGCAGGGGGGGGGGACAGAGTGGATAAATGGGCAATTAAATGTTAAAAATAAACTTGGTGTAAAACAATATGATACCATGCTGAAGAGAGTTGCAACTGCAACCAGTAATGAAGTTGAGGTGCCACCTGCAAAAATTAAGATAAAACAAGAATTAAAAAATAAATTTTTTTAATTATTTTAATTTCAGAAAATCATTAATTGATTACACCACACTTAACCACATTTAGAGGGTACTCAGATATTTCATAATGATTATTCCTATTCTTGTTCAGTTTGTTAATTTATTTGCATTTTTTTCTGTGCATTAATTTTTTTCCGAGCATTTTTTTCTGTACTTTTGGTTATAAAATTAAATATAATTTTGTGCTTAATTTGTTTCCTGTTTAATTTTAGTTAGTAGATGTTATGCTGCAGATTTGCACTTTGTTTTGGCTTATCAATTGGGTGGTCTACATCTAAGAATTTTTTTTCAATCTGAGTTATTTCTTAGTTATTGGGATAAACATATTTAAAGTAAGTTTTCTGTTGCCATATCTGCTTGCACTGTAACATCCAAGGTTCTTTTGCTGTCAGCAAGCCTGGAAAGATTGAGCCTTGCACAATCTTTCCAGGGCCTAATTAATCGACTAGGCTCTCATCATATACTCCCTCCTATTGCGTCTGGGCAGAATTGCAGACACTTTCAAATTCAACCCTAATTCATGGCTTTTTTTCAACAGTGACCTGTACTTGTTAAGTAATTCTGCCGGTCTCCTACTCTTAATATCATTAGTGGCAACGGTACAACTATATCACCTTTTGTGCCCTTAAAAGATGATATCCGCTCTACAACGTCATCAACCTTTGCCCCAGGCAGACATACCCTGTTCCACCTATCCTTTTTACAAAGCATGTTCTCCATTTCCCTGACAATAGAGTCACCAACAACTACTAGTTCCTGTGGGACCAGCGCATTCTGCCTTGGGGGTTGCCGCTGTGTTGCGAAATGACCAAGTGCAAGCTCTGGCATTGATGTGGGCAGCTGAGAGCTTGATGGGCACCTCAATTTAGATCCTTCTAGGGCATCCGCCATGTCCTTCAAGCTCTCGTATAGGCCCATAACAACGCTGAGTTGTCGCCTGATTTTGTAACACTCCTTGCATAGCACGCACACAAAGACATCCCCCATGGCAATATCATATCCCGTACCCAATTGCTCCACAAACATCATGAAAGCAGTGCATTTTAAAAGGCTGTGATTCAGAGGGCAACTGCCCCCCACCCCACTCAGTTCTCCCCTGAGCCACAGCACTCCCATTAGCTTGGGCCTTTTGCTTTGCTGCTCTGGTCCGAGTCATGATTTCAACTTAATTTCAATAAAATTTCAGTATAAAATTATAACCCTAAACTTGTATCCCAACACAGTTATAACGCTATATATATTTTTCAGTGTCAAGTATTATCTACGCGTTCCGTTTTAATTATATTACGTTTGTAATCTAAGTCGTTATATGTATTTAGTTAAAAGTACAATGCAATTGACAAAGAAGTTTAACAAAATTTAAAGACTTTGAAATGGTTTAGTAAATTAAATGGTGATGTTGGAATAAACTTCCACTCAGTGTTCAGGATGTTAGCAGTTTAAATAAATTTGAAATAGAACTGGACATACAATTAGAAGGAATGGGTAAATTTATTATGGATAAATGAAAAGTACTGCACTATAATAGCAGTAACTCCAAGATATCATTATGGGTTATCCTGGGGTAAGCTGATAATGACAATAGATATAGGTTTGACTGTAGCCTCATTTTCTCTGGGTGGTGCAGACTGACTGCTAGAACAGCTCATGAGATTCTGTCAATAATATATAACTTTGCCAGCATGCACAATGTAGTGATTAAACAATATTAAAAAATTGATAAAGCAATACTGAGGCCACATTAAATAGTGAATACATGTTTGGAAACCTCATTTTTGAAAGGATGGAGAGCTGCTGGAAAAACTACAGGGGGGGGGATCACAAATAGGTTTTCTTACAAAAAAAAAATGAAATTCTATAAATTGTAGCATCTGGAAACTTCAAACCCAATTGAAGTTTATGAGTACAGGCTTGGCAGACCCAGGGTCCTGAGCTGGATATCATCATTCTTCTCTTTCTTGGTGATTCCATTCTACTTTTGACACTCTCTCTCTCCCAGGATAACTCGGGATTTTTTTTTTTTTTTTTTTGGCTGGTGGAGCATTAAGCCTCAGGCTTCCTTGCACCATATAGCTAATAATAATAAAACATACAATTAGAAGGAATGGGTAAACGATAGGTAAAAGTTTTCACATCTCGAAACTTCTGTTTCCAGGAAGCCAATGTGTGCACACCAATTTACTAAGTACAGCTTTGTGCACAATCCTGGACACTTGCAAACCCCCTCGGGCTCTTTATTCAGGCATGGTCCCATTCTAGTTCTGCGACATGCAGTGATACCAAGACTGACAAAGTAAGGGCAGATTTAAAGAGGGGTAGATATCCTTTCCATGTCCTTAATAGCTTGCAGTGCAACAACATCCCTCTTCCTGTGACAATGAGTTCTTGTCAACTCCCTACATCCCCTACTACCAGGACATTTCCAAACAAATTGCCAGAGCGTTGTGGAATTACAATAGTAGATGTGTACAACTACTTAGCAAGTAGTTACAGTTTCTTATTACCAAAGGGGAAACTCCTCTCCTTTTCCTTATTCAAAAGTTGTTTATCACATAAGGTACACAGATTGTGGGAAGTGTCATGTTGGCGAGTCTGGCATAAGTTTAGAGGACTGCAATCAAGAGCATGAGGAGGCGAGATCAAAGGAGATCCTTCCAAAATAATAGATATGTGAGATGCAACCAAACTTTTTGTTTGCCCCTCACATTTATTGCAAATGTACAGCATTTCAGCCAGCATTCTGAGGGATGCTGCTGCTGCTGCTGCCTTGCCCCCCCCCATGTGACAGGGCTCAATTAGAACTGACTTAACAAATGAGCTTTTTGAGACAGAAGCCAAAAACTGGTAATCTGTAAGATGTCAAATGTAAAAAGAGATGATACCCAAGTTAGAAGCAAAGGTTATGAAAGAAAGGGTGAGAACAAAAAATTACAAGTTAAATATTGAAACACGAGGAGACGAAATAGAAAAGTGAGCAACTATATGTATTTGGAAAGCCTAATGGTAGAAGAGGCAAAGAGCAGCAGAGAAATAAAAATAGCAATATGTAAAAATCTTTTGAGAAGAGAAGAATATTATGTGGGAGACAGGATTTGGTTTATAGAAAAGACTGATATGATGTCTGGTATGGAGTGTGGTACTTAATGGAGTACAGACATGAACATCAAGAAAGGATAATATTAGAAGACTGGAAAGTTCTGAGATGTGGGTAGGAAGGAGGATGGAGAAGAAAAGTTAGCTCAATGAAGTGAAAAGTACAAAGGTTTTGAAACGGGCAGGTGAGAAGAGGTGTTTGGGTGAAATAATCAGAAGATGGAAGAGATGTTTGACTGAAATAATCAGAAAGGCAAAACAGAAATTGGATTGCACGTGTTGCAAGGTGAGAGATTGATGAATATGATGGAAGGTAAAGTTAAGAGAAGAGGCCCAAATGGAAGATAATAAAACTATGGCATATAAACTGAGGGGAGATGAAGGAGAGGGCAGAGGATGAGGGAATATGGAGAAGTGATTGTTCGGTTGTATGCATAGACGTGCCTTGGCAGAACACTAATGATTAGTGTTCTGCCAAGCTAAAAAAAAAAAATTTTCAGCAGTAAAAACTATTTCCCCTTAAACTTATGTCAGATTACTGGGCCTGCTACTAGTGGTAGTCCCACAGAAGATTTGATGTAAATTGTTTGTAGGGAAGAATAATCAGGTGAGAACAGAAAACAATAGTGAGTAACAAGCCAATTTGGAGAAATATGCCTCACGGCTGGTTTTTGATTTCAGACAGGAGAGAGAGGGCGGGAGAAATTTAATGTTGAGGATTTCAAACAAGCAAGGCATCCCAAACCCATTGAGAACTGAGAAACTTTTCAGTCAGGGGATCCACTATATTGCATCTGCTATGCTTCCCTCCCCAAAGACAACTTTGCTACAATTCCTTGTTTAACCACTTGAGACGTGAAATACATTTCCACAAATATGTACCCTTAACTGTTAAACTCACTATGTTAAGATTAATAAAAATATTTCAGAACAATAGCTCTTTATTCCTAATTCCCACATTTTCTGGTCGCCTTCGCTGACCACCAAAGAAATGCGAGTCTGGGCAGTACCTCGCTCTAATTCCGCTACTGTGATCGTGCGTACTTACGACAGAAGTAACTTATGCGTCGAGGAAACCCGAAACAAAAAAAATAATAATAGCTATTGCTGTATACTGCAAATTTAAATGAGCAGTTAGACATTGGCAGCTCACCAATAACAATTCATTAATACTATTCATAAGTATTTAACTGCAGGTCGAAAGCAACTTACCAACATATACAATACGCTTTGAACTTGCCGCCATTTCCAATATTCTGATATGATACTAATTCGTTATTAATACATGGTATTCGATGCAGTGTACAGCAGCAATTTTGACTCAATTATATATATATTATATTTATTAATTCAATAAAATAACATTTGCTGTATACCAAATATGGCACAATTTCAAATCCACGAGTAGCCTAAATCACCGCAGCTGCGTTAATCACGAATATCATTATATAAAAAAAAAATAATTATAATGAGCTTGGACTCAGCTGCAAAATTGTGTACCCTAGACAGTAAATACTGTACAATAAAATTATCAATATCGGCAAACTAGTATCTTACTGTAATTCGAACTTAAATACAGTGCTTTTCGACTTATTTTAATCTAAAGATTGATTAATATTAGTAGAGGAACATGATGGAAGAAAGCACAAAGTAGTAACTTATCTTACTACTCTGTGGATTAATGGCCGCTTTAGTTTCATATTCGTGAATGGGTGGCGTTGGGAGTAATTGAGCAAGTGACCAATATCAATCTTACTACTCTGTGGAAGAAGCCAAACTTATAAAGCATCACAAAAAAATAAATAAAACTTCCACAACACCTGTCCATCCCTCCAATAATTTCTGGTTAATGTTACAAACGAGTACCACCTTCCCACTGATCGTTCCGAGTAACAGTAATTGACACACCTAGCCCGCTATGGTTAGTCTTAGTAAGAGTGCTTATCCCCCCCTATGCCACTGTTTCAAAATAGGAAACTCCTTTTCGGATTTTAAAACAGCAGCAAGATGAGGGGAGGATAAATACCTAAAAACTAACCATAGCAGGTTAGGCATGTCAATCAACGCTGCCCGCAACCATCAATCGACAGTGGTACCCACAAGGTGATATAGTTGTACACGTTGGCACTAATGATATTAAGAGTAGGAGACCGGCGGAATTACTCAACAAGTACAGGTCACTGTTGAAAAAAAGCCGTGAAATAGGGTTGAATTTGAAAGTGTCTGCAATTCTGCCCAGACACAATAGGAGGGAGTACATGATGAGAGCATTGTCGATCAATTCGGCCCTGGAAAGATTGTGCAAGGCTCAAGGGGTAGAATTTTTTTCAGCCTGGACTGTACTTGTTAACAGGAGAGATTGCTTCTACAGGGATGGGATACACTTAAATAGAAAGGGTGCAAGAATATTTGCTGATGCTATCGAGGCAGTGTTAGGTGGGTCGGAAAACTGCTAGATTCGGGGGATACAAAGACTAATAGTTTAACAGTAACCACAGGCAGAGGTGAAGGTGATTCTTGCACAACTTCTATTAGAATAAGAAGCGACCTGGAGCGAGGGGTGTTGGGGGCTTCAGGGACGGATGGCAGTCATCATGGAATAGTTGGGTATATGGGATGTGTTAGGGTAACAAGGAATAGGCATAGGAGCATGTATGCTTGCATTTATACCAATGCTAGAAGTATAGTAAATAAATTTGATGAATTTGAAGTGTTGGTCAAGACATCAAAGGCGGATATTGTTGGGATAGCAGAGACGTGATGTCACAAAGATATAAGGAATGCAGAAATGGAATTTGGGGAGTACAATGTGTACAGAAAGGGAGGGGGTGTTATGCTGTTAATTAAGAGAAACATAAAATCAAAGGAAGTGCACCCAGTTAATATAGATGAACAGTGCTCTGTTGAGTCAGTTTGGTGTGAGTTAAGCACTGCGAAAGGAAAAATAAGAGTAGGAGTGTGTTATAGGCCTAATGACTTGAATGAGTACAATGAACAATTGTACAGAGAAATAGAGTGGGCCAGTAAATCAGAATGTCTTATAATGGGGGATTTTAACTTCCCAGATATTGACTGGAACTTGTGGGTTGGTCACTCACACACTAGTCAGACTTTTGTGGATTTGGATGATTGTTTTGGATGATTTATTGGATGATTGTTTTCTGCAGCAGCATGTTCGAGAGGCAACCAGAGTAAGTAACACTCTTGATCTGGTTATCAGCAGTGATCATTCGTGTATTAAGAATTTGCAGATAAAGGAACCACTAGGTGGCAGTGATCACAGTGTGCTGAAGTGGGATTTACTCAAAGAGGTAACTACCGTCAGGGGTAAAGGAAAGGGTTTTTGCTTCCGTAAAGGGGAGTACAGTGGTCTCAGACAGTTTTTAAATTCCATACAGTGGAACCAACTGACGATGTTACAAACAGTAAATTCTAAGTGGGAAGCATTCAAAGAATTAATCGTGGAAGCTACTAGACTTTATATACCGATTAAGAAATATCGTTCAAGGTTTAGGCCTAACTGGTTATCAAATGAACTAATGAGACTCGTGACAGAGAAGAAAAATGCATGGGATGTATATAAATTATCAGGTGACGCAGAAGCCTGTGGCAGATATAAGCTAGTCTGTAATCAGGTCACAAAGGAGGTTCGGCAGGCGAAGGCGGATTACGAGAAATCTTTGGCAAAAGATGCTAAGAAAAACAGCAAGGATTTCTTTACTTATATAAACTCTAAAAGGAAGGGGATGAATCTGTTTGGTCCACTTGACATCGATGGTTCGACTGTTGATGATCCTGCTCAGATAGCAAACAAACTGAATGAGTATTTTGCATCTACATTCACACGTGAGGAATTATTACAATTTGAAAATGGAAGAAGGTTATCAAATTGTAGCAGTGTGCTTAATGATTTTGTAATAACTGAGAGGAAAGTGGAGGAGAAATTGTTGAAGTTAAACATAAGAAAGGCACCTGGGGTGGATGGGATCTATCCAGTTATTTTAAAGGAGGCGGCAAAGCAACTAAGCAAACCCCTAGCCATAATTATGAGAGCATCCTTGGACTCAGGGGAGGTTCCCACGGACTGGAGATGTGCAAATGTGTCCCCAATTCACAAAGGTGGATCGAAGGGTGACACGAATAATTACAGACCAGTTAGTTTAACTTCTGTTCCGGGTAAAATAATGGAGTCGCTGGTTAAAGATGCATTGCAGGATCATCTAGACAAGACTGCAGCAATAATTCAAACACAGCATGGGATTGTTAAGGGAAAGTCTTGTCTGACAAATTTGATTGGTTATTATGATGTGGTCACAAAGGAACTGGACGCAAAAAATAATTTTGATATCATATACTTGGATTTCAGGAAAGCTTTTGACACTGTTGCGCATGGAAGACTACTGTACAAATTGGAGTAGAATGGTATTAAGGGTAAGTTGCTACAATGGATAAAAGGATGGTTAAGTGGGAGAAGACAGAGGGTGGTAATCAATGGGTGCTGGTCTTCGTGGACTAATGTTATTAGTGGAGTCCCAAAGGGTTCGGTGTTGGGTCCACTGTTGTTTTGTGTATTTATCAAATGAAGGTATATCAGGCTTAATGTCGAAGTTTGCAGATGACACAAAGGTTGGCAGGGTTGTTAATGACAGTAATGGCAGTGTGCTACTGCAAAAGGATCTAGATAATTTGGGCAGATGGGCTAAGAAGTGGCAACTGAAGTTCAACCTTGACAAATGCAAAGTACTGCATATGGGTGGAAGTAACCCCAGAGAAACGTACCAACTGTGTGGTACTACACTTAAGGTGGTAGAAAATGAAAAAGACCTGGGAGTAATTGTGCAGTCAGATATGAAGTTTTCTGAGCAGTGCAGACAGGCTGCTAGGGCGGGTCATGGGGTTTTGTCAATGATATATAGGAATTTTGCTAGCAGGGAAAAGGAGGTGATTGTCCCTCTGTATAAGGCAATGGTCAGGCCACGTTTTGAGTACTGCGTACAGGTCTGGAGGCCTCATTTTAGGAAGGATGTAGATTTGCTTGAGCGTGTACAGAGAAGAGCAACACGATTGGTGAGGGGAATGAAGGGATTCTCTTACCAAGAGAGGCTTAAGTTCTGCAAATTGCAGTGGCTGGAGACTAGGCACCTGCGCGGTGATCTGATTGAGGTCTATAAGGCCTTGAATGGGTTGAGCACGCTGAATTCTGATGGGATCCTTCCACTTGTTCAGATTACCAACCTACGGGGACATAAGTTCAAATTAAGAAGGGACAGATGTAGAATAGATGTGCGGAAATTTGCCTTTAGCCAGCGGGTGGTTAATTGCTGGAACAAACTTCCATCTGTCGTTGTGGAAGTTGATAGGTTAAATAAATTTAAGGAGGAACTGGACAGGCATTTGGAGGGAATGGTGTGATTTTTTTTTTTTTTTTTGGCTGATGCTGCATAAGCTCCTACACTTGCTTTCTTGCATCATGTGCCACTACTACTACTACTACTACTACATGTAAACATTAACCAAAATCTTTAGTTCTTCCTTGAATTTATACAACTAGCAACTTACACAACAAGAAACAGCCATCGTGGTTACCACAATTGGTAGGATCGCCGTCCACCCCATATCGGGTGGAAAAATCTTGAGTTCGAGTCCCGTCGATGACGGGAGGAATTTTTATAGGTCATTTTCAAAACGTATCTGAGTCACTCTGTCTCAGGCGGGGGTAGCATGGTTTTAGTTTTTCTCCCGGAAACTCTGGTTTTTCCTCCAACAAAGATAAAATCGATAACAGATCACAAGCCATTTATATACAATATACACCCAGCAATATGGCCTTAGCTGCCGATGCTTATAAAACCCTACAACAACAACAATAGATAGAAGATTGTGCCAACACTCAGCCCACCTGCTGACTTAAGGGAAACTTCAGCCAGCAAGTGGGCTGAGTCTCTGCTCATCTATCCCGTAAACATCTTTCTTTTAAAAGTCACTGTGAGGTAAAAAAAAGGGTAAACTGCAGCTATTATCAACCCACTGATGATAGGAGACCGGCGGAATTACTTAACAAGTACAGGTCACCGTTGAAAAACAGCCGGCAATTAGAGTTGAATTTGAAAGTGTCTGCAATTCTGCTCAGACACGATAGGAAGGAATACATGATGAAAGCCTTGCAGATCAATTCGGGCCTGGAAAGATTGTGCAAGGCTCAAGGGATAGAATTTTTTTCAGCCTGGTCTGTATTTGGATACATTTAAATAGAAAAGGTGCAAGAATATTTGCTGATGTCATCGAGGCAGTTTTAGGTGGGTCGGAAAACTGCTAGCGTGGGGGACTAATACACAGACTAATAGATTAACAGTAGCCACTGACAGAGATGAAAGTGATTCTTGCACTGATTCTGTTGGAAGGAGCAGCAGCATGGAAAACAAAATGCAGGGTACTTCAGATACTGCTGTGAGTCATAGCGGTACAAGTAAACACATGGGTTGTGTTAGGGTAGTTAAGAATAGGAACAGGTGCATATATACTTGAGTGTACACCAATGCTAGGAGTTTGGTAAATAAATTTGATGAATTTGAGGTATTGCTCAAAATAACAAAGGCAGATATCGTGGGGATATCAGAGACGTGGTGTCAAACAGATATAAGGAATGCAGAACTGGAATTTGGGGATTAAATTGGGTACAGAAAGGATAGGAAGGGAGGAGGGGTTATGCTATTAGTTAAGAAACACATAAAATCCAAGGAAGCCAGTCGATATCGTTGGACAGTGCAGTGTCGAGTCAGTCTGGTGTGACATAACCATTGGGAGATCAAAATTGAGAGTAGGAGTTACTATAGGCCTAATGAATCTGATGAGTATACTAAGAAACAAACTGTACAGGGAAATAGAGTGGGCCAGAAAATCAGAGAGCCTTATAATAGGGGAAGATAGAGAGTGGTAAACAATGGCTACTTCTCATCGTGGACTAATGTTATTACTAGAGTCCCTCAGGGTTCAGTGTTGGGTCCATTGTTGTTTTTTGTAATTATAAATGATATTGATGATGGTATATCAAGCTTAATGTCCAAGTTTGCAGACGATACAAAGTTTGGCAGGGTTGTTAAGGACACTAATGACAGTATGCTGCTGCAGCAGGATCTGGAAAGGTTGAGAAAATGGGCTGAGAGGTGGCAAATGAAGTTTAACATTGACAAATGTAAAGTACTACATATGGGAAACAGTAACCCCAGAGCAATATATCTGTGGTACTACACTGACAGTGGCAGAGAATGAAAAGGACCTGGGGGTAATTGTGCAGGCAGATATGAAGTTTTCTGAGCAGTGCAGACGGGCTGCAAGAGTAGCTCATGGTGTATTGTCAATGATATACAGAATTTTTCTAGCAGGGATAAGGAGGTAATTATTCCCTTGTATAAGGCAATGGTCAGGCCACACCTTTAGTACTGTATACAGGTCTGGAGACCTCATTTCAAGAAGGATATTGAGACGAGTACAGAGAAGTGCAACAAGATTAGTGACTGGAACAAAGGGGTGCTCTTACGAAGAAAGGCTTAAGTTTTGCAAATTACAGTGTTTGGGGGACTAGCCACCAGCGAGGTGATCTGATAGAGGTGTATAAAGCCTTGAATGGTTTGGGCATGCTCAATGCTGATGGGATTCTTCCTCTTGTTCCGAATAATCACCTGAGAGAGCATAAATTCAAATTGAGGAAAGACAGATGTAGGATAGACGTGAGGAAATTTGCCTTTAGTGGTTGGTTGGTGTAATAGACTTCCATCCCTTGTCGTGGAAGTTGATAGACTAAATAAGTTTAAGGCTCAGCTGGACAGGTATTTCGAACGAACAGAGGGGTGAAGTGGAAGTGGTTATTTTTTATTTCTTTATTTATTATTATTATTTCATTTTATTTTTTTATTATTTTTATTTATTTATTTTTTTTTTTTTTAGCTGATGCTGCATAGGCTTGCTTTCTTGCATCAAATGCCTCTACTAATGCTAATGCTAATGCTGTCATAATTGTGGCTAAGAGTTTGCTTAGTTGTGAACATAGGACCTTTACACTTCGTGCTGTCGACAGAGGACAACCAAGATCTACTACTCTTGAAGTAGAGGGGTGGACCAACTGCCTGGCCTCCATGCTCACTTGATTTAAACCCACTAGATTTCTTCTTGTAGGGCCATTTAAAGTCATTGGTGTGTTCGACTCCGGTAGCTGATGTGGAAGCTCTCCGCAATCGAATTGTGGCAGGTTGTGAGACAATACGAAACATGACAGAAATTTGGCATCTTCATCGCGAGTCCATGAGACGTCGATGTGAGGCCTGTATTCAGGCAGAAGGTGGACATTTTGAACAATTACTACTGGTGATGGGAACAATTAAGTGTCATAGACCGACCTTCAAAACTCGGAAACCAAAAATTTCCGGAACTGTGTTAATATAAAATATTTTTATTGTCTACATATGAGAAACTCATTCCTGAAGTTATGCTATGTATTTTTGAGACACTCTGTGTATACAGAGTGATTCACTACCAGTGCGACAAACTTGCAGGAGGTGTAGGGGGCACAAATCACATAGCATTGCAGGGTCCGAAATGCCTTCGTCATGCGGTAGAGGACGTTGAACGGGAGGTCGCGTGAACAGCGATCCCACTGGAAGTCAGCATTTGCGAACCGGTTTCTGAGGCATTAGGATGGACGAATATTCAAACGTTGAACTGGCCGACATGCACCTCGCGTATGGAGCTGCGGACTGTAATGGGCGCGCTGCTCTGCGCTTGTACCAGGAACGTTTCCCGCACAGGCATGCTCCTCATCATACGATTTTCGCACGTGTGCACAGAAGGTTACGTGAGACTGGTTGTTTCACGAGAGGTACCATGATTCGAGAGCGAACGACGAGGACGCCAGACAATAAGGAGAATGTCCTACGTCTTGCAGAAGGCAATCCGAGTACGAGTACTCGAGCGACAGGCCAGCGATTGGGTATTTCCGAATCCACTGTATGGAGGATACTGTCAACAAACCAAATGAGTCCACACCATCTGCAACGGGTCCAATCATTGGAGCCTGCGGATTATCCACTCCCGAGGACTTTTGCTACTTGATTTCTTCAACAGAAACGTTTCGCAAATGCTGACTTCCAGTGGGATCGCTGTTCACGCGACCTCTCGTTCAACGTCCTCTCCCGCATGACGAAGGCATTTCGGACCCTGCAATGCTATGTGATTCCGATTCGTCTTTGTGCCCCCTATATATATATATATATATATACCTGCCAAGCGGTGAGTTCTTCCACTAGCGAGAGGGGCGACAACGTCGCAATGCCCAGGAACTAGGTATCTGAAGAATTCTGTCCTTTCAGTGTACGTGGGAAGCTAAGAAGCAAATGCCAGTTGAACAAAGAGCGCGTACAGTATTTCAAGTACGAACCGCAGGCAGTACTAGAAACCCCAACCCACAAGCTGTACGGGGATCGCGCCATAATAACGGACAAGACAATCCCGCACATAGCGTTGCCCAGCACTGGCAACCTCTAGAAAACGCATGAGGAAAAAATCAGGAAGTATACGAAACTAAGACAGGAGATCAAAGAGATGTGGCATATGCAACATGTACTGACCATCCCGATCATCGTGCGAAACACCGGTATGGTGCCAAAGACCCTGCATAAGAGCCTAGAAGCAATAGGTCTCCCAGAGAAACCTACAAGGAACTCCAGAAAGTCGCAATCCTGAACACCTGTAGGACAGTCAGAGAATACCTTGACCAACGGTAAAACCACCCTGTGTACTTGATAACGATACCCGTTAGGGGATAAACCTCCTAGTCAAGGAGAAGTAATATAAGAGCAACAATATAGTAATAATAATAATTGGACATACAAAACTAAACAAAAGAAAATATGAAAGAGAAGCGGAAGATATTATAAAAACGAATAAATATGATATGCCATTTGAAACAAAACATAATAAAGTATCTATTCCAAGAGAAAAACTATTAAATTGTCAATAAAGTATATGAAAATGCCTTTGTTGTTTGAAGGCAAAGGTGAAAAATATAATGAGATTTTATTTAATTTAATATAATGAAATTCTTATTTATTGAATCCTGAATCTTGGCCAAATAATGTTTGCAGAGCTTCTTGAATTGAAGAAAAACGTATAAAATTCATCCACCTACTTAAATATGACATTTCAATAAATGATTTTCGTGACTTAATAAAAATTTTATTATTAAAATTTTTATTAAGTAAAAAAATTTTTAATGCAATTGCTATTAGTTTAGCAAAAGCTAAGAGAAAATTCAGTACCATGAACACTATCGTTGATGCGAAAATAAATTCTCTACTTATTATGACTACAAGTCACCTAATGATCATCAACTTAATGGGAAAATTGTTTAAAGAGTTTGATACGGTTCCCTATGTCAAATTATAGCTCAGAGACTCATTTTGCTAGTGAGAGCCGCGTCAAACGAAAGAACACACCAACAGTTTCTAAAAACCAACAAATAATTTTGAAATGATTAGAATGATTTACGCTACAACTCATATCAATTAGTAAGCAATTTTATAATATATATATAGTTTAGTTTATTTAAAGAAGAAAAGGGAAATTTCCCGTATGGACATTCCTTGCACACGCACACATAATTTTTTAAATTTATATACGAGTATATGTGTATCTATTACCGTACAGTTTGTTAAATATTTTAAAAATAAACCCATATAAATAATAATCAAATAATAATCTACTGCAAATAAATTGTATCTCGGGCAATGAAAGTCAGGATTTTGTATGAACCGGTACGAAAAAGTTTGATTCCGATTCTGGCAAGAATTCAATCGGATTCGCTTTGCGCGAAATTTTAGCTACTCACAAGAGACTATGTAAGAGACAATGCTGCTGATGCTCTCAACTTACTGTGAAACATTTGCTTATAGAATATCCACTGCAACAAAATTCGCAACAAACAGCCTTCTCCCAGTACATAGGCGAGATTCTCTGACTCTATCTCTAATTTTTTTTTTTTTTTTTATGAAAACCTCAATTACAATAGGTATCAAAACCTATAGTACTTAGCAGAGTGCATGGGCTGAAGGAGAGAGGGGATGCCAGAAACTGCTCTGGAGACTAAACATGGGTTTCACGACTTCAAGCCTTCAATATCAAAGTGGTGGTAATGGTGCCAAAGACCCTGCATCTAATGGTTGATTAGAGTCATCTACCACCTATAAAATCCCAGATCGACGAAACGTCTTTTCTTTTTTAAAGTTAGTAGGATACTGCAACCTTATTAAACCTTCAACCTTATCAACCTTATATGTCATTACTAATAAACGTTAATACACATAATACCAACAGTTAGGCACAACATGAACAAAGTTGCCATTGCGCCAAAACACCCAAACAAGCAACAACAGAGATCAGCAGCAGAAGTGTATTGCTAAAAAAAAAAAATAATAGTACCGGAACGCTCGTCGATTAACTGCAAATAGTTACCTACGCTCTTTTCATTTGCAAAAATAAATATGCCAAAGATTAGAATATTTATTCAGCATTTATTTATAACTATTAAATAAAAATTTCAAAGTAAAAAACAAAGACAAAAAATTTAAAAAATCACAAAAGAAAAAAAAACTAAAACAAAAACTTCAAAATAATATAAAAAATACTGTTCAGAAGAATCATAGAAATTCCCATAGAGGATCGATTACATATTCTTGTGTGACTGCCCTTTTTGTTTGTTGGTCAACAGCAGAATGATAAGACCCCAACCAAGTTCAGACATAAAAATTTGGATTCCATAATTCTAATGGTGGCCCGTGTAGTTTAATAAACAACAAACTTGCCGTTGTTGGATCTCTTTATCTAACACATTGTGTACTTTAGTAAGAAACGTTCAAATTTCATTGCGAAATTTATATTTTTGTTTTTAAATAAATTTTTAAAGAAATCTATTAATTTGAAAGATTACTATTAATATATATTTTTAGTAGCAATGGGTAAAATAGATATTATTTCTCCCTCCTCTTTGATTATGCCATTGTTTCATATTAGCTGTATAAATTTAATGATATTCTATTATGACATTTAGGAAAAAGTACCGAAACGTCGTTCTGGTGCGTTCCGGCTCGAATACACCACTGATCAGCGAATCCGTTGATCAAAAAATAGCAGCTCACCACTGTACTATTCTGTACTGCGCTATCGAGTAGAGCAGTAGGGAGTCAACTCATTGTGCAAGTGTAGTGTCTGGCATCTTACATATATAACGTATACACTGGAGGACAAAAAAAAACTGTATCACTTGTAAATTTTGCAAATAATGTGTTTTGCGCTGCATTGTGAGTTGCAAAAATGTTCGAAATGCATTTGTTAGATGGGATATACTGTATATCTCTGCGAATGAAATCCAATAAAAAGACTCCACCTGATATAGCAAATTGCCATAAATATATTCTGAAAGGATAAATGCGTAATTAATGGGAATATGAGAAATCATGCAAATGGCAATCATGACAGCCAAACATACATTTTATTGCATTTACGTGTACAAACTGAAATGACAAGTTAATGTAACAGTATTATGTACTGTAAATCAGCAAAATAAGCCCTCAATAAATTTGTTGTTCCTCCTCGAGCCGCAATTACAGCCTTGCAACGATCTGGCATAGAGTTCATCAACTTCTGGATATACGGTTGCCCAATTTCGTGGTACCACACCCTTACAATGCTCTCTTGCAGCTGAAACTTACTTGTTGGCTTCTTCTGAGCAAATATCGATCTTGGGAAGGCGTAGTCACATTCTTACGGCCTGATCCAGGTCTTCTCTTCACATCATCAGTTTCACGCTTTAATTTCAGCACCAGAGATGCGATTAACTGTGGCAGCCTATATTATGAGCGATAGCACGCGTAGAAAGCCATTTTCCTGGGACAGAGCAACAGCTACACTTTTTCTTCTTGGTGACAACTGAGCATATGGAGCCATGCTTACACCTCTGCAAAACAGGATACTAACAAGCGTGTATACCCTTCCAACTGTGTATTTATAGACCTTGTAATTACTGTCAGATGCAATAGAAGCGTTATCTGATGCAATACCTTTGCTCTGAGACAAACAAAATTACTGTAATCAATCAAACAATATCTTATACGTTTCACTACAAATGTTACTTTTTTTTAAGGTGATGCAGTTTTTTTCCCGCACTGTATATACCCGGTGGTTATAAAATTAGTTTCCCTATTCAGCATAACTAGTGTCAAAACGGTTACAGATACTGTGAAAATCGGTGGGTATGTCATTTGCAGTATGGGGAAACGATTTGCAGAAGAAAAAAAAATTGTTCAAATTTCCGCCACCAGGGGAGAAATTGGCACTGTAAACATGAAATGGAATATTTAACTTAGGATTAGTTGTTCTATGTGCTTTCCTTCACTTGATAACATTCTGAAAATGGAGGACTGCGTGCGACACAGTTTTGCGTAGCATCTCATAGGGGATGTTTGTTACATGCTGTTTAATGGTTGCTTTCAAATCGACAAACGTCTGTCTCCTGCCACGGTAAACTCTGTCTTTCAGTGTGTACCGTGAAATCACAGGGATTAAGATCTGTGATGGGGCTGGCC
Source organism: Mastigoproctus giganteus (assembly GCF_048544385.1). Lineage (NCBI taxonomy): Eukaryota > Metazoa > Arthropoda > Arachnida > Uropygi > Thelyphonidae > Mastigoproctus > Mastigoproctus giganteus. The sequence goes on along the minus strand of NC_143583.1, from coordinate 199,400,787 downwards.
AGAACTGCGGAAAATCTCTAAAAATGATGCGATCATTTTCGAATGTTGAACAGAGCAGTTCCTTCACTTGACGACCAACGAGGGGAGGGGCACCATCTTGCATGAACACTACGGTCTCCAAGCATTGCCTTTCTTTCAGAGCGAGAATAATGTGATCTCTTAGAAGAGCGCAGTACCGTGCAATAGTTACAGTACACTTTACGGGGCCATGAGATGCAGACTCTTCAAAGAAAAATAGTCCGATTATAAACTCTGTTGTGAACCTACACCATGCTGTAATGTATGTACTTTATAGTGGTCTTTCATGCAGAGCAAATGGACGTGAAGTTCCCCATATTCGGCAGTTTTGTGCAATTACAGCCCCATGAAGAGTGAAATGTGCGTCATCAGACAACAAGATCATTCGAGCCCGTGTATCGTCAAGTTCCATGCGAGCCAGAAATCGTAGAGCAAAGTCTATTCGTTGTTGCTGATCACAAGACTATTTCTTGTACGGGGATCAGCGTAAAATTATTCGAAGAACTTTACGTACAGTAGACCAAGGAAGATTCAAGTCTCTTGAAACACCTCTGACACTACCGACTGCTAGTGTTTCGCATTTTGACCATTGCAACCAGCGACGTAGGAACGCTTCGGCAATGGGGCAGGTGCCAAGGGCGCTGACATCAGAGGGGCGCCACTGACAGACCATATCAGTTTCGTGTCAAGCTATTTCGACACGCGAGGCTAGCTGACGAAATGGCGACCCTAGATGTCGCATCAGGATGAGAGCAGAGTGCGAGGTGAAAATTAATTTTTGCCAAATGGAGTGTTTTCAGAGGGCGAGTCAAGCCTACATGCATCCTTAAATCTGAGTACATACTGTATAGCAGCATATATCTATTTGCCGTCCAGAACGCAACTTTTGAGGGACCAATCAGGCCAGGCGGCTGCTTCATCGGTACATTCTCGAAGCACAGCACTTCGCTATTCAAGAACTGTGTACGTTCTGAGATACTGAATAAGTTTGAAGTTATAAATAATGTGTATATACTGTTTTTGTGCTATATAAACAGATGATCGTGAATATTGTTATTTTTAATTTAGGTGATACAGAAGTCTATGGTAGATATATGCTGGTCTGTAATCAAGTCAAAAGGAGGCTAGGCAGGTAAAAGCAGATTACGAGAAATCTTTGGCAAAAGATGTAAACTCTAGAACAGGGGTGGCCAACAAGTCGATCGCGGCTTTAATTTCGCTCGATCACGACGAATTTTAAATATACAGTATATAAAAAATAGATTAACCAAAATCTAAATGTTGTTATTGTTATTATTATTATGAGCCTCACTGCATACGCTTATTACAAATCCGTTGAACCACGTGATTACTCTTGTCACCGTGCAGCCGCTAAGCTTGTCTAGTTCACGTAGTTACGTTGCGGAGATCATATTGTATGTGTCGAATTCTTATTTAGCTTATTTTAATATTAATAACTGAACAGTGCTTATACGTTAATTTAATACATTTTGATTTAAATTGAATACTATGAAAAGGAGTAAAACGTATCATTTTCATCAAGAGTGAGAACTAGAATTCCTTTTTGTAATGATAAAAGAAATATATTGTTTGATTTTCAATGCTTCCGTGGACCCAAAAAAGGAAATTTAAAAAGGCACTTCAACGCATTCTATAGTAAATACCAATCGGATTTTTCGCCTAATAGTGAGTGACCTTAGAAAAAATAAATTAAAAGAACTTAAATCCAGATTATTCGGGCAACAAAATTTCTTCGTGACACCTAATTCACAATCTAAAGCAGTAACTGTAGCATCATTTAAGGTAAGTCATCTTCTTGCAAAAAAAATGGAAACCATTTTCTGATGGTCAATTCATCAAAGACGCGTTTTTAGAAATAACAGATTCTCTTTTTGAAAATTTTAAGAACAAATTGGAATTAAAAGTGCCCTTCAAGATCTGCAATTATCTCGAAATACTGTGATGCGACGCTGTTGTTGTTGTTGTTTTGGTTTTTTTTTTTAGGAGCATTAGCAACTAAGGCCATATTGCTCCAGGATATGCGGTGGTCATTCCTTAACCTTTCCGCATCCTCCGTATTTGGTGGTGACGGGCTCGAACCCCGGTCTAATCAAGAAGCGTGTGCTACGCACTGCTGCTCCTTCCCACCTGGCTACGGAGGCGCCTGTGATGCGACGCGTGATGCGATATAATTGCGTGCTCTTATTGCTAATTGTGTGTCCTTTCTTTACAGCTGGATGAATCTACAGACATCAGCGATATAAATAAATAAATTTTCTGTTTATACTCCGGGACGACCAAACGGTCAGGGGAGTTCACAAGATAGATAGAATACAAGAACCAGTACCGTATTCAGTAGTCACGGATCTGCCTACACAATTACCCCCAGGTCCTTTTCGTTCTCTACCACTGTCAGTGTAGTACCACGGAGTTGATACGTTACTCTGGGGTTACTGCTTCCCATATGTAGTATTTTACATTCGTCAGTGTTATCCAGTGAAGGCTATGTATACCTTCTTGCACTCGAGGAGGTATTGCTCCTGGTCTTATAGCTGAATTGCTCGTTGTTATTCGTATGGTTTTCGATGATTCTGCCAATAGAGAACTGCTGGGTATAGTCTCCTTAAAAGAAAGAACTAGAGGTTTTGATATGTTTAGCGCATTCAAAAATTTTATTTAAAAAATTAAATTACCACTATTTAAGCTCGTATCAATAACAACAGATGGAGCTAAAGCAATGACAGGGCATCTTAACGGATTCATCGCATTGTGCCAAAAGGATGACGAATTCTCAGATTTTTTGAGTTATCACTGTATCATCCAGCAACAAGTGTTAGCCAGCAAAAGATTAAATACTAAAAGTATTATGGACATAGATTTCAAAATCGTGAATTCCATCAGAGGACAATCTTTTCAAAAGAGGCTTTTCAAAATGCAACTCGATAAAAATGAACCAGATGTGATATTACACACAGATGTGAGGTGGCTGAGTCGGAGTAAGTTTCTACAAATTTCGAAATTTGCTGAATGAAATTCAAAAATTTGTTGATCAAACGGGAGATGATTATCAGCAGCTACAAGATACGGAGTGGTTGTGTGATCTGGCTTTTTTGGCAGATTTTACCAGTAAATTAAGTGATCTGAATTTGGACTTACAAGGAAAAAATAAAAATGTGGGTGACATGATTAGTAGTATTTCTGCATATAAATATCAATTTTTGGCAATGGCTAAGGATCTCAAAGAAAAAAAATTCTATCATTTTGCAAATATGCAAGATCATTTGCAAAAATATCCTGTCTTTGAATTTAATAGTGAGAAGTATGTTTCTGAAATGAAGAAAGTTGTGGATGATTTTGAAATCAGATTCAGTGATTTTAAAACAATTGAAGACATTGTTCAATATATTTCTTGTCTATTTAATGTCGACTTAGATACGAAACAAATTGCAGAAAAAATCGCTGAGATTCTTCACAGGGAGAAAATATTACTTGAAAATGGAATTATTACATTGCGAAACGATATCTTCCTAAAAGCCAGGTCATCAGAAAATGGCTTTTGGAAATATGTTTGCCGAGAAAAGTACTGTAAAAATATGCAGTGAACTTTTAAATACCTGTTTTGGTTCCATATATCTATGTTAATCGGCCTTTTTGTATTTGAAAAAAAAAAAAAAAAATCAATCGAAGAATCACTCTACTCTTGCGGACTTGTATACAGAAGATTCTTTACAGTTGGGCTTATGCTGTACCAGCCAAAAAAAAATTCCCGAGTTCCCTGAGAGAGAGAGAGAGAAGGGAATCACCAAGAAAGTGAGGAATGATGATATCCAGCTCAGGACCCTGGGTGTACCAAGTCCATACTCACCAGATACAGTATATCCCAGATTTTGAAATCTTGGCAGATGATATTAAGACACAAACTTCACATAAATTAAAAATTTAAATGTGTATGAATTTAAGAATTCTGAATTGTATTTAATTTTAAAATTTATAACCAACATTTTTCAATATGTGTTGATTAACCTTTTTAACCATGTACAATGAACTTCTTGAGATGGTAGATCGCGGCACATTTTGAAGAAAAAAAGTCGAACGCATTACAAATTAAGTTAGCCAGCCCTGCTCTAGAAGGAAGAGGATGAATCAGATTGGTCCAATTCATGTCAAGGGGTTCAACTGTTGATGATCCTGCTTAGGTAGCTAACAAACTGAATCAGTATTTTGCATCTACATTTACAAATGAGGAGTTATTCTGGGAGAGAAAGGCCAAAGGTACATTAAACCCTGGCAATGAGCTAAATGATTTCTTAATAAATGAGAGCCAAATGGAGCAGAAATTGTTCAAGATGAACATAAGAAAGGCACTTGGAGTGGATCAGATCTATCCAGTTATACTGAAGGAGGCAGCAAAGGAAGTAAGCAAACCCTTAACCATGATTGTGACACGTTCCTTGGTCTCAGGGGATGTGCAAATGCGACCCCAATTCACAAAAGAGGATCAAAGAGTGACACAAGTAATTACAGACCTGTTAGTTTAACTTATGTTCCAGGGAAATTAATGGAGGCACTGGTTAAAGAAGCACTGCAGAATCATCTAGACAAGACTTCAGTTATAATTCAGACACAGCATGGGTTTGTTAGGGGGAAGTCTTGTCTGACCAATTTGATTGGATGCAAAAAATTATTTAGATATCTTATACTTGGATCTTTGGAAAGCTTTTGATACCGTTGCACATGAAAGACAACTGTACAAATTGGAGCAGTGTGGCATTAAGGGCAAGTTGCTAGAATGGATAAAGGGATGGTTGAGTTGGAGAAGATAGAGTGGTAATCAATGGACAATGCTCTTCATGGGCTAATATCATTAGTGGAGTCCCCCAGGGTTCAGTGTTGGTTCCATTTTGTTTTCTGTATTTATTAATGATATCGATGAAGGTATATCTCCCTTAATGTCTAAGTTGGCAGACGATTCAGATATTCACTTCAGCGAAACAACAGATCACCCTTTGTTGGGGTACAGGAAACCACTCTCTCATAAAAGTCTAACAGGGTGCTTACAGTAGAAGATTGACCAGAGCCTATTGTCCGAATGTAGGATACATTCGGACAATGTATTTGTCCGAATGTATCTGCCAACTGACTATGGATAAAAAAAAAAAAAGAAAGAAAACCCATTTCCCACATCCATTCCCTCTAAAAGTTTGTCGCGTTCCTCCTTGAATTTATTTAAGCTGTCAATTTCTATAACAAGATGGAAGTCTGTTCCAGCAATCAACTACCCACTAGCTAAGGCAAATTTCCGCACATTTATTCTATAACTGCCTTTCTCAGTTTGAATTTATGCTCCATCAGGCTCGTAATCTGAAACAATAGGAAGTTCTTAATCCCATCAGAATTAAGCCTGCTCAACCCATTCAAACCTTTATACGCCTCAATCAGATCATCCCCTCGCAAGTGCCTACTCTCCAGAAGCTGCAATTTGCAGAACTTGAGCCTTTCTTGGTAAGAGAGAAAACCCCTTCGTTCCTCTCACCAATCTTGTTGCCCTTCTCTGTACTTGCCCCAACAGCTCTACATCCTTCCTAAATTGAGGTCTTCAGACCTGTACGCAGTATTCAAGGTGTGACCTGACCTTTGCCTTATACAAGGGGATAATCACCTCCTTATCCCTGCTCGCAAAATTTTTGTATATCACTGACAAGATCCCATTACCTGCTCTAGCAGCCGGTCTGCACTATTCAGAAAACTTCATAATTGACTGCACATTTACTTCCAGGTCTTTTTCATTTTCTACCACCCTAAGTATCATACCACACAGTTGGTACATTTCACTGGGGTTCCTTTTCTACCCATATGCAGCACTTTGTATTTGTCAATGTTAAACTTCAGTTGCCACATCTCAACCAATTTGTCCAAATTTTCTAGATCCTGTTGCAGTAGCACACTTCCATTACTGTCATTAACAACTCTGCTAACCGTAACAACTCTGCTAACTGTATTATCTGCATACTTGGACATTAAGCCTGATAATACCTTCAACAATATCATTTATAAATATACAAAACAACATTGGGCCCAATACCGAACCCTGGGGGACTCCACTAATAATATTATTCCACAAAGAGCAGCGTCCATTGGTTACCACTCTCTGTCATCTCCTACTCAACCACCCTTTTATCCATTGTAGCAACTTGCCATTAATACCATACAGCTCCAATTTATATACTAGTCTTCCGTGTGAAACAGTATCAAAAGCTTTCCTGAAATCCAAGTATATGTTATCAAAATTATATTTAGCATCCAGTTCCTTTGTGACCACATCATAGTATTCAATCGAATGTGGATAGGAAGTTGGATAGGTTTTACGAGTACCACTTAGTTGACGACGGTAATCTTTTAAGCCAAAGAGATTACCATTGTGCTTTACAAGAGCACTGTTGCCTAAATTTCTTGAAGGAGAGAGGGACAAAGAATGCATACCCAGTTAAGTCTCTCGCAATCTCGTAATAGAAAATTTTCTTTGTTCTACAAAAACTTTTTTAAATGTAATTGCGAAGGAGAATTCAAAAAAACTCGCTAAACAGAAAAATCTGGTATAAAGAAGTTCGTTAAACAAAGGTCAGACTGTATAATTATTTATTATGATAATTTTATTTACGAGCCTTTTTACGATGGTTTTACTAATTATCGTAAAAAGGCAAGTAGTCACGAATTTGCCAAGAGCACCAAAAACCTAACTACACCTCTGATTGCAACCGCCAGTTCATCCACTACCTGTTCCACAGGCCTAATCTGTTATAGGGCGCTTGCTAGATAACCTTCTTCACAAGACGATCAAGGCAATCATTTCTTACTATCATTCGACGTTGAATGTGTACTATGAGGTTCTCTTTTTTTTTTTTTTTTTCAAGAAAAGGGTGAACAGAAAATACACATGGAAGAGTCCAAATGGATTAACTACTAATGAAATCGACTTCATCCTCACTAACAGAAGATATATTGTGAATGATGTTACCGTCCTGAATAAGGTAAATGTTGGAAGTGATCACAGAATGGTAAGATGTACACTTGATATAGATGTAGGAAAGGAAAGGAAAAAACCGACTCTAGTAAACAATACAAAGGTCTTTGAGATAATAGAAGAGGAGAAAAAGCAGTATGTACTGGAAACTTAAGAACAAGTTTGAGCTTCTGCAGACTGCTCAGGACCAAGATATCGACGAGGAATATTACAACTTTCTGAAAGTGATAAAGCCCAAAAAACCTATAGGGAAAAAGAAATCCAAAGAAGAAAAAATTAGTCAAGAAACACTTGTCATGATGAACGGAAGACGACAAATGAAGAGCAAGAAAAACACTGACAGGGAGAAAATTGAGTATACTGAGTTATGCAAAGCCATTAGAAAGAGACTCACAGAGGACATAAGAAGATTTAATCCAAGAAAAGTAGAACAAGCATTAAGGGAAAACAAAGGATTTAAATCAGCAGCCATGAGCAGTAATACAGAAAGACAAATGATACTGAAACTGAAGAATAGCGACGGTGTACTTATAAACAGCAGAGAAGGCATAATTCAAATAGCAGAAGACTGCTATAGAGAATTATACAAAGGAGCAGGGGAATGATGCCAGCAGTGGGGAAGATGGATTGCAAAGTAGCAACACATACGACATACCCGATATTCTTCCTGATGAGGTAGAACATGCATTGAAGAAAATGAAGAATCAGAAAGCCCTGGGGGAAGATGAAGTTACTGTAGAGTTGTAAAAATTGGGAGGAAGAGACATAACACAAAAACTGGCAAGGTTCTTCACAAAGTGCATTAGAAAAGGTGTGATGCCTAAGCAGTGGAATAATGCAATCATAGTTTTGATGCATAAGAAAGGAGATAAATCAGAAATTGGAAATTATAGACCAATTAGCTTGTTGTCCCACATCTACAAGTTGTTCACAAGGGTCATTACTAACAGATTAGAAAGAATACTTGATGAGAATCAATCGAAAGAGCAAGCTGGCTTTAGGACAGGATTCTCAACTATGGATCACCTTTACGTAATATCACAACTAATGGAGAAAGCAAATGAATATAAAACACCATTATGCCTGGCATTTGTGGATTATGAAAAGGCATTTGACTCCATACAGCATAAGGCAATGTTTCGGGCACTGGAAAGACAAGGCATAGATACCCCATATATTATGATTTTGAAGAAAATATATGAGAGTGCTACCTCCTTTATTAGACTAGACAAAGACAGTAGGAAATTTAAAATCGAGAAAGGAGTTCGACAAAGAGACACAATATCTCCGAAGCTGTTTACTGCTGCCCTTGAGGAAGCTTTCAGAAGATTAGACTGGTCGCAGAAAAGAGTCAATGTGAATGGAGAGTACCTAAACTATTTACAATTTGGCAGATGACATTGTGGTCAAAAGCCATGATCCCAAAGAATTAGAGGAAAATCTTAATCAGTTATGCAGAATTAGTAAGGATTTTGGACTAAAGATGAATATGGCTAAAACAAAAGTAATGATGAACAAGTATGATACAGAAAGGGATATAATGATTGAAGGAGCAGTAATTGAAAAGGTGGAGTAATGTACTTATCTGGGATAAGTCAATGGCTGTAATTATGATAAATGGATGGAAGTCAAGAGAAGAATAAATTTTGGATGGATAGCATTCAGGAAATATAGTCACATACTGAAGAGCAATATCCCAGTTTGTCTGAAACGTAAAATAATGAACCAATGTATACTCCCCACCATGACTTATGGAAGTGAAACTTGGGCACTCACCAAAAGAATGGAAGAGAAACTGAGAACTACACAGCGAAGAATGGAACGAATTATATTGGGAATCAGACTGTTAGATAAGAAAAGAAACACACGGAATAGGCAGCAAACTCAAGTAAAGGATATTCTTATCAAAACTAAAGAACTAAAATGGTCTTGAGCTCGAAGACATGATGACAGATGGACTAAGAAAATAACAGAATGGTACCCAAGAGGAGCTAGAAGAAAACCTGGAAGACGAAGGCGGAGATGGATAGATGAAATTCATGAGTTTGTGGGTAGTAAATGGATGGCCAGTGCTCAAAACAGAAGGAACTGGATAGTTGCTGGAGAGGCCTTCATCCTGCAGTGAATTTAAAATGGCTGATGATGATGATGAGGTTCTCCGGCAAGCTCAATCACTATACAAATATTAATATTCCAGAAGATGCCTGTGATTTCATGATCGACTAGTGGTTTAAATTTAGGACGAAATCTAGTGTTCTCAAGATCTATTCTGAGGCGTAGAGAATAGACTCGCAACATCAAGATAGCGCTGTGATTTTCACTCTGAAACCCTCCCTGAAGTTAGGTCTCAGCGTGCCGCAAAGTTAAGGTTCTTTACTTATAAAACTCGTGCTATGGATAGTGTGTGGTAAGAGAATGGCTAAGAGGCAAGGATGAATAAACAAAACATGATTTATTAAACATAACGTACGACTGGATAAAAAAAAAAAAAAAATGGTTGCACCTTAAGTATAACAGCATAAACTCCATTCCTTAATCTTTGTCTAATGTTAGATAGATGTGCTAATGATATACATATGCGATTTTAACTATGATCTTCATGTCACCTTTGATTACTCTTGCTCGTATCCTATGTAGCTGACATATATCTTGCTGTCTAAGTATTTTCACTAGTGTATGAAGACATATGAGTCTAATGGTCACAAGTAATACTAAGACAGTTACCATGATGGCTCATGTTAGTTTTATATATTCTGGGTGCTGAATATGATAACACAGATTCTTTTCAAAGTATGTATTTAGGAGGAGAGATGTATGTGGGTGACAACTATACTAAAGGGGGGGACAGAATAGGTCTGGTTGTTGTACCGTTCCAACCGGTTTGCTATAGAACAACTAGGGTGAACTTACCAGAAAGCTTCTGGATATTTGCAGGCAGGGCCGGCCCGAACAAAAGCGGAACCCGGTGCAAAGTTGACTTCCATGGCCTTGATACAAATTTCATACAACAAATTAATTTATTCCATTTTGATATTTACTACATTGCACAAATTGGTTTAGTAAGGATTACATGAAAATGATAAATAATTAAATTACTTTTATTAAATTAACATTTCAATCACAAAAAAAATCTTTAATAAATCAAATAAGAAAAATAATTGCTTCATATACTTATAAAATACAATTTGGTATGCGACTTAATCGAATAAGGTCACAATATGTGATTTTTGTTTCATTTTCATTTTCTTACATGTTTTATAGCAAATTCGTTGATAATATCATCATAATAGAGCAAGCTTATCTGCGAAAAGATCTAAACCTCCCAAGGACTTCCTAATTCATTTCACAAATATACGTGGTCTCAATTCTAATCTCAACGATGTCCATTTCCACTTGCAGTCTTCCAAACCCCATGTACTTTTTCTGACTGAATCTCAGTTATCAGTTGATTCAACTACTGCTCATCTCAGATGTCCAAATTATTTGCTGTATGATTCCTTTCGCCTCAAAGGTGGTACTGCATATGTCCGTTCTGATATTCCCTGTCAGAGACTTGGCAATTTGGAATCTCCTCTCTTTGATCTTCTCTGGCTTAAAATCTCTCTACCTCATTGTGTAAAATTCATCTGTTGTCTCTACCGTTCTCCCAACTCCACTAATCACTTGGAGCTCTTTGACTTCCTCTCTTTGCAACTTGACTTTCTCCAGTCCAACTTTCCTAACAGTGAGGTAATTTTCCTTGGTGATTTTAACGTTCACAACTCCAGCTGGCTTCCGTTTTCTACTCACACCAACCCAGCAGGTTGAGATGCTGAGGCTTTTGCAATTACTAATGACCTAGCACAGATTGTTCATTTACCTACAAGAATACCAGACAATCCTAATCATACAGCCAATACGCTTGATCTTTTTCTGACAAACAACCCTTCTAAGTACAAGATTGAAGTGAGAGGTCCTTTAGGCACTTCAGATCACAACTTGGTGATTGCCTCTTCTCCAATGGAACCTTTATCTCATGGCTATTCTCAACCTCGTATTGTTTGGCATTACAAGAATGCAAAATGGGATGACCTGCGAGACTTCTTTTCTTCATTTCCTTGGTCTGATTACTGTTTCAAAACTTCTGATGTCAACGTTTGCTCAGATCGTGTCAGTGAAATTATTCTTGCAGGAATGGAATCCTTTATCCCACACTCCACTTTAAAATCTCGTCCTTTATCTAAACCTTGGTTTTCCAATAAATGTGCTAAGGCTGTCCAAGAGAAGAACGTTGCATATCGTAATTGGCTTGTTTCTAATTCTTCAGTTTCATTTTCTGCCTACACCAAAGCTCGCAACAGTTGTAAAGCAGTTATTAATCAGTCCAAACTAGAGTTTGAACAGGCTAAGAGTAGAAAACTTGCTTCTTGCCCTAATGGTAGCCGTGCATTCTGGTCTCTTGCCAAAGGTATTGGCCGCAACTTTTGCCCATCTCTGCTCCCACCTCTGTCCAAACCAGATGGTTCTGTTGTCACTTCAGCCAAGGATAAAGCTGACCTGCTAGCATCCCATTTTTCTTTGAGCTCATGTATTAATGATCTTGGTAAAACACCTCCCACCATTCCTAACATGCTCCATTCAATGCTTCCTGTGGTCTTCCGTCAAAAGGATATCAGAAGGATTTTTATGAATCTTGATGCTAAGAAAGCTCCAGGTCCTGATGGTATTTCTCCACTTGTTCTCAAAACCTGTGCTCCTGAACTTACTCCTATTCTTTGCCGCCTTTTTTCACTTTCTTATTCCAAAGGTGTTTTTCCTTCTGCTTGGAAATTTGCTCATATCCAGCCAGTTCCTAAAAAGGGTGACAAATCCCTCCCATCCAATTATCGTCCCATTGCAATTACTTCTACTCTTTCTAAAGTAATGGAGAAATCAATTAACCGCCAACTCTTAAACTACCTAGAAACCTTCCATCTGATCAACGATCGCCAGTACGGATTCCGTAAGTGTCGATCCACTGGTGATATTCTGGCTTATGTTACCCATTTATGGACTAATTCAATGGAAAGGTTCGGTGAAACACAAGTAGTTGCTCTTGACATCTCAAAGGCTTTTGATCGTGTTTGGCATAAAGGTCTTCTAAACAAGCTTCCATCTTATGGTTTGCCAACTGTTTTTAGTAATTGGTTATCCAGTTTTCTCTCTGATCGCTCACTGAGGGTGATGGTAGATGGCTCTCTGTCTTCTAACTTCTCCACTAATGCCGGTGTCCCCCAAGGTTCAGTTCTTTCCCCCCACTCTTTTCCTCTTGTATATCAATGACCTTCTTCCAGTGACCGGAAATCCTATCCATAGTTTTGCCGATGATAGCACATTGCATTCAACTTTCCATTTTGAGAAACCTTGTCCAGCTCAATCAGCTTCAAGTTCTCGAAAATCTGCTACCAATTCCTTAAATGCCGATCTTCAGGTAATTCTCCAGTGGGGCAAAGACAACTTAATTGATTTCAACCCTTCTAAAACTCAATCTTGTCTTATATCTCGCAAAAATTATTCTTCTGCTCCTATGCTTATCTTTAGTGACACTCCGATTTCTAGGCAAAATGATATATCTCTTTTGGGGATTACCCTGACTTCTAATCTCTCTTGGCACAAGCACATTACAAATATTGCTTACTCTGCATCTAAAAAACTTGGTTTTCTCTTTCGCTCTTGGCGTTACTTTTCCCCCAAACAGCTGCTCACTCTGTATAAATCGCAAATCCGCCCTGCCATGGAATATTGTTCCCACATCTGGGGTGGTTCCCCCAAAACCTCTCTCAGGCTTCTTGATTCCATTCAGAAGAGGGCAGTTAGGTTAATTAATGATTCATCTCTAACAGAGTCTCTCCACTCGCTGTCTCATAGACGCACTGTTTCTGCTGCATGCCTCTTCTACAGATACTTCCATGGGCACTGTTCTTCTGAATTGGCTTCTATAATTCCCGCTCTCTCTTTCAAAACAGTCCGAACACGTGCCGCCACCAGCCAACATCCATTTACTGTCCAACTTCAAACCCACAGAACCAACTTTTCGTCTTCCTCATTTATTCATTCAACTGCCGTTTTCTGGAACAACCTTCCTTCATACGTATTCCTGAAAATTACAATCTACAGAAGTTCAAGTCCAATATCAACAAATATCTTCTTTCGTCTTCTCAACCTCCAACCCAAGCACGGTACTAAGTACTATAGGTTATAATACCTCTCATGTTTGGGGTTCTCATAAAAAAAAAAATAAAAAAAAAAAATAATTTAGTTTTTTGGCTATTTCGGATTCGATAGATAAAATGGCTAAGGACCGCAAATCGTTCTTGACTAATGCTAGATCTCAAGTAATTTTTTATTATTTTCAATCTTGAGAAAGATCTTTCTGCAGATGCCACGGTAAATGGTAATGTTAATATAATTTTCAGAACAGTAACAAAATTTGGATACATTTCAAATAAATTATTTTCAGTAAATATTGTAATATTTGTAATATTGTGATCCTGGAAGGCAAAACTCGACGACAAATTTTGATTTCATTAAATAAATCAATGCAATCAATATCGTCTTGCAAGGTCGCATTTAAGTCTTTGCAACATTTAAGAAGATCGTTTTCAGTCAGTTTTTGAATATTATCCGAATTATATAAAACCATATGATGTCTCATGTTCGTGATAAATTTCGAATCTTTTCTTAAAAGAGATAATCGCACTATCGATTATGAATAGAAAATATTGAATTTTGAAATATTCTTCGCCTGATGAAATAGGCTGATCGGTTCCTTCATAACAAAATTGCTGTTTTTCTTACAGTTCTTTGATTCTTAAATTTGGATGTCACTTGTAATTCTTCAGCTATTTCCTTTGCAGTTATTAAAGAAGATTTCAATCCCGATTCACGATACTGTTCAAAAAACTTTAAAAGGCCTTTTAAATGTGAATTTGCAGTACCGATATCTATATTTTAATTTTGAAATATCTTGCTCACAATATTTACTTCATTCAGTATGTCATACCAAATGACCAAACTTAATAAAAATTCAAGTGAAGTTTATTTTCGATTGATTGGATTTCGTTTTCATGTCACTGTTATGTTTATAAAGGTATTTCAAAGCTAGAGAAAATTGTGGTACTTGGTATCTCACAGATTTCACACTTTCGAGGCGACATTCCCACCTCGTTTCTGACAGTGGTTTTGGCGTAAGATGTTTGACACGCTCTTTTAATACAAATATCCCAGCGTATCACAGAACTCGCAAAAATATTATATATGCTTTGTAAAGTCCCAAAAAATGAATTTGCAAGAGATGATTTTGAAATGTCTCCAAGAACTAAATTCAAATTATGACTTTCGCAGGAAATATACATGTAATGTGCTTTGGAATTCTTTTGCAGGATAAGTGCTTGCGCGCCTTTATATAAACCTCTCATATGAGCTACGTTATCGTACCGCTGTCCTCGACAGTTCCCTAAATCTAATTCCTCCTTTTCTAATATGCTTTCAATTTTGGCTGATAACCCTTTTACTGTTTCAAAACAAATAAATCGTTTTTGTATACTGAGATCACTTTCAGAGTTATCTACATTAACATATCTTAAAATAACAGATAATTGTTCTTGATGGCTTACGTCTGGAGTGCAATCTAATAAAATTGTGAAATACTTAGCTTTCTTATTTCCTTTCTAAATTTTTTAGCCAGAGCAGAAATCAGTTTATCTTGTATTCTATGAGATAAATAGGAACGCGATGTTGATTCTACGCACCGATCCAAATGTTGTTTCATGATTGGGTCAAATCTTGCAAGTAATTCTATGAGACCTAAGAAATTACCTTTGTGCGGTTCATACAAATGTATAAAGCATCGCTACTGCCCCTGAACGCCAAATTATGCTCTGATAAATATAAAATTGCAGCTACTATTCGTTCACAAACACATTTTAAACGCTGAGTTTCGTTTTTAATTATTTTTCGTGTTCTTTGTCAATAGTATTTCCAAGTTTCAAATTCTTTTCAAGTTGTAACAATTTGTACATAGCTTGTAAATGATATTCTGATCTTTCGTGACTTTGTAATCGCGAACTTAAATGTACCCAATCGTTAAGTCCAGTTAAACGCAGAGAAGTGGTATTTGAAGAGAATAACTTATACGCATAACACAATGTGGCATCTTTGTACTTTGAGTAGAGTAACCACCTTCGTTCTTGACATTCCCCATTCGTTAATTTTCTTAAATAATAATTTTCGGAAAAAACTTCTTTTATTTTTTATCTTTCGGAAAATCGTAGTTTTTTACTCGTGTCACGCCATTTTGTACGATAGCCATTCTAAATTTATCAATTATAATTTCGGGCCAAGTACCAGGATCATTGATATCGACATTTTCGTCTTCGTTGATTATCTTGAAGCTGCGGTCCTCGGAATAATTCAACTTGTTCTTTGTTCGACGCTGACAAAAAATCCTCCGTCTCTACGTTTCTCTCCGCTTCATGATTATCTTCCCGTTCTACAGTTTTCTTATCATCGCTTTCCTCTTCATTAGGACGAGAGCTGGCTTTATGATGATCAGGATCGTTTTCGTGGATGTCGCACGGCGTAATTTCATTTCCGCGAGTTTGATCTTCCAGTAACTGTGAATTATGCGTTTCTTCAGTTTGTTGCACATTTTGGGTTTTTAAAATTTTGCGAGGGAGTTCCTCTGTTTTTCCGTAATTTCTTCAACCTTTCTTTTTTTCTTCAGTTTATCAGAGCCACACATATACTTTCTTCCTGCATTTCTGTCTCTACTAGTCATATTGCGAAATAGATACGAATATGTTATTTATTTTCACACCTCGCGATAAAAACGTACGATGTACGATCAGCTGTCGTATACATACATATATATATATATATATATATATATATATATATATATATATATTAGTATTTGTGGGGAATATTTATTCAATAATTTCAAATGAAACTCCAATAAATTATTATATAATTATTATTTTTATTTATTATTATTATTATTAAAATCAGTTTATAATAAAGATTTATTTATAATAAAGATTTATTTATTTATTTATTTATTTATTTGTGGGCTTCGATCAGCCTAATTGTTTATAAGGTCTCTCAGAGACTCAATAATTTGATCCTAGATTAGGATCAAATGAGTAAATGGCCTACTAAAGAAGCGTAGTTAATGAGTAGTCTACTAAAGAGGCTTAAAATGAATAGCCTAGTCGGTGGTATATATAGCCTTTAGAGTACGATAACTATACAAACGCTGGAAACATATAATCGTACGTCTGAGCGACTTGTAAGGAGAGATATTTTAAATATATTTGAAAGAAAAAATATTTTTGCGTGTTCTTTGGAGAATTCTTGGCGGGCTTTCAGATAATGTTAATAACATGATTATTGACATTTTATTTCTTATGTATATTAAAAATATGGCCACTTTATGGCGATGTCGCTAGATTTTGCGACGGTATTAAAACAAAAACAGAAAAAAAAAATGAAACCATTTTTATTTTGCAAAATCAGTCAGCGACGCGGGGGCCTTGTGCGCTCGCACCGTTCGCACCCCCCCCCTCGGGCCGGCTCTGTCTGAAATACATCAAGTACGATAACCGGGGCGTTCCTCTTGTTTTCGCTTTCCTTCCTCTGCTCTCCCGATTCTTTCGGTTTTTTTCTCTTCCCGCACGACGACACGACTCTTCTGCCCCATCACAACCACACTCCCACCAAAAAAAAAAAGACGGGCTCTCCGCGATTCTCCCTTGCAACCCCAACAAAAAACTTCCTCCTTTTCCCCACGTTACATATATACTGTATACGTTCCCCCTTTTTGAGTTTCAAAAGCTCGCATTGGTTCACGTGCTAATTTTCTGAAAGAACACAAACAGGCCAGGGACTGTCATCTTGGCGACCTGACACAGCTAAGATGGAATTTATGAGGAGAAAGAAGAACTTCGCTTCTGCATGGGGTGGCATTTCCAGACTGTCCAGCGATAGTCATTAGATCTAAAGTCTGTTCATTACTACGAATTTCCAGACAACAATTACCCCAGGTTCAGATTTCACTCAAAAGCATGTTCCTTAACTGACATTACTCTCATTTCTCCGCCGAGAGTCACATACTTTCCCACCGTTTTCATGATTATTACATCCACGACGTTTGTCCCATCCGATCGAGTGACGATCTCTCGCTGTGAACCAGCCGGATCCAATAACGGTGGGATAGCGTCTCGATCGCTGCTTTCCGTAACTCGGCGTCACGGGGCGTATGCTAGAGCAGACAAAGATAGCCTCCAGCAGGAAGGGGGTCGTTACTCTCCAAATACAGCCAGCAGTGGCAAAAATACAGGGTGACTTGGAGAGGAGACCGCTTCATAAAGGCCAGCCAAGAGGTAAAAATAACAGCATTTTTACATACCTCCATTCCGATACGTGGTCGTCCCATGCCTCGAATTGCACCTAACTCCCCGGTCGATTCAAATTTCTTTATTAGTTTTCGAAGCCGCACTGACATCAAAAGTCCTTTACGCAAACCTTCAAGTTTCAGATATTCACGTAGTGCTGCATTAGCGTTACTCTAATTTTAGTAAAACTGTTCTGGTAGAACAGTTTTACTAAAAGAGGACGTTCCTATTTTGTAAGAGCCATAATAGTTATTGACGGTGGCGTTGGCCCTTCTGCTTTTATCTAACAGGATGTCATTTGCATAAGCAGCGTGTCTTGAAGTAAATTACGACTTTTACATATGTGCAGTACCGTTTTCCTCTAGTAGCGGAAATTTGAACTTTTTTTTTTTTTTTCTTCTTCTTCTACAAATCGCTTTCCCATACCCTAAATGACATACTCACCGATTTTCACAGCGTTAACTCTAACCGTTTTGACATTTTCAGCTCATTTACTAAAAAATATACAATACTGTATAGAAAACGTACGTTTAATAGTATCATCTCCCACTTCTCAGTGTCTTGTTGCTACCTCTGTTACTGCCAGTGGTGAGCTATAGTGGGCTCGCGAGAGCCCGTTGTTATTTTTTTTGAAAATTTGGGAGCCCATTGTTGAGACGATCATTTATTTTACAAATGAAATCCTGAATGCAATTATTGAGTATCCAGAGCCGAAAACAGTGGGGCGAGCGGGGCCCTCTTCCCAGCATTTTAATGGTGCAATTGATCGGTTATGTATTTTAAAATTGCTTAATTTTTGATTTAATTAGACAACTTTTTTATACCGAATTTTTTAAAATTCCCCTTGGTAATTACATTTAAAATACAGTAGTTTCCGTAGAACGAAAATAATTTTCATGTAATGAACAGATTAGGAGAGACAACTTTGTATGCATGGTTCTCACCTCTGGCCTTTAGGTAATAAGAAAGCGCGAATTAAGGGTGAAAGGGATTACCGTTCCACAACGTTAGTGGTGCCCGTAAAACTTATGCAGCTACATTCAGAGAAATCGCCCTAGTCAATATGCTTTCCATAGCCAGTCAGAGGATTAAGAAAATTCCCGACATGGATAATAGCCTCTGGGGCCCTCTTAACTTATTATTATTATTATTATTATTATTATTATTATTATTATTATTATTAGCCATATTGTGCAAGAAAGCCTGAGGCTTATGCTGCACCAGCCAAAAAAAAAAAAAAAAAAAAAAAAATTCCCGAGTTACCCTGAGAGAGAGAGAGAGAGAGAGAGAGAATCACCAAGAAAGTGAGGAATGATGATATCCAGCTCAGAACCCTCGGTGTGCCAAGCCCATACTCACCAGATGTGAGCACAAACGGGCGTATGTTTTTCGGAGAATCCACGCCTTCCAGTAAATTTCTCCTGTCTATGTTTACACGGTCACAGTAGCTGAATATCTGAGTGATTCCGATATTTTGCACAGTATTCAAAGAACTAGTGACAGTAACAACATGGGGGAGGGGGGAATTGAAGTAATTAAGATATTATATAAACTTTACGAAGATGAAATGTTGGCAGATTTTGAAACTTTTTCTAGCCTTTCACTGTGTAGAAAATGTTCTAAAATATAATGGCATACAGGCTATAATTAAAAAAAATAAAAAAAAAACTATTACCAATCTCCAAAAAACTAGCGAAAATTAAGGATCATTGCTCAAGAACTTGGATGTGGAAGCTACAAAGATCGGTCGTGTGTTCGGAAGAGCAGCTTGTAGCTTGCGAATGGTAATTGCGGGTTAAGGGAATTATCCTGCACTGTGCAAACATTTTGAATCAGAAGTTAAATATTCGGGATTGTTAAAGCGACTTTTAAATCTGGAATTTCTTAACCATTTAGCACCAATGATCGACATCCTGCAGGAGCTCTCTTACATTTCAAAAGCGTTACAGATTCACTATGGCAAAAGCATATAAATTAATTATTCGAACTATCAATGCTATTGCTAATTTTAAAAAAATCTGAAGGAAAATATTAAGCTAAAATTGAGAGCATGTTGAAGTGGAAAGAATTCGAAGGAATCAAAATCGAAAGTAAGAACAGTAAAATTACCTCGTGACAAGTTATTTAACGCATTGTTTTATCCTTAAAGGATAAGTTATTAATGCAGCAAGGTGATTTTAAATTAAATAAAGAAAATAATCATACCATTGAAAAAAAATTTTAAACATATTCTACCGGAAATCGTGGAATTTAAAAGAACTTTCGTCTCGGTAGCAGGACTGAAAACCGAATAAGAAATTTGTTTTCTAATAAAATATGAAATTTGTTTTCTGAAAAAATTAATGATTTTAGAGATTTTGTCGAAGACAGTTTATTTTTAAAATCGAGTGAAATTCCCTTTACAATTAAGAAAGCCAGAAATATCTTTGAAACCATTGCGATTAGCAGTGCTGAAACTGAACGAGCTTTCAGCGTAATGAATAATATCGTGTGAATGAATGAATAAATGAAAGAATAATGTGGAAAATTAAACACGTTGCAGATTATGATGACCATACATCTAAATGGAAAACCATTGCTACAATTTGATCCAGATCGTTATGCCAATATGAATAAAGAAGTAAATTTCATATGGCAATTTTTAGAACAAAATTTTCTTGAATATTTGTGCAAATTTTTTTATGTAATCTGTGATTTTTGTGTACCTTTTCTAGAACAGTTTGTTTTTTTATGTAATATTTGTTTTTATATACTAGAATGTGATAATTCGTTATTTGTAATATGGGAAATATTTTTGTTATTTTTTATTCGCAATATTAAAATTTTATCGTGAAAAAAAATGTATCCATTATATTTCTCTAGTTGTAAAAAAAAGAATAAAAAAGTTGCGCCTCTGCCGAGCACGCGCGGTAGATGGTTTTATGTGAAACATCCTTCGCGTCACTATATGACGTCACATGGTTGTGATGTCATACTATTAAAAAATTCCAAAAAGTTAGAACTCCAGATATCGTACTGGTCACGAAAAATGCGTCACACGCACTAATCTAATCGTACTACTAGTGAGTGTCCCACACAGACTAGTGGTCTCAGCGTGGGAAGCACCTCTGGCAGACGCCGCGGGTGATGTCACTTCCGTGACCTATCAGATTTACTCGGTAGGTACTGCCCCCCCCCCACCAAAAAAAAAATGTTTCACATAAAAAAGTCGGCAAAAGTGCGAGCCCATTGTCAAAATATTCACAGCTCACCACTGGTTACTGCAAACTAACTCAGATTGAATGGAACGTTTGTTCAATCGTATGACTTATATACGCAGCTTTAGCTTAAAGAAGTTTTCCAGTAAATGTTTTAATGAATTTTAGTATACGTGTGATATCTTTCTGACAAAACGGAAAATACGAGTATAGCTTGGAAAAAGTCAACCAAGATGATATGTGTTTTTACGACGACTTAAAGTTTAATAATAATAGCGTCAAATATTATAGGTCAATAATAACACTTGAAATATGATTATTGGCATCAGCAATCGAGAGAGAGAGAGAGAGACTCCTGGTTGACTTATTAGCATTAGTAGAGGCACACGATGCAAGAAAGCAAGCTTATGCAGCATCAGCCAAAAAAAAAAAAAAAAAGCTCCGATTTCACCCCGTCGTTCGTTCCAAATACCTATCCAGCAGAGCCTTAAATTTATTTAGGCTATCAACTTCCACAACAACAGATGGAAGTCTGTTCCATCAATCGACTACCCGCTGGCTAATGGCAAATTCCGCACATCTATCCTACAACTGTATTTCCTCAATTTGAATTTATGCCCCCTTAGGTTCGTAATCTGAACAAGTGGAAGGATCCCATCAGAATTCAGCGTGCTCAACCCATTCAAGGACTTATACACCTCAATCAGATCACCGCGCAGGTGCCTAGTCTCCAGCCACTGCAATTTGCAGAACTTTAGCCTCTCTTGGTAAGAGGATCCCTTCATTCCCCTCACCAATCTTGTTGTCATCTCTGTACAAGCTCAAGCAAATCGACATCCTTCCTAAAATGAGGCTTCCAGATCTGTATACAGTACTCAAGGTGTGGCCTGACCATTTCCTTATACAAGGGGATAATCACATCCTTACTCCTGCTAGAAAAATTACTGTATATCATTGACAAGACACCATGAGCTACTCTTGCAGACCGTCTGCACTGCTCAGAAAATTTCACATCTGCCTGCACAATTATCCCTAGGTCCCTTTCATTCTCTACCAATGCCAGTGTAGTACTACAGAGTTGATACGTTACTCTGTGGTTATTGATTCCAATATGTAGTACTTTACATTTGTCAATGTTAAACTTCATTTTCCATCTCTCAGCCCATCTGCTCAACTTTTCTAGATCCTGTTGCAGCAGCGTACTGGCATTAGGTCCTTAACAACCCTGCCAACCTTCGTATTTTCTGCAAACTTGGACATTAAACCTGATATACTATTGTCAATATCATTTATAAATACAGAAAACAGCAATGGATCCAACATTGAACCCTGAGGTACTCCACTAATAACATTAGTCCACGAAGAGCAGGTCCATTGATTACCACTTTCTGTCTCCTCCCACTCAACCATCCCTTTATCCATAGCAGCAATTTGCCTTCAATGCCACACTGCTCCGATTTCTATAGCAGTTTTCCGTGTGCAACAGTATCAAAAGCCTTTCTAAGATCCAAATATATGATATCAAAGTTATTCCCTGCATCGGGTTGCTTTGTGACCTCATTATAGTATCCAATCAAATTGGTCAAACAAGACTTCCCCTTTAAAAAACCATGCTGTGTCCGAGCTATAACTGAAGTCTTGTCTAGATGATCCTGCAGTGCCTCTTTAACCAGTGCCTCCATTAATTACTTTAGTCGCCCTTTGATCTTCCTTTGTGAATTGGGGTTACATCCGCATATCTCCAGTACATGGCTACCCTCCCCCCCTCCGAGTCCAAGGAAGCTTATAATTATGGCTAAGGGTTTGTTTACTTCCTTTGGTGCCTCTTTTAATATTACTGGATAGAACCCATCCACCCCGGGTGCCTTTTTATGTTTATCTTTAACAATTTCTCCACCACTTTCCTCTCAGTTACTAAAAAATCATCTAGCTCACTGCCAGTTTAATTCACCTCTGGCATTCCCCTCCCTGAATAACTGCTCATGTGTGAATGTAGGTGTAAATTACTCATTTAGTTTGTTAGCCACCTGAGCAGGATCAACTTTTCTAGATCCTGTTGCAGCAGCATACATCATCAACAGTTGAACCATCAATATCCAGTGAACCAATCTGATTCATCCCTTTCCTTCTAGAGTTTACATAGGTAAAGAACTTTTTGCTGTTTTTCTTTGCATCCCTTGCCAAAGATTTCTCATAATGTACCTTTGCCTGCCTAATCTCCTTTGTGACCCGGTTACAGACCAGCTTATATTTATCATAGGCTTCCATGTCACCCATTAATTTATACAAATGTATCCCATGCATTTTTCTTCTCTGCCACATGTCTCATTAGATCATCTGATAACCATTTAGGTCGAAACCTTGAACAAATCCTTGGTGATTCCTTTCTATTTCCGATTCGTGTTCTCTCTCTCTCTCTCTCTCTCTCTCTCTCTCTCTCTCTCTCTCTCTCTCTCTCAGGGTAACTAGGAAATTTTTTTTGGCTGGTGCAGCAAAAGCCTCAGGCTTCCTTGCACCATATAGCTAATAATAATAATAATAATAATAATAATAATAGTAAAAACCCTTCCCTTTACCCCTGATGGTAATTTCCTTTATGAGTAAATCCCACTTCAGCACACTGTGATCACTGCCACCTAGTGGTCCTTTATCTCCAGATTCTTAATGCATGAAGAATCACTACTGATAATCAGATCAAGAGAATTACTCCCACTAGTTGCGTCCCGAACATGCTGATGTAGAAACAATCATCCAATAAATTCCCAAAAGCCTTGCTAGTGTGTGAGTGACCAACCCACAAATTCCAGTCAATATCCGGAAAATTAAAATCCCCCATTATAAGACTAAGACTCTCTAAATGACTGGCCCACTCTATTTCCCCCTGTACAGTTTTTTTTATTATACTCATCACAGTCATTAGGCTCTTTTTATTATTCTCATTAGAGTCATTATTTTAGCTTTATTTCCCGTTTGTTCTGCGGAGTCTGAAATAGTATCACATGTATGCTACTCCCGTTCCCAATAATGATGGTGACAGGAGTAATCAAATTTCATTTATGGAATTTGAATGGAGTGTAAAGTTTAAATATATAATTAAACATTTCGGAGTTTTTTGTCGAAAATTTATATTTTATTGTTGTTTCTTAATAGATTGCAAGGATTTATTATTATTATTATTATTTATTATTATTTTTTTCTTTTAGAAATCGTAGCTCCCTCTTAGTTTGACAGATACACAAATAGAGCGAATTATAAATTACTGTAGTACAGTACTGTGTAATGTATCCAATGGAAACAAGTTACGTACTTTATTTTGTTAACTAAAGAGGGCGCGTCGTGTCGAACATATTTGACAGGTTTAAAAACGTTTAGTGTGCCAAAGAATAGGATAAAATGCTTTTATTTAATTATGTTGTTTTAGGATTAATTGTATACTATACTCTTATTCGAAATACTTTCGAGCACTGTTGCGGTGTGTGTAATTTAACTAAGATTATCATAAAATAAATTAAATTTTGATGTTAAAGAAAGAAAACGAATATTTTTCGTCTGATTTTTTTCTGGTAAGCTATTATTGGTTTCAGTTTTTGAAATGTCTATGTTGAAAATAAGATGTATTTTAATGGATAGTTTGTGTCATATCGAACTGAAACTTAGCTGATTTCGAAAAGTAAGTACAGAGATCTATTTAGATGAGATGCAATGTGTAAGATGGACTTCGTTTCATGTTAATTCTGAATTTTATTATATTGCTATATGATTACCCAACATACTTCAAACTACTAGTTTTTGTAATAATTATTATTATTAGTCATATGGTGCAAGGAAGCCTGAAGCTTATGCTGCGCCAGCCAAAAAAAATTCTGAGTTACTCAGAGAGAGAGAAGCAGAAGGGAATCACCAAGAAAGAGAAGTATGGTGATATCCAGCTCAGGATTCTGGGTGTGCCAAGCCCATACTCACCAGATGTGAGCCCCTGGGGTAGTGCATTGGTAGCAGAGTTAACTACAGTATCATTTTCGCGTGAAGATGATTCTTTAGATCAAGGAAGCTTTCTAATGAATGATTTTTTTTTATTTTTTTTTTGATTATTTCTTGCAGGGTGTTATTTTTTTATAACACCCTGCAGGAAATAATAGATAAAAATAATTAAGGATAGGAACATATAATAATCATATACTGTACTTGGATTTTAGGAAAGCATTTGATACCGTTGTACATGGAAGATTAGTGTACAAATTGGAGCAGTATGGCATTAAGGGCAAAATGCTGCTATGGATAAAGTGATGGTTGAATGGGAGAAGACAGAGAGTGATGAACAATAGACACTGCTCTTCGTGGACTAATGTTATTAGTGGAATGCCCCGGGGTTCAGTGTTGGGTCCATTGTTGTTTTTCGTATTTATTATTGATTTTGATGAAGGTATATCAAGCTTAATGTCTAAGTTTGCAGACGTTACAAAGGTTGGCAGGGTTCTTAATGACACTACGCTGCTGCAAGAGGGTCTAGAAACGTTGAGCAGATGGGCTGAGAGGTGGCAACTGAAGTTTAACATTGACAAATGTAAAGTACTACATATGGTTAGCAGTAACACCAGAGGGGAACAGGTATTCTGTGTGTTATCAGACACTCAGTCTAAAACACTAATGGATCCAATATCTTTCTATTACAGAAGATTTAAGAGAAGTCCGGTTGGCCTGCCTCTCTAAAATCCACTCATGCACACCTTCTCGATGGTAAGCCCTGTTATGTCACTTATGTGGCAACAAACGTGTAGAGTGGTTCTCTTCAAGACACCTGGTCAGCATGAAAAGGAAAAAGACCAAACCCTCCAGCATATGACAGCACAATGAAACAAATGGCCCTCAGTCCTCAGGGCCATCAGAGTGGAAGCAGAGGTTGCTAAGAATCTCTGGGTATGATCAGGCTGCCATTCACGGAAACTAAACTTGGACTGTTATAACGTAAGATCGCTCATCGGTGAAGACAGGATACCAGAGCTGGAAAAGGAACTAGAAAATGTAAATGGGAATATCATCGTTTGGCTGAAACAAGAAGACAAAATGAATCACTTATAAGTTTATCAAGTGGAAATCTGCTGTACACCAATGGAAACAGTGAAAGGAGCGAAGGTGGAGTTGGGTTTCTGGTCCATAAAGATATAAAAAACAACATTTTGGAATTCAAAAATACATCACCAAGGGTGTCAAGGCTAATATTCAAGATTTCTAAGAGGTACAAGCTAAAGGTTATAATGATTTATGCACCAACATCGAGCCATGATGAAGAGGTTGAAGAAATGTACGCCAAATTTGAGTCTTCTAGATGAGCAGAAAACCCATTACACTATTATTATGGTAGACTTCAATGCTAAGGTTGGAAAAAGACAAAACAGCACTGAAAAAGGAACTATAGGAAATTTTGGAATTGGTGAAAGAAATGAAAGACTTGTGGAATTTGCAGAATCTCAAGGATTGTCAGTAATGAACACTTTTTTTCAAGAAAACGGTGAACAGAAAGTGGACATGGAAGAGTCCAAATGGATTAACAACTAATGAAATCAACGTCATTGTCACTAACAGAAGATATATCATGAATGATGTTACCATCCTGAATAAGGTAAGTGTTGGAAGTGATCACAGAATGGTAAGATGCACACTTGATATAGATGTAGGAAGGGAAAGGAAAACAACTGACTCAAGTAAATAATACGAAGGTCTTTGAGATAACAGAAGAGGAGAAAAAGCAGTATGTACTGGAACTAAAGAACAGGTTTGAGCTTCTTCAGACTGCTCAGGACCAAGATATCGACGAGGAATATTACAACTTTCTGAGAGTGATAAAGCCCAAGAAACCTATAGGGAAAAAGAAATCCAATGAAGAAAAAATTAGTCAAGAAACACTTGTTACGATGGACTGAAGGCGACAAATGAAGAGCAAGATAAACAAGGAGAAAATTGAGTATAGTGAGTTATGCAAAGCCATTAGAAAGAGACTCAGAGAGGACATAAGAAGATTTAACACAAGTAAAGAAAGTAGAACAAGCATTAAGGGAAAACAAATCAGCAGAAAGACAAATGATACAAACCATACAAATGATACTGAAACTGAAGAATAGCAATGGTGTACTTATAAATAGCAGATAAGGCATAATTCAAATAGCAGAAGACTACTATAGAGAATTTAAACAAGGAGCGAAAGAATGATGCCAGCAGTGGAGAAGGTGGACCACAAATTAGCAACACATACGAGTACCCAATATTCTTCCTGATGAGGTAGAATATGCGTTGAAGAATCAGACAGCCCCAGGGGAAGATGAAGTTACTGTAGAGTTATTAAAATTGGGAGGAAGAGACATGACCCAAAAACTGGCAGAGCTCTTCACAAAATGTATTAGAAAAGGTGTGACGCCTAAGCAGTGGAATAATGCAATCATAATTTTGCTGCATAAGAAAGGAGATAAATCAGAAATTGGAAATTATAGACCAATTAGCTTGTTATCTCACATCTACAAGTTGTTCACAAGAGTCATTACTAACAGATTAGAAAGAATACTTGATGAGAATCAACCGAAAGAGCAAGCTGGCTTTAGGACAGGATTCTCAACTAGGGATCACCGTCACGTAATATCACAGCTAATGGAGAAAGCAAATGAATATAAAACACCGTTATGCCTGGCATTTGTGGATTATGAAAAGGCATTTGACTCCATAAGCATAAGGCAATGTTTCGGACCCTGGAAAGACAAGGCATGGATACCCCATATATTATGATTTTGAAGAAAATATATGAGAACGCTACCTGCTTTATTGGACTAGACAAAGACAGTAGCAAATTTAAAATCGAGAAAGGAGTTCGACAAGGAGACACAATATCTTCGAAGCTGTTTACTGCTGCCCTTGAGGAAGCTTTCAAAAGATTAGACCGGTCGCAGAAAGGTGTCAATGTGAATGGAGAGTACCTAAACCATTTACGATTTGCAGATGACATTGTGGTAATAAGCCATGATTCCAAAGAATTAGAGGAAAATCTTAATCAGTTGTGTAATTGTGCAGTTAATTATGCACAGTTAGTAAGGATTTTGGATAAAAGATGAATATGGCTAAAACAAAAGTAATAATGAATAAGTATCCACAGAAAGCGACATAATGATTGAAGGAGCAGTAATTGAAAAGGTTGAGTCATATACTTATCTGGGACAAGTTATTAGCTGTAATAATGATAAATGGCTGGAAGTCAAGAGAAGAATAAATTTTGGATGGATAGCATTCAGGAAATATACTCACATACTGAAGAGCAATATCCCGGTTTGTCTGAAACGTAAAATAATGAACCAATGTATACTCCCCACCATGACTTATGGAAGTGAAACTTGGGCACTCACCAAAAGAATGGAAGAGAAGCTGAGAACTACACAGCGAAGAATTGAACGAATTATATTGGAAATCAGACTGTTAGATAAGAAGAGAAACACATGGATTAGGCAGCAAACTCAAGTAAAGGACATTGTTAACTAAAATGGGCTTAGGCCGGACACATATCTCGAAGACATGATGACAGATGGACTAAGAAAATAACAGAATGGTTCCCAAGAGGAGCTAGAAGAAAACCTGGAAGACAACGGTGGAGATGGATAGATGAAATTCATGAGTTTGTGGGTAGTAAATGGATGGCCATTGCACAAAACAGAACAAACTGGAAAGTTGCTGGAGGGGCCTTCATCCTGCAGTGGATTGAAAATGGCTGATGATGACGATGAACACCAGAGTAACATATCAACTGTGTGGTACTACACTCAAGGTGGTAGAAAATGAAAAGCTGCTGGGGGTAATTGTGCAGTCAGATATGAAGTTTTCTGAGTAGTGCAGACAGTCTGCAAGAGTAGCACATGGTGTCTTGTCAATGATATACCGGGATTTTTCTAGCAGGGATAAGGGGGTGATTGTCCCATTGTATAAGGGAATAGTCAGTCCACACCTTGAGTACTGTGTACAGGTCTGGAGGCCTCATTTTAGGAAGGATGTAGAGTTGTTTGAGTATGTAAGAGAAGGGCAACAATATTGGTTAGGGGAACGAAGGGGGTCCTTTCACCAAGAAAGGCTTAAGTTCTGCAAATTGTGCAGCAGCTGGAGACTAGACACCTGCCAGGTGATCTGAATTAGGTGTATAAGGCCTTGAATAGGTTGTGCATGCTGAATTCTGATACGATTTTTCCTCTTGCCCAGATTAATCACCTGAGGGAGCATAAATTCAAATTCGTCTTTAGCCAACTGATGGTTGATAGTTGGAACAAACTTCCACATGTTGTAGTGGAGGTTAGCAACTTAAAAAAGTTCAAGGCAGAACTAGACAAACATTTGGAGTGAATGGATGGATGAAATGTGGTGTGTTGTTTTTTTTTTTGGCTAATGGTATATAAGCTTGCTTTCTTGCTTCATATGCCCTAATAATGCTAATACTATAATATAATATAAACACTAGATAGTAGATGACTCTCATCAAGTGATGCAGTATTGCCACTTTGCTTATTGGAGACTACATGGTGAAACGCATGTTTAGTCACCATAGCCAAGTTTCCTGCATATCCCCCCCCAATCTCCTTCAACCCATGTATGGTACATAGGTTTTGATACCTTTTGTGTTTGTGGCTTTCATAAAAAAAGAAAAAGAGAAATTGATTGAATTTCTCTTTTTTTTTTTCCACAGTACATTATTAAAATCAAAATGTCATGTTGATAATAATTGTTATAATCGTTACTTGAGAATATTAATTATTGTAATAACAAGGATTATTGTAACAATTATTATAATCATAGACTTTGAAACTGTTCAGCCACTAGGTATACCTTGGTAAAATCTGTAAAATTTTAGAATTTGGCACTTCTCAATCCCTGAGGAGTGCTGGATTTTAAGGAGTTTACTATATAAATTTTATTTTGTTGCCTTCAGTAGTGGGGGAAAAACCTTTTTAACATTAATACATTACTTAGACATCATTCTGGCTATAAATTATGTTTCTATGAGAGAAATTTTTTTCTTGTTTCCTGTTTCTTGCCTTTCAATGTATTTTGATCGTTATTATAATTTTTTCCCTGCACAATCAAGTGGTCTGAGTTACAATCTGGCTACCTAACCCTTACATCAGAGGTTCCCAAACTTTCTCGGTTCATGGCACCCTTAGTGTCTCGGTAATTTTTTCACTGCACCCCTAGGCCAAAAGAAATGCCTAACATGTGGTTTTCGACCTTTTAATATATACCTATATAATAATTTTATTTTTTATATAGAGGTACTGTACTAAATAAAGATTAATTACAGATAACCACGAAATTAAAAAGATATGGTACAATGGATACCGTACACCATTTTATGATGAAATAAATGTATAAATTTAAAAAAAAATAATAATAATAACTTTAAGTAACTTAAACCAAAATTACATGGCACCCCAAGAATGTTGTTGCGGCACCCTGGTTGAAAACCCCTGCCCTACATCTAAAAGTACCAGCTTTCATTTTCTGCTAATCATATGTTTAATCTTTTTTTTTTTTTTTTTGTCTGGTGATATGTAGATAGCTTTATGAATGTGTATGGCTGCTAACTCTAGATTTGTGATGGATAAGCTATCTTTTTGATTCATCTGACCCCCTTCTCCATCTTACCAACATAGTTCATGACATAGACATTCTTTATTGCAAAAAGCAATAAGCCTCAGGCTTCCTTGTACTATGTGGCTAGTAATAATAATAATAATAATATAATTTTTTTCCTGTGTTTTTATTTTCTTATTTTTGTTAATGAATATGGCCATAGTAAACTTCTGGAAATAGTTTACTGTACTGAACACTACATAGGTGTATTGTTCAGTTAACCATTTAAAATATATATATATATGTTCTGCATATTTTTTTATTTCCAGTGCAATGCATATGATACACTCTGGTGATGATACTGATGACACACTCTCAATTAAGAAAACAGTAATTTAATAAAAGAACTTAAATATTATTGAAAACTAATATTATTAATGTTTTGTTTAAAATAAAGTAAATGTTTGGGATGGTAACTCTTCTAATCCACATTACATTGTAAGGGTTGCTTTGCTTGTCAGTCACAATTATACAAGATCAGTCAGATGAGAGTATAGAGACAATATGTCATGAATGTGAAAGCTAGTTGATGGATGATGAACTTATTGATAATATGTCATAACACTCACATTAACTTTAGTGTAAATGTTTTATACATACAGTAAAAAAGCATTAGTGCAGTTCCACCAATCATTGTTGTTGTGTTAATCTGCTATACATGCTGATATGATCCAATGAAGTGTTACAACTTCAAATATTTAATACACTCAAAGAAGAAGCAGAAGCTCTATGACTTTATGAATAAATTTAGTAAATTGTGGACTTAGTTTAACAGAAAGCTGACTTTCTCACATGAATTCTTAAGACCAAAGGGCTGGCTGTGGTACTGGGGTAATGTGCATGGATAAAAATTCATACATTGTGAGATTGAGCCCGTACACTTCACAAAAAGTGCACAGCTCATTATTAGTTGTTGTCTTATATACCAAAAGGCAAAGAAAACCACCTACTGGATACTTAGGAAGAGTATCAAGCTCTCGCCAACTACACACAGCAGCCTTTGAGGAGAAGACAACTAATCACAGCAACGTGATAACCCTCTACTAAATGAACCCAGGGACCCTGATGGTACTGGAACAAGGCAGCTAAACTTGTCCAGCATTACCATCATTGGTGTTGAACTACCATACATTCTTTAAAGATGTCACCCACCAAAGATAACTTATTTATTCGAAGAACCTTTGAATAGAGACAACCCACAAATTAAGACAAATTAATTTATTTTATTTATTTATTCAAAGAACCTTTGAATAGAGACAACCCACAAATTAAGACAATCTAAGAAAGACAAAAGGTTCGTATACTACTGGACTTGACTCTTACGGATGTGACCAATAAGACAATCTCCTAGATAAAGACTGACAACGCCACCGGTGTGCTATTAGATGTCAACTGCTTTTCTTGGCCAGCTAGCATTCCGAACCAGCTAGCATCCCCTCCCTGCCACCTCCTTTTTCTCCTGGTGGGGTCAGTCCCCCACTGACCTTTCTGGGGTTGCCTTTCCTATCATCCCCATATTTCTATCTGTCCCCCTCCCCTTCCTCAGTCTTCACCCCTACTCTAACTGAATATGCATTTTATTTATTTATTATTATTTTTTCTTTTTATTTATTTATTTTTTTAAGGCCCTTGCCACTGAAATCTTAGGAAATTAGGTGGCAGGGCCTGCCAGAGTACTTACTTCTAATGCAATCCCTCTATGCCTGACCTGCCTCCTTGGAGCTAATTGTGGGCAACGGGGGGGTCCCACTAGGGGCCCAATGGCTAAAAGGTTAGAGGAACAACACAACATGACACTACACAACATAAACATGTACCTTACACTTTTTAAAATCTCTGGCCTTCACAGTGTTCTGTGTTTCACAAACAGAGTACACAACACGGAGATGGTGGAAACCCCTGGGGCCGTTAGACAATGAACACTTTACACTTTATTAGTTGCTGTGTTGTTATGATGGCTGCAATAAACAGTTACAATGAAGTTGTAAATTCTTCTGCCCTGGACCAGCAGCCAATATAACCTAGTATAAACACATTTATTTTATTTATTTATTGATATTTTTGGCAGTTAAATATCAGTGGTACTTCTATATTGTTACTTCTAATACAGTTGAACCTCAGTGGTACTTCTAATAAACAATTACAATGAAGTTGTAAACTCTTCTGCCTTGAGTTATCCAGAGTATAAACAGATGTTTATTTTATTTATTTCTTATGGCAGTTGAACATCAGAGGTACTTTTATATTGTCTGCTAACTTTTAACAGAATTTATAGCATTTGCAGGAAGTATTAAGTTAAATGTTAAAGGTAAGGTAAGCAGCAGCCATTATCAATCCACTGCAGGATGGAAGCCTCCTCAACAATTCATGTTGAGGGAAATTGGACCATAATCCACCATGCTGGCCCAGTGCAGGTTGGCGGATCGACTGTATTTAGCAGTTAGAGGCTTGAACCCTAGTCTACTCAGAGAGTGTGTGCTACTGCACACCCGCTCCTGACCACTCGGCTACAGAGGCTAACTTTAACTTAAATATAATTGTATTTGGAGAACCAGTTCATCATCCAGTAGCATACTGAATGATGAATTGGTTCTCATGAAGGTGAGAATTTTTTAACTAAGTTAAAAATGAACCGATTTTGGAAAAAAATAAAGGGAAAACAGTTTCTAGTATTTCCCAATATCACTGAATATAAAGAAATAGATATTTTACAGTATCAGTTCTATCATTCTTCTTTCGTAATAATGAAAGAAGAAAAAATTACACAGTGGTCCTTGTTTGGAGAACTGACAAATGCATGAGGAAATTTGAATTAAAACAAATTATCCTAAGTCATGCTTGGCTTTTAAGAATTCTTCATAGCAATGCTGAGTGTTAGAGAATATTCAGTGAGGTGGAGGAAGGGAAAAAAAAAAACAACTGAATTCAATACTGTACTCTGTCGGGTGAAGTTTTGAAAATGCTCAAGATATCCAAATATGAACATTAGTTCCATTATTACAGTGTTTCTTAACCTTTTTAAGCTCTGATCCAGATTACGATAATAGTTTTGATTTCACGACCCAAGGAAAGATTAATAAAATAACACTTACAGATAACAATTAAAATAAATTTTATATTTTAATAATACATTACTTGCATTGGTAATAACTAAATCTTATTAATGTGAACCTTGGCTTTGAATAAGTTTTGAAAGCTCATCAAATATTGGTGTTATATTAGATAGGCTGCATCTTAGGTCATCTTCAGGCTGCAGTCTGTTTCGCAATTTGGTTTTTGTTATAGATAGAGTTGAAAACCCTGACTCGCACATGTATATTGTTGAAAAAGGCAGTAGTACTTTCAGTGCTTTGTTTACCAACGTTGGCTTTTCGCTTTTTAATTTCAACCAGAACGCACACAAAGACTCGATGCTTTTGTTAAAAGTGTAGCGAAGTGCCTTGTCACTTTGTATTTCAATGAGTTGCTCTTGTAGGTTATTAATATTGACAAAATCTTCATGCAAGTCATTTACTTCAAAATTAAATGGCAATCATACCCAATTATATTTGAAGATATCTCCTTCGAGAATATACCGATCAAATTCTACCATTAGGTTTTCTAAATGTTTGGCGAAAATTTTCTGTATGTCAACATCAGCGAAATTTATGTTTTTATCTTCAATAAGTTAATTAAGGGTCAGGAAAGAGGCAAGTTTCTTTTCTTCCATAATTTTAGCTTACCTTTGAAGCATGTTATCTTTTCAGCTAATTCGATAAGAGTGTGATTGCGCAGATGTATTTAACTTGTTAATTTTGGAAAAAATATCTGTAAAATAAGCTGCTTGAAGAACCATTTTAAATCAGAGAATCTTGATACCAGAGGGGGATTTTTCTTGGTCAAAAAAATTTCACTCATTGTGTAATGATAAAACTCGCTGAAGCACTTTTCCACTAGACAGCCATCTGACTTCAGAATAATATAGCAAGTGTTCGTATTCAGCGCCAAAATCAGAACACATCTGGTTAAAAATTCTACAATTGAGAGCCCTTGATTTAATAAAATTTCTCACCTGAATCATTTCATTTAACACAGTGCACAACTCAGGTGACATATCTTGAAGCAAGATTTTGTCTATTTAGGAAGCAGTGAAAGGTTTTAACCTGCAGATTAACTTCTTTTACTCTTGCAAAAAAGCCTTGACGAGCCCCTAGCACTGCCAGTGCACCATCGGTGCATACACTGAAGCATTGATTCCAATTCAATCCTTCTTCCTTGAAAAAAGAATCTACCATTTGAAAAATATCTTCTCCTGTTGTTGTTGTAGTGGCATTGGTCTGCAAAATAAGATGTCTTCTTCCATATCTTTTACACCTGGGTATCATACATAAACCATGAAGTTGAGCATCGCTGCTTACATCAAGTCGATTCATCAAGCCAAATACTAAATATACGACCAATTTTTATAACTGCAATTAGTTGTTGTTTAATATCTTTTGATGTGTCTATGATTCGCGCACAAATTGTATAATTTTACAAGGGAATCTGTTCCACTTTTTTCACAATTTCATCTCAGCAGGTAATACACACCACATCAATAGCAGCTGGTTTTATAAGATTTTCCCCAATAGTGTGAGACTTCTGCTTTGTGATCTGCCAAGAAACATGATAGGAAGTGAATGTAGCTTGTCGAGCAGAATATACAATACTGTTGTTTGGAGCACATTCAAACGCCGTCTTTTGATCTGTTCTTTTCTTTCAAAAACATGGTGGTCTTTACCAGTAAATGTAAACGTTTTGTGTTTCGTTTCAAAATGTCTTAAGTTTATTTGGCTTCAATGATTCATTACTTAATACTTCAATAGTACACACAGTGGTTTGTCTACTCTGCGATCATTAATGCAGGAGAAACTTAGCTCTAAAACTGCTTCTTTGCATTCACATTATGGGTAGGTTAAATTTTAAGAATCTATATGCATACAAAAATAATGATAACAATTGTATAAAAGAACATCAACGTAATCCCGCAAGAAATTATTTCAGCTCTGTGCACTGCGGTATGGTAACGTGTCGACTGAGTAATGTTCTTTGTGGCTTGGTTCTCAACATAAACATGAACCATTTTATATCTGGCTCGTGTTTATGATAAGTTTCAGCGAATTCTGAATACCAAGAAGCTGTTACTTTTGACATGCAGTGGCTCGAAAGGTTTTTAAAATGATTTTTGCACATTTGTAACGTATCATATGTTATTAGGCAAAAATATTGTTATTTCTGAATATATTTCGTGACCCACTCAATATGCCAACCAACCCAATTTTGGGTTGCGACCCATAAGTTAAGAAACCATGCATTATTATAAACAAAGCTTTGATCCAACATTTCTGAAGAGGTACAAAGTCTGAAACAGTATCTTTCTCAAAGCAGTCATAATCAGTTGATGATGGAAATCCACATAGAGAAAACTTCTAGGTAAGCTAATATTTTAAAGCATACTATACTAGCCAACAATTCTATGGCTGTATTTTAATATAAAATGTGCATGTTGCCAGGTAGATTTAATTCCAAGTGCAGTGTGGACTAAAGTACACACTTCCAGTCTTAAAGTCCAGTTTTCTTGCTTTTTCCAAAAAAATGTTTCTCTCCTGCTTATAGTTATTCGATTTCTAGCTTTTTAAATGTAAAAAATCAGCACCTATGAACATGCCATTTCGTATATATCATTGAATAAACATAATTTGTTTATTCTTTCTCCATTTTCATTTATTGTTCAAAGCGCTTGTTTTCTCATTGTCGGCTTTTTTCCTTCATTTTTCTTTTCCTATCTGTTATTCTTATACAGGAACTCCCTGACTTACATAAGGGTTGCATTCCGCAGAATGCTATGTAAGTCGAATTTGCCCCATACTTGTGCAGCACTCGCAACTATGCTCACTGAATTGATTGAATCAAAAAATAAATGTTCGACGAACATATAAATAGAATTATTTCTCGATTTTTTTCTCGGTTTTTTTTTTTTTTTTTTTTATCTCATACACAGGAAAAATTACAAAAGCATGCAATTTAAAAAAATTTCAAAATTATAAAATTACAAAAAAAAAGAGAGGAGGCAGGCATAACGTCAGTAAGTTTTACCTCTGGAGGATCATTGCCAGAATCGACATCTGCAGCTGATGAGTACGCCGCTGCGGAAGTTGAGAGCTGTGAAGGTTTAGAAGGGGTCGGCCGCTCAACCTTACGAAAGAACATATTAATGGATGACTGGACGGTGGCTTTTTTCTTTTCATCATAGATTTATTTGTAGCAAGCAAGCATATCATTCACCCCTCTGTTAACTTTTAAGAATTGTTCGCTGTCAGGATCCATTTTCTCAAACCTCGCCATTGCTATCTCTCTGGTGATGAAGCGTCCTGGTTCCTCATTTGGTTCAGCTTGAGCTTTGTCAGCATTTTCTTCTTTCACTATCACTGTCTGCAAGTCAATAAGTTCTTCATTAGATAATTCCTTCTCCTCTTCCAATATTAACTCCTCCACATCTTTGGCAACAACCTCCAACTGAAGTAGCTCTGCAGCCTTTACAATCTTATCTGTAACCTCTTCGTGTGATTCGTCTTTTTCAAATCCTTCTAAGCCTTTTACGTGCCGTGGCCATATTTTCTTCCATGCGCCATTTAAACAACTGTTTGTAATTTCCATGTATTGATGTTTAAGATGGTGTGGTAAATATTAAAAGATTTCCAAAAGTCTCTTAATGTAAATTTTTTCTCGTCATCTATTGCAGACAATGCCCGAGCAAAAGTTGTGCGTAAATAGTATGCTTTTAAATTCAAAATAACACTCTAATCCATAGGTTGGATGAATGAAGTCATGTTTGGTGGTAGAAATATGACTCTTACGTTCGAATTGAAATCATCTAGATGCGTACGATGTCCAGGAGTATTATTTAATAGAAGCAAAATCTTGAAAGGAACGTCGTTGTCTTTACAATATTTTTCAACCTTGGGAATGAAGCAGCATTTAAATCAATCCTCGAAGAGAGATATTGTTATCCATACTCTTTGGTTTGATTGGAAATACACGGGTAGGGTGCTTTATTGATGCCCTTAAATGCACAAGGATTTCCAGAATAGTACACAAGCAGTGGTTTTAATCTGTAATCTCCTTCTGCATTAGCCCCAAGGAAGAGCGTGGCTCTATCTTTTGATGCCTTGAAACCTGGCATTGTATTTTCCTCTTTGGCAATGTATGTTCGATCCAGCATTTTTTTCCAATACAGAGCAGTCTCGTCAGTTTGTTGCGTTGAATAGCCGCCTTCATCAATAATTTTTTCCAACGCATCGCAATTTCTCTGCAGCTGCAGAATCAGCACTGGCGACTTCACCGCATACTTTAACATTGTGGAAACCAGCATGGTGCTTGAACCTATTAAACCACCGGTTGCTTACCACAAACTTGGGTTGGGGTTCGCCGTACTTATCCTTAATATCTTTATAAATACTTGTTGCTTTTGCTTGAATGGTCCTTAGACTCAGGGGCACTTGCTTCTGAATCTGATTTTCCATCCATATTATTAACAGCTGTTCCATTGTCGATATAGCACTTTAATGCTGTTTTGTGATCACTGTTGATCTTAAGTGGGTTGATCCTTTGACATGTTCTTTTATACACACACTGTCCTTTAAAATAGTATTCACTGTTGAAGCAGCGAGACCTAATTCCCTCTCAATAGATGACAAACTTTGTCCTGCTTCATACTTCTTAATCATTTTCATCTTCATTTCTAAATTAATTTTGTTTTGTTTCCTGGCACTGCCAGCACTTGCACTTTCCGTTGGTCCCTTTCCCTTCACCATTGTAATAAGTAAATAGGAATGAAGAGAAGATTCTGAAAATTTATTTATGTTTTTTATATGATTGAAGATTTCAGTGAAGGGGAACTCGTTTCACCATAGTAACGTAAAAACCCACAGAATTCCAGTTGTCGGGATTATCACTAATGCAATAAGATTGAGTTTACTATCCATTTATAATTATTGATTACACTAACAGAAAAGACCAATAAACCGTAAAGTGTGCACATTGTTTTTATTGTTTTATGGTTGTGACCTCCAGAAATGTGCTTTAGAAAAATATTACAAAGGTGTTCAAAATTGATTCTTATAACAGGAACATTTGATAATGATGAAAGTGTAGTGCAATTTCCATTATAAATATGACCATTTAGAGAGATAAATAGTTTAGTAATATAACGAAATTTTCAAATTCCAAGGATTGAAATGAATTATATAAAAAAAAATAAATAAAAAAAACTGTGTTTTAATTGGTTCACATTATGATATTTTCTTTATCTCCATTTATTCCTGTGGGATGCAAAATACGTTTCCACAATTTTTTATGTTTGCACCAGCCGCCAAAAACTTATGTAAAGTCAAATTTCCGTAAGTCGGGGAGTTATTGGATTGTGTTCTGTATTATCTCATAAAACTGTTTTCCTCTTTCTTCATTGGCTTTATTTGTTGGTGCATATACATTAAAAAAAAAAAAAAGTTCCTTATTTTGTAAATCTTTAACTTTTTCTGATACTGGGTCCTATTCCATGAATGCTTTATAAGCAGTGTCAGATAACATCAGTGGTACTTCTGTTATTGTGGGTTTCCTCTTTTGGTCTTCCTATATATATTATGTAGGAAGCTGCTAATTTTATTTTACCCTCGCCATTCCATCTAGCCTCCCTCATCTCAGGATACATATATCTCTTCATCTCCATCTTGTATATAGTAAGCATGTTTCAAATCTTGCTTCTAAGATTTCTTTGATATTGAAGATTGTGGCATATTCTTTCTTTCATCTGTCAGACTCCTTAGGTGGACTTTGTCTGGTAGGATTCATATTTGTATCTGGTATAATCTGTTTGCATAGCTTCTATTTTGTAGTAAGCTAAATCGATATTTGTGATTTCTTGTTCTGTGCAAAATGTTTTTTTACATGTCAAGGTCAGCCGTGAGTAAAACCCTCCCCATTTATCTGGCTAGAGAAGACATGTAATACTTTTTTCTGACAAGCCTGGGTTTTGGACGACAGCAAGCTACAACTTGTTTTGCATGGCTATTTTGAGTTCAATGGAATTTTAGTTTTTTCATTTTAGTCTTCTTTCCCATAAGTGGAGTTTCACCACTATCAGATACAAAACGTAACATTTGAAGTAAGGATATTTTCACTCACATACTTGTTAGTTTGCTCATCAAAAATATCAGCCAAAAATTCTAATTTGACATGACATGTGCCTTATTTAAAGAAACGGCAAATTCAGACTCTCGAAGTGTGAAGCGAACCAGATTTTCCTTATGCATTTCATATACTCACAAAAGAACATGTCTTTTTAATTTTCAACATACATGTAGAATTAGAGTTTATATGCCTTTGAATTCATGTCTTGATGTGGCTGATTAAAAATGAATGTTTTTTTTTTTGTGGTGAAGTTTGAAGTGTAAAGTGAAGTTTGTTTAATTTTAAACAAACTTGGTGCATCTTTTAATAAAAAAACTTAACTGTAGGTAGTTGGGTTGAAAATATTGCCTATAAACAATAAACTTTCTTTCCTACTTATAATTATGCAAACAGGATAAAAACAAAAAAAAAAAAAAAAAAACAGGTGAACAGAAAATAAGTCAGTTCATATTATTATTATTAGCCATATGGTGCAAGGAAGCCTGAGGCTTTTGCCGCACCAACCAAAAATAAAAAAAATAAAAAAATTCCAAGTTATCCTGAGAGAGAGTCAGAATTAGAAGGGTATCACCAAGAAAGAGAAGAATGATGATATCCAGCTCAAAACCCTGGGTGTGTTAGCTAAGCCCATACTCACCAGATGTGAGCCCCTGGAGTTATATTATACAAACATCAGTGATCAATAAAACTACATGAAAAATTGTATTTACTTTATATGTCAAACTATGAATGCACTTTTTTGCCCTGGAAAATGTTGCCTAAAATTGGCCTATGTCTTGTGATCTGAACATATATCAGGTGCATGCAGTGATTTTTTATTTATTTAAATTTTTAAGACCAGACTGTGTATTGCATGGAAAGCCCATCCTGCAGCACACATATTCTACATGTTTCTTAATAGTAGCACACCTACCAATGTTTAAAAAATTATGTGAATATATAGTTTAAATTCCGCTTTTATTGTCAAAAATTATAACTCAAATTTTGACATGATGGAAACCCACTGGTTATATTTACCACTTTTTTACCATTAATTTAATACATGTAAAACATTAGCAAGCTTCTCATAATATTAATTTTGTGAGGACAAACATTTATTTATTAACCTATATTAAATTTCTTTTATAAATTTAAAATTGTTTAATTTTTTTAAATGTAAATGTTTAGCATATGTATATACAGAGTGATTCAGGAGGAATAGTAAATATTTTGGGATGTTATAGTATCGATTATTCTGAGTAAAAAAGTTTATACAAACGTGTCCAATTCTCGATGGATATGGAGATACAGCTGTTTGAAACTGGCACACACAAAGCCATTATGAGAGGTATTAAAGAACGATAAATGACTTATTGTTTGTATTTATTGACTTTTTGAACGATACAAAACATAAATAATTGACAAATTTTTTACAGTTCACAATAAATATTTGAAAATCCCACCGCCAACCTCAATGCACTTTGTAACTCTTGTGGTAATTGTTCTTCTAAGGTTGTCTTGGTTGTCTTTATGAGGAGGACAGCGGTATCAAAAATGCGAGCAAGCAATTCACCTCTTGTATTTGCCTTTTCTTTGTATACTGTGCTTTTCATCCATCCCCACAAACAAAACTCTAATGGACTGAGGTCTGGAGACCTTGGTGGCCAATGAACGAGACCACCGCGGCCAATCCATCATTCAGGGAAAGTTCGATTTAGATATTGTATCAACAGGTTGGTATAATGTGTAGGAGTCTGAAAGTACATACCAATCCCTGTAGCCAAGGGAACATCCTCCAATAGTAGTGGAAGTTAATTTTTCAGTAATTCTAGGTAAATGGTCCCTGTCAGCCGATTTTGTAACACAACAGGCCCAATCAATTGATTGTTGATGATGCCGCACCACACGTTTACAGAGAAACGATGTTGAAAATTTATTTCTACAGTGGCATGTGGATTTTTGTCTGACCACCTATGAGAGTTATGGGTATTGTTGATACCGTCACAGGTGAAAGTAGCTTCATTGCTGAACAGTATTAATGGAATTAATTGGCAATTAGTATTTACCCACTGACAAAATTCCAAACAAAAGGTGTGCACCCACTGTATATGAAATGGATACAAGCCGTGCTCACATAATGTTTGCCATACTCTTGTCTATGGAACACCACTACGCGTAGAAATTCTCTGTGTGTTAATAGTAGATTACGTTCTACCAACTGAAGAATGTGTTCTATTTCATCCACATTTTGTTTATTTACAAGTTCAGAAGAATTATTAGCGCTGTGAACTGTACCAGTCTCACGCAGTTTGGGGTAAACACAAGTAAACGCTCTTGAATCCTGTATTCTCTGGTTAGGAAACCGTTGACTGTATTCTCTACAAGCAGCAGTAGTAGTAGCACTTCCACCACAAAAACCGCAGACAAACACCATATCAGCATATTCAGCATGTGTGAAGATGTGTGACATTCTTAATAACACTTCTAACACCAAACAGCATCAAGTTATAACTGCTTCTTGGTCACGTCTGATTCGGGGAGCTGTGTGTGCTGGTTTCAAACAGCTGTATCTCCGCATCCATTGAGAATTGGATACATGTTTATATGAACTTTTTTACTTAGAATAATCGATACTATAACCTCCCAAAATATTTACTATTCCTCCTGAATCACCCCGTATATAGTAATTCTTATACATAGT
Source organism: Mastigoproctus giganteus (assembly GCF_048544385.1). Lineage (NCBI taxonomy): Eukaryota > Metazoa > Arthropoda > Arachnida > Uropygi > Thelyphonidae > Mastigoproctus > Mastigoproctus giganteus. Next base: position 199,358,601 of record NC_143583.1, on the reverse strand, counting down.
TACCTAAAACATTTGGTAGCATGGATCAATAATGATTGGGGGAGGGGAGCAAAATAGTGATTCCAGTAGTTTATGGTTATACCATGGGTATCACGTGATGCACTTTCAGCGTGGTATGTGGTGTGCTGCAGGAAAAGGTTGATTCCTGCAGCATGCCAGCCTTGTTATGCTGGCTGCATATCCAAGTGAAGTCTTACCCATCTCACTACAATTCGGTGACAACCTCAAGGACCATACATTTGGCCTTGAGGTTGTCACAGACATTCTCTCAGATATGCCAGACAAGCTGTACTTGCTACCTGGGAGTCTAAAACGTGATGGAACTGATATTCGGTTGACACTCAAGTCAAGTGGACCCAATTTCGGCGAAGTCCGGACAGTTTGTGACAGCCAAATCCTCTGCTTGCACCTTTACAATGGTGGGACTGTTAGTAATCCTGGGTATAACCTCCATACACAAGTACATGGTGGGTGACCACCCAGGTGTGAACCAGCGTAAGCAGGGGTCGAGGCGTGGCGCCCACACCACATGGAGGAACGCCGCCCCTCTATGTTACCAGGCAGTACTAGGCGGTAGATGACTTTCATCAACCGGTGAAATACCACCACTTTGCTTATTGGAGGCTTGAAGTGGTGGAACCCATGTTTAATCTCTAGAGCTAAGTTCCGGTCAACCCTTCCCTATCTCTTCCATCATGCAGTATGATTGATGACTTTTGAGGTTATGATGAACGTCGTGGCGAGATCCAATATTCCTTACATTTCGAGGGTACAGCTCTAAAACGGTGTTTGCAGGCCGGCCGCTAGTTAGTACACCGGACCGAACCTATTGGTAACTCTCTAAGAGGCTTCCGGATCAGCTAGTGTATAATCTTGCTACCTCTACTCTGCCAGATAGTGACTGAAGGGAGTCCGAGTAGTGTGTATGTGGTGAGCATTGTCAAGGCCACGTTATGTCAAGGATCTGGGTATATTCTTACCACATGTACGCCATATCCAAAAATTTCATTACTTCATACAGCATGTCCCACCCACTTTTTCTTACTATTGAATACACCATGAATTATCAAACTAATAGAGCAAGCTTATCTGTAAAAAGATCTAAACCTCCCAAGGACTTCCTGATTCATTTCACAAATATACGTGGTCTCAATTCTAATCTCAACGATGTCCATTTCCACTTGCAGTCTGCCAAACCCATGTACTTTTTCTGACAGAATCTCAGTTATCGGTTTATTCATCTACTGCTCATCTCAGATGCCCAAATTATTCACTGTATGATTCCTTTCGCCTCACAGGTGGTACTTGTGCATATGTCCGTTCTGATATTCCCTGTCAGAGACTTGGCAATTTGGAATCTCCTCTCTTTGATCTTCTCTGGCTTAAAATCTCTCTACCTCATTGTGTCAAATTCATCTGTTGTCTCTACCGTTCTCCTAACTCCACTAATCACTTGGAGCTCTTTGACTTCCTCTCTTTGCAACTTGACTTTCTCCAATCCAACTTTCCTAACAGTGAGGTAATTTTCCTTGGTGATGTTAATGTTCACAACTCCAGCTGGCTTCCGTTTTCTAGACACACTGACCCAGCAGATCGAGATGCTGAGGCTTTTGCAATTACTAATGACCTAGCACAGATTGTTCATTTACCTACAAGAATACTGGACAATCCTAATCATACAGCCAATACGCTTGATCTTTATCTCACAAACAACCCTTCTAAGTACACGGTCGAAGTGAGAGGTCCTTTAGGCACTTCAGATCACAACTTGGTGATTGTCTCTTCTCCAATGGAACCTTTATCTCATGCCTATTCCCAACCTCGTGTTGTTTGACCCTACAAGAATGCAAAATGGGATGACCTGCGAGACTTCTTTTCTTCTTTTCCTTGGTCTGATTACTGTTTCAAAACTTCTGATGTCAACGTTTGCTCAGATCATGTCAGTGAAATTATTCTTGCAGGAATGGAATCCTTTATCCCACACTCCACTTTAAAAACTCGTCCTTTATCTAAACCTTGGTTTTCCAATAAATGTGCTAAGGCTGTCCAAGAGAAGAATGTTGCATATCGTAATTAGCTAGTTTCTAATTCTTCAGTTTCATTTTCTGCCTACACCAAAGCTCGCAACAATTGTAAAGCAGTTATTAATCTGTCCAAACTAGAGTTTGAACAGGCTAAGAGTAGAAAACTTGCTTCTTGCCCTAATGGTAGCCGAGCGTTCTGGTCTCTTGCCAAAGCTATTGACCGCAACTTTTGCCCATCTCTGCTCTCACCTGTGTCCAAACCAGATGGTTCTGTTGTCACTTCAGCCAAGGATAAAGCTGACCTGCTAGCATCCCATTTTTCTTCCAGCTCATGTATTAATGATCTTGGTAAAACACCTCCCACCATTCCCAACACGCTCCATTCAATGCCTCCTGTGGTCTTCCGTGAAAAGGATATCAGAAGGATTTTGATGAATTTTGATGCTAAGAAAGCTCCAGGTCCTCATGGTATTTCTCCACTTGTTCTCAAAACCTGTGCTCCTGAACTTACTCCTATTCTTTGCCGCCTTTTTTCACTTTCTTATTCCAAAGGTGTTTTTCCTTCTGCTTGGAAATTTGCTCATATCCAGCCAGTTCCTAAAAAGGGTGACAAATCCCTCCCATCCAATTATCGTCCCATTGCAATTACTTCTACTCTTTCTAAAGTAATGGAGAAATCAATTAACCGCCAACTCTTAAACTACCTAGAAACCTTCCGTCTGATCAACGATCACCAGTATGGATTCTGTCAGTGTCGATCCACTGGTGATATTCTGGCTTATGTTACCCATTTATGGACTAATTCAACGGAAAGGTTCGGTGAAACACAAGTAGTTGCTCTTGACATTTCAAAGGCTTTTGCTCGTGTTTGGCATAAAGGTCTTCTAAACAAGCTTCCATCTTATGGTTTGCCAACTGTTTTTAGTAATTGGTTATCCAGTTTTCTCTCTGATCGCTCACTGGGATGATGGTAGATGGCTCTCTGTCTTCTAACTTCTCCACTAATGCCAGTGTCCCCCATATCAATGACCTTCTTCCATCGACTGGAAATCCTATCCATAGTTTTGCCGATGCTAGCACATTGCATTCAACTTTCCATTTTGAGAAACCTTGTCCTGCTCAATTAGCTTCAACTTCTTGAAAATCTGCTACCAATTCCTTAAATGCCGATCTTCAGGTAATTCTCCAGTGGGGCAAAGACAACTTAGTTGATTTCAACCCTTCTAAAACTCAGTCTTGTCTTATATCTCGCAAAAAGGATTCTTCTGCTCCTATGCTTATCTTTAGTGACACTCCGATTTCTAGGCAAAATGATATATCTCTTTTGGGGATTACCCTGACTTCTAATCTCTCTTGGCACAAGCACATTACAAATATTGCTTACTCTGCATCTAAAAAACTTGGTTTTCTCTTTCGCTCTCGGCGTTACTTTTCTTCCAAACAGCTGCTCACTCTGTATAAATCGCAAATCCGCCCTGCCGTGGAATATTGTTCCCACATCTGGGGTGGTGCCCCCAAAACCTCCCTCAGGCTTCTTGATTCCATTCAGAAGAGGGCAGTTAGGTTAATTAGTGATTCATCCCTAACAGAGTCTCTCCACTCGCTTTCCCATAGACGCACTGTTTCTGCTGCATGCCTCTTCTACAGATACTTCCATGGGCACTGTTCTTCTGAATTGGCTTCTATAATTCCCGCTCTCTCTTTCAAAACAGTCCGAACACGTGGCGCCACCAGCCAACATCCATTTACTGTCCAACTTCAAACCCACAAAACCAACTTTTCATCTTCCTCATTTATTCATTCAACTGCCGTTTTCTGGAACAACCTTCATTCATACGTATTTCCTGAAAATTACAATCTACAGAAGTTCAAGTCCAATGTGAACAAATATCTTCTTTCGTCTTCTCAACCTCCAACCCAAGCACGGTACTAAGTACTATAGGTTCTAATACCTCTCATGTTTGGGGTTCACATAAAAAAAAAAAAAAAAAATTCATCCTTCATTTTCACAAAATATATACAGCAAACCTACTTCCTTCTAGATATCTTTTTCTAGAAAAGATTAAAGGTAATTACCATGTATCCCTGCCTTATCTTTAATATATATATATATATATGAGAGACCAACTATTCCCACTTACCCTGCTTTTTCCCACTGAGATCAACATGTGCAACAGTGGTGGGGGGAAAGAGAGAGAGAGAGATTTTTAGTAGCTCATGTTTTTGTGTTGTATACAGCATGGTAGTTTTAATTTGTTATAGATTTTGTAGTCCTGTTGAAATGAAACAAATCAGAATAGATTTTCACATGCTGTTGGCTTCAAAGTGAAGGTGTTAGCTAAAGAACATGCAGAGTAGATGAAAGAAATTTTGGTCCAACACCAACTTAGAAAACAATATCTTTACTTGTGAATTTGTATTTTGAAGGTATGCAGTAAAATATTTTTTCGAAAATTCTAAAGTATTGATGCATCTTCAGAATTCAAAATTTGAACTTATTTCACATTTCAGAAATTATTTATTGAAATAAATTTCAAACCTAGCTGTTCAACTGCTCAGAAGTTAGAGTCGAAGTTGTCAATTAAATCATTTTTGGAGACCCTGGATTTCTTAATTTTGTTCTGCAGATGGATGAGGTTTATTTTCTTCAACAACATGGCAATGTCACTGAGTCAAAAGCCGAAAAAGTTGCTACTTCATTTCTCCTGAAATTGCTGTTTGTTTAACAGCATTTTAATATGTAGTTTTAGACATAGGAAACTTATCACAAGTTTAAGGAAATTTTCATTTGTTCTGCCATGAACCTTGTTGTATTTTAAAAGTAAGAAGAGTAGGATTTTAAAATTAAAATCAAAAATTGTTTTCATTTTAGTTGTGTTGGCATACCACAGACTCCTCGTTGTACCCTTATGGGTGTATATATACCACTACTTGAGAAACAGTGTTCTAGAATATTAGTGTTAATTGTGGTAAATGATTAAAAAAAAAAAAAAAAAGTACCCACATCATCTGTCTATCCTATCTAATAACATTAGCCAACACGATTTTTACCTCCAACAACTTAAATGCTGTTTTTAACCAACTTTTATGCTTAGATTTCGAAAATCACCATGATAGTATCACATCTATATATATATAAAGGAGTTACGTTTTACCAAAATATGCCAGTTTTGCATAACTAGCCAGCAATTATTATTATTATTGTTACCAGCCATATGGTGCAAGGAAGCCTGAGGCTTATGCTGCACCAGCCAAAAAATATTTCTGACTTACCCTGTGTGTGTGTGTGTGTGTGTGTGTGTGAGAGAGAGAGAGAGAGAGAGAGAGAGAGAGAGAGAGAGAGAGAGAGAGGTAGAAGGAAATCACCAAGAAAGAGAAGAATGATGATATCCAGCTGAGGACCCTGGGTGTGCCAAGCCCATACTCACCAGATGTGAGCCCCTGGGGTTAAATTATGTATGACATACTGATTTATTTTAACAGATACAGGTGACCCCTGCTTAACGTTGATAATTCGTTCCGGAAAAACAGAGCGCTAAGTGAATCCGCGCTAAGCGAGCGGCGCATTCCCATAAGGTATATGTATTTGTAAGTTGCGTTCGGTGCCATAGGATATTTCCTAATCAATAATAAACGGTAGTGAAAAGATGCACAAATGTCGTCAAAATATTTAATATTCAAATATTTGTACATATAAAATATTCTGCATTACATACGTATATAATTATGTGGTAACTACATACGTATCAAAATTAAACTTAAAATTCCAATTAAAATCATGAATTTAATTGATCTAAATTGATTTTAATTGATTTAATTTAATTGATGAATTTAATCATGAAAAATGTGTAGATTTTCGGTTGAACTTTGGTCCTCTTCCAAATAAACTAAAGGGGGATTTTAATTTAAAATCCCCCGCAGCATTACCACCCAACAATAAAGTCAACCTATTCTTCGCCGCTTTGAAACCTGGCATGTTTTTTTCTTCTTTCAATATGAAACTTCTTTTAAGCATTCATTTCCACAAAAGTCCTGCTTCATCTATGTTAAAAACTTGAGAAGTATAACACATAATACCCCTCTTCAATAATTTTAACAAGTTCTTTTTTGAAAGTTTCGGCTCCTTGATCTCCACTTGCGGCTTCTCCCTGGATTTCAAATCTATTCAACCAGTTTTAAATGGTCCCACATTTTTCTTCTTTTTTTTAGGTGAGTTTTCTTCAGATCATCGTATTGGCTAACTCTTTCTCTCTCTCTCTCTTTTTTTTTTTTTTTTTTTATAATATTTAACTTAACTGAATTCTGCATTGGATATTATCTTCAATAAAATTAGTCAAGTCTTTCCATTTCAATCCTAATAGCCGGCCTAGCCCTAGTTGCTTGCAGTGGAACAGCTATCTTTCCCGCTGCTAAAATTAATTCTTTATTTTTTTTATAATTGTTCTTACAGTTAAACTTGCAAGTTCTAAATTATGGCACACATCCGCTTGACCGGAATCGATTCGCTTCAAAACGTCTAATTTAATTTTCAAATTCAGTCTTTTCTTACATTTATAGTCTTCGTACTGCGCCCAAACGTTGTTGCTTTTTTATTCTTATCGGCCATTATTAACTCTTCGAAAATGTAACTGAAAATGTAACTGCGTTGGTTGCATTATAATTACGATACAATGTTCGAGTAAACTGTCCGTTACGCCCGATGTCTAATACTGTACTGAGTGACGACTAGTCTTCTGATAAATGCATATAACGCTAATATTACGAGCAATATACTTGATCATTTTCTAAAATGTTTATCTCGGAACTACGTAACAAGTCATTGTACTGCAATTAATTTAGCGTACGAGAAAATTTCTCAAGTCGACGTGGGAAACGTTTTAATACTCTTTTTCTATTCATTTTCAAGCTATCGACTCGTTAGTTATATATTTCGTTAAAAATGCAATCTGTAAAAGAACGTTATAGTGATCTGTGACAGCGTTATAGTCAGATACGGGTTATAATATAAGAGCAGCGTTATAGCGAATCAACGTAAAGCGAACCGCGTTATAACGGGGCCTGCTGTATAAGCTAATTCTCTTAATTTTGGCAATCAATTCTGGCTTCAGTTTTCTTGTGATAAACATAATCATGCTTCTACCTATGGTTCTTAGGTTCAAATTCTGATGCAACAATTTACAATTTCAAGAGGGTATACTTAGCGTTTTTGGTGCGGATTTTTGTAGACTGTGCTAAGGTTTTCCAAGTATTAAATGATCGTGACATGTTCTCAGGGTTGTAAATCTATCCTCCAAACATATAATAGAACTTATATTTTTTTACACTTTTATTACAAACTTGAATTATACGTATATATCCCTTTATTTTAACATGAATGTTGGTACATCATTCAGTATAGACATGATAGAGACTTTTTATGTTGATTTTTGGAATCAGCACATTTATTTTCTCCAGAATTGCATATTTTCATTGCGGAGCTATGACAAAAAAAAATATTTTTTGTTGGCTAGTGTAATTTTTCTATCCCTTCCCTTGAATTTATTCAAACCGTTCACTTCCATGATAATAGATGGAAGTTTGTTCCATCTGTATTATTTAAGTTTGTGTTACCTAAGAAAGAGTAAGGATATCATCAGTATTTACTTTACACAATCCATTTAAAGCCTTAAACACTTCAATCAGGTCTCCTCAGAGATGCCTAGTTTTCAAATGCTGTAGCTCAGTTCTTGAACTGAACACTTCCAAGAATTTCAAATTGCATTTCTTACCATGGTAGACTGCAGTTCACAGTTCTTGAACTGAAGTTTTTCATGGTAAGAATACTCTTTTCTGTCCTACTAATCTTGTTGCACTCCTCTGCACCTGTCCAGAGGAGAGCAACAAGATTCACATCCTTAAAATGAGGCTACCAGACCTGTATGCCATACCCAAGGTGTGGCCTAAAGGTTTCATGTGGACACCCTGTATATTAATCCAAATTCAGGTTGGGGTGTCTCAGAGATGCCACTCAAGCATATTTATACCATTTAGAGGCATGAGTAATGAAAGGTTAAGAAGTCATTCAGCTAGATGCAAATGGGATCCAAATTCAGACTTCAGAAGGAGTGGTGAAACCATTAACTGCTTTCATAGTTGTTCCTGAAAACTTTATAGTTGTAAAATATTTTGCTGGTGTGTGCATTCAAGCTCTAGCTCTGTTTTCTATCATGCTTGAGCATGCGTGATCTTTTGTTGCTTTAATTATATTATTTTCCCATTATTAATTAAGTAGCTATAATCAGTATAATTATACAGGGTGTCTCAAAAATACATGGCATAACTTCAGGGATGAGTTCCTCATATGTACACAATAAAAATATTTTATATCAACATAGTTCCGGAAATGCTTGGTTTCCGAGTTTTGAAGGTCTGTCTATGACACTTAACTGTTCACATCACCTTATAGTAATTGTTCAAAATGTCCACCTTCTGCCTGAATACAGGCCTCACATCGACATCTCATGGTCTCGCGAAGATGATGCCAAATTCCTGGCATGTTTTGTATTGTCTTACAACCTGCCACAATTCGATTGTGGAGAGTTTCCACATCAGCTACTGGAGTCGAATACACCAATGACTTTAAATGTCAGCGTGGAGGCCAGGCAGTTGGTCCACCCCTCTACTTCAGGAGTCGTAGATCTTGGTCATCCTCTGTCGGCAGCACAAGGTGTAAAGGTCCTATGTTCGCAAAGGTGGCGATGGACACCTTCAACCGTTTTCCTGTCTGGACATCTTTGTTCTGGACACCTTTCGTGGTACAAACAACGAGCCTCCAGAGCACTGCCATCTGCCAAACTGTACATAAAGTGCATATCTGCTTGCTCCTGATTTGAGTACATGGTCGGAATGGAAAACCACCAGATTCTGTCGGTACCTTGTGTTGAAGGAAATCACCTGCGGGAGATAAGACATTCTGTTTAATAACTCGGGAACCAAGCATTTCTGGAACTATGCTGATATAAAATATTTTTATTGTCTGCATAGGAGGAACTCATTCCTGAAGTTATGCCGTGTATTTTTGAGACACCCTGTATAGTTGCTGCATAATAATAATATTTGCTTTTTATTTTTAATGATAATGTAGATATTAAGCTGAACTTTATTAATATTTTAATTTATGCTAAACTGCTTTTTATTTCATCATTTTAGGTATATGTATATATGGCAGACAGAAAGTTACTTCCTGTGAATTTCAGTGAGGAATGGCTTGCAAAGTTGGTGATCACTATCCTGAAAATTAAGGCAAACAGCTGTAGTGAAGAAAAAAGTAAAACCATACTACAACAAGCTCTCTGTATTCTTCTCTCTCCTGATGGAAGTTGCAGTATTCCTGAAAAAAGAACAGTAAACACAGATGTACTTGCAGAAGACAACTTAAGCATTGAAGATAGCCCTATTAAAATTTGTGCTAATACTCAAACAGATATAAAATCCTGTAATTCTGTTGAGACTCAGACTAATTTTATAATATATAATGTATTTGAGAATAGTGAAGAGTTGCACACTAAAATTGACATATCAGCTAATAATGTAGAGTCTGTCAGCAGGGAATACTCTACAAGAATATGTAAGCATACACAGACAGAGGTGGCAGTGTGTAAATCAGAAGTAAACAGCCATGTTGATAAAAAACCACAAAAGGTAAGCTTTAATTCACCATCACAGATAAAAGAAAATTCTGTATTAAAGAATGTCGAAACCATTGGAGGCAAAATTGACTTTTCTGTATTGCCTTTGAACAAAAAGGAACATGAAACTGAAACACCACTATCAGATAAAAAGCTTGAAAGAAACAATACTCCACATCATAAGCATTATAAAACCCCAGTGCCATCATTAAAACTTGAAACCTTTCATGGGAAAGTGCTCCGGAAAGGTTCTGTGATGCCCCAGAAAATTCCTTTTGACTGTCAGTGTACTTTAGAAGATCCACGTATAAAACTGAAAAGACGGATAGACAGGTCTAACAGTTCACCTGACTTCTGTTTTCCCAAACGAGTAAAATATTCTTCAGTATCCTTATCAAATGATGTTTCTGTAACCTTGTGCAATAGTGACATTAGTTCACACAATGACTTCCTGTTCACTCCATATCATATATCATCTTCACCTTCACCATACACTTCAGATGAAGTACAAGATGATTGTTATGACAATGTCTCATTTCCTGCAAGTCCAAATAATCAAAGTAGTAGTAATATCACATCACTTGGTAAAATTACCTCAAACTCCTTCTGTAATGATCATCACTGCTCAGATTTTTACAATTCTGATAAGCAAAGGCAAAAGGAGTTGCAAAATTACACAGATGATGCACTACCTGGAGTTACTGCAAAAGAATTACAACAAAGTTACTCCAAGATTATCAGCCATGGCAGCAGTGACTCAGATGTTGAAAAACATCTTTCACTCTCAACTATTTCTCCAGTGAAAATTTGTAAAGTAGTTTCACCTCCATCTCCTGATACACTTTTGACTGATGTACAATATTCAAAATCAGCACTGGAAGCAGCTATCCCTCCAAATACTAAATCTCTGTATAAGAATACTTTAGATTCTGTTTACAAACAGAAGATAGCTTCAAATGGTCATCTAGAATGTTTTCCCAATAATTACAAAGAAAAAGAAAGCCAGAAAGCCAGTAGCCATGTGATTTACAAAACATTGGGGAATGATTTGTTTCTCACAAAATCTAGTATCAAAGAATATGGAAATACATCACAGGATTTCATTTCTGATACGTCTCAGAGTAAAAAATGTGAAGACAAAAAGCATGGTGATCTCGCTGTTTCTTCCGATTTTTCAATAAAATCACATAATGAAGATGGTGCAGTACAAATACCAGATAGTTCAAATGAAAATATGTCATTTTATAGTACTGAGAATGTAGCCTTAGAAATTAAAAATGACATTCAAAGTAGAGATGCATATTCCATTCCTCAGTTGATAACTAAGCATGATGTCAATAACAATAACCAAAAAGATAAAGCAGAACTCATTGAGGTTATCCCTGACCAAAAAGTAACAAATAAAATTCTTCAGTCATCAGTTATTTCCAGTGAACCAAGAGAAATAATTACAGAACATGTTGATGAAAATGAATTCAATAAATTGCAAATAAAGGTTGTTCCAGTTTGGAAGAGTGGTGGTAACGTTAAAATACTGACTTTTACACCAGTTTCTAACTTGCCATCTACACCTACCACTTCTCCAGCACCACCTTCTCTACCTCCTCCTCTTCCATCATCCCCTCCTCCTCCTCTTCCACCTCTACCACCTTCTTCTCCTCCACCTCCTCCTCCACCACCACCTCCTCCTCCTCCTCCTCCACCTCTACCATTACCATCAGAATTTGTTCCAAATTCACAACCATCTGCAGAATCATCTCCTATTGACAGTTATTCCTCTGCTAGTGTACAGTGCTCACCATATCTAAATAATCAAATAGTGTGCGCCCAGTCAGCTGCAATTTGGGGACCATATCCACAGAGAATTCCTCAACTCTTACCAGCTTTTAATCCATACAGGATGCCGCCGCCACCGCCAAATCCTATGATAATGTCAATTCCCCCGCCCAGGTTACAATATCATGCAATGTGTCCTCGTCCAATTCCTCCAAGAAATTTAAGTATTTCAACTGCTCAGGTTTCACAGTGGGACTTCAGTCAGAACAGTCACTTGAGATAAAATAATGCCTTATTTTAAAATTCAGTTATTCTTTTAAGATTTTTTTTTTTTTTTCACTTTCATACATATTGTTTGTACATAATTCTGTTAGTAATTAATAAAAAAAAAGTTTGCATAAAGAGACCAAATTTACGTCAGTTACTGATTTTGTTAATAAATATTGTCTTCATTCAGTAATTGTTATTCCTGGAAAAACTAATTGCTATCTGTTCTGTTCTGTACAGTGTTAGTCGAGGAAAAACAGTTCTGTAGCTTAAAAATATATACTTCAGTCTGAAAATTAATTTACTAATGTCAATATTGACCACGTAACATGAAGGTACATACAGATTGTACCATTTCTGGATTTTGTATGTGCTCCAGAAAATGGGTCCTTAGGAATACATATACACAGTGCCTTTTTTTTTGTGACGGTATGCAACGGTATGGTCTATGGCACCTTTATTAACAGTGACGTGTGACATTTGGATGCGGTGCACTTCAAAATTTGTAATATTCCATAAATTTTTTTTTACATGTTTATCTACTATTCAAATAAGCTTAAAATTATTTAACAAAATTTACATTTTTCAGTCTATTGTTAAGATATTTTCTATATAAAACTGTATAACCATTTTTATAATTCTAAATTACTCAGTAGGACCTCTGTTTAATTATTTTGTATTTCCCTTGGAAGTTACGTTTAAAATAGTTTCCATTGAGCGAGAAAATTTTCATATAGCGAACAGATTAGGAGAGAATTAACTCGGTACACACCGTTCACATTTCTGGCCTTCAGGCAATTAGTGTTGCTGCATGAATTAAGAGAGCTAAAGGGATTACCATTCTACAATTTAGTGGTACCTAGTAAAACCTATCCGACCATCTGTCCCGCATACGGAGAAGTCGCGCTGGTCAACAGTGAGCAGATAAAGGTGTATTCCCAATGGGCTCTGGCCCACCTACTGCAGTGGTGTCCAACCTTTTCCCATACAGGTGCCGTATTCAAATTTAGATTTCTTTAGTATGTTACATTTTCCATATCTTGTTGCATGTAAAAGTAAAATTGAAAAAAATATTCGAAAATTTTATTAAGTACAATACACAATTACATTTACTGAACAAAACGTTTAATGAGAATTTTTTTTCATAATTAACAAAATTTAAAATGCTGTTTTAGTTCACTTTCCTCGCGGACCGTAGGTTGGACACCTTCGTAATTCAGCTGTAAGTGCCCCGTTCGAGAATTAGGAGGGGGTAATTTCTTTTACCCCGAAAAATAATCATCTGTTGTTTCGCAGAAGTGCGTTATCCACATTTTTCCGTAAATTTTTCCCATCTCTGTTTACATGGTCACAGTACCTGAATATCCAAATGACACCGACATTTTAGAGTTTCAAAAAAAAAAAAAAAAATTCAAATTTAAGAACTAGTGACAATAACGATGACGAGAGAAGGAAAACAAGGACAACGAAGGCATTAAACCTCCTAAGCATGAATTGTTGACATTTGGTGAAAATGAAGTTAGAAAATTGTCAATTAGGTTACAGTTAAATGCAATTCGTCGATTTCGGGGGTACCTAATTGAAAAGATGGTTTCGGAAGAATTGAAGAATTTGATGGACGCTCTGAGTATGATACCAATTTCATCGAGTGAATTAACGAGGATTTTCACAAATAAATCTGACTGTCAGCCCAACCAGAGCTTCGTTGATGACAAAAACAGTTTATTCACTACTGTTTCTTAAAATCGTATGCCCGCCGCTGACCCGCTTCGATCCAGCAAAATATCTCGATTCGTGGCTGCTTCAAAAAGGTCATTCAGCAAGAGACACACAGAGGAAGAAAAGTCGGCATAAGGTGTCGGATGAGAACTTAATAAAAATTTGGAATATTCTACAAAAACTTTATTATAAAATTATTTTTACTTATGTTATTTATTTTTACTTATTATTTTTTAATAATAATAAGTAAAAGCCATAGTTTAACAAAGGACCTTTAAAATGTCACTCGGTTGTCTGCCTGTCCATCCGTCTGTCACAGCATTGTATCTCTGGAACCACTCAACCACCCAACTATTGACTAGAAATTTTGCATGGGTTTGCACATCAAGTGGGCCAACATAATGCCATATTGATCATTGTTGACAAAAATTTGTCTGAGAAATGGAAGGGGGTAAATGTGGGGGGGATAAAAATGTCAACAACCTATAGCTACACCGTTGGAAAGAGCTGAACGAGTAAAGTTTAAAATATTTTTTTTATTAAAAATGGCGGCATCAGACAGGAAAATGTAAGTAATTTTCATGTTCCCCTCTATTTCCGTCGCTAACGGAGCTAAAAACTTAAAACTCACATTAACTATGCATTATTTGATGCTTATCAAGGGAAGACTATTGCGTGAAATCTATCATTTATTTTTGTGTTAAAATTAGTTCAAAATCTTTTTTTTTTGTTGCACTTCAATAGCGTGCTTTTTACTAAGTAACTCTCCTTTTAGTGACAAAAAGGTTGATAAATAGTTAGTTAATAATTCTATAAAGGTCATTTATAAATTTTGTGACAAGAAGTATTTTTTAACAATTTTCAAAGCTGGGGTTTACTCAGCAAGGAGGTACTCAGAGAACCAGTGTTGAGGCGGCGGTGGTGGGGAGGTGCCTGCATGGAGTCTTGCACGGTCCTCACCTGCCAGTCGCTTCTCGCCCCAAAACTTCAATCGCCTCTGCAGGAAGAAGTCGGAGTCGCTTCTCCCACCCTTGGTATTCACAACAACTGGAAAGACTCAAATAGACGTTTTCGTTATTTCCTAAGTTTTAGGCCAAGCCGGGGTACTAGAAACTTTTTCAGTTACCATAAAGCTCTCTATTTGAGATACTACACTAACGACCATTCATATCATTTTGAGTGCCCAGCACTCAGTAGTTGACCAGTTTATTTACTTATTTTATTCACATTTTACTTATTTTTCTATATATACTTGAATAATTAATTTATACTTAATAAACTGTTAATATACTGAGTTTGACGATGCCTTATTCAGGGAAAATAATTTTTTTAGAGTACTTTTCATATCCTTTTAATTTTCAATTTTTCCTGAAAGCAAAGAATTTGTACCGGCACCAATTTTTTTACAAAAAAAGCACTGCATATGTAAATCTCTATTTGCAAGTAATTGTTGACATAATTTATAACAATGATTTTAAAATTGGCAGTGAAGATAACACTTCAGTGGTCGGTGTGTGATTTTGGCTTACAAAACCGAAAATTCTCTGTAATTTAGATCGAGAAGTTGATGAAATTGAATCAAGTGATATATAAATAGATGTAGAAGATAGTATTACCCAAAGCAGTAGCAATGAGATTTTTACAAATTTATGATTTATTTTTTTTTTAAATTTTGATTTGAATTTTGGCATTTTTGATAATAAGTTCACTATTTATCATAAGAATAAATTAATATTTAAGTATTTATCTACAAATACTCTTGTTTTTCTGAAAGTGTACGTAAATTTTCAAAATTTCATGGAGAAACTCACATCACAGGCTGGCTGCTAGTAGAAAACTGCTCAGGGTACACATTCCAAAAATAAGGATTAAATTTTGTGGGGGGAAAGAGTATAAGGATATTGAAAATCAGTTCCAAGAATGAATCTTGATTAATCTGTAAAAATCATGTTGGGCTTTACAGATAAGTTGACAAAGACTTGCAGGCTCCCATGAGGGTAACACATGAGTATCTTTTCAACTTCTTTATCAACACATGAGTATCTTTTATGTAATCCTTATTTAAAGTCTATAGTCATTTAGGAGACCTGTCTGGTTGTCAAACCTGTAACCCTTAACTAATATTGAATTCGCTTGAAATTGAACATCTCTTGAATTGTTGATGATAGGACAGTTGGACAATCACATGGATTGGTAATACAAATTTGAAACTTGCATATAATTCAGCAGTTATCCTCCACACTGACTACGAAACATTGACATTCCACCCAACATAAAAGAAAACATACTTGGATGTATTTTGTACTGCATAATATAATCTACACTTGCTAAAATTAACAGAACACGTAGAAAACGTGGCATAACTTGTACACCTTATTATGAAGCCGGACAAAATTTGGTATGGTGGTGTACCATTGAATAACAATGAAATAAGGAGACAGTGGGAAGCTTTGCTCTCAGTTATTACAAAATCACTTAGCTCCCAGTTAGAGTTTGGTAAACTTCTGTCATTCTCCTCCTTGAATAACTCCTCATGTGAGAATGAAGATGCAAAATACCCATTTGAGTTTATCAGCTACCTGAGCTTGATATATAAATAGTCAAACCCTCTATGTTAAGTGGGCCAATCTGGTTCATCACTTTCCTTCTAGAGTTTACATAAAGAAAGAACTCTTTCGTGTTTTTCTTTGCCAAAGATTTCTCGTAATCTGCCTTTGCCTGCCTAACCTCCTTTGTGACTTGATCACAGAATAGATTATATCTTCCATAGGCGTTTGTGTCACCTAATAATTTATATGCATTCCATGCATTTTTCTTCTCTGCCATGAGCTTCATTAATTCATCTGACATACATTTAGGCCTAAATCTTGAAAAAATATTTCTTAGTTGGTATGAAAACCCTAGTAGCCTCCAAGATTAAGTTCCATTTAGAATTCACCATTGGTAACATCATTAGTTGATCCCACTGTATAGAATTTAAAAACTGTCTGAGACCACTGTAGTCACCTCTATGAAAGCAAAAGCCCTTCTCTTTATACCCTTGATGGTAGTTACATCTTTAAGTAAATCCCACATCAGTATACTGACCACTGTCACCCAGTGGTTCCTTTAGCTGCAAATTCTTAATACATGAATAATCACTGCTGATAATCAGATCTTGAACATGTTTCTGTAGAAAACAGTCATCCAATAAATCCACAGAAGTCTTGCTAATGTGCAAGTGACCAACTCAAGTTCCAGTCAATATCTGGAAAGTTAAAATCCACTATTATAAGACATTCTGATTAACTGACCCACTCTATTTCTCTGCACAATTGTTCATTATACTCATCAGATTCATTAGGCCTATAACACACACTTACTCTCATTTTCCTTTCCTGTGGCGCTTCCCTAGCCAGGTGGCAGGAGCATCAGTGCGTAGCACCCGCTTCTTGATTAGACCGGGGTTCGAGCCTGTGACCCCCAAATACGGAGGATGCAGAAAGGTCAGGGAATGACCACCACATATCCCCAGGAGCAATATGGCCTTAGTTGCTAATGCTCCTCTTATTGCTAAAATATAGCCTTAGTTGCTAAAATTTCATCATAATAACGTAAAAAAACGGCACAATTCCAGCTATCGGTATTTTCGCAAATGCAAGAAGATCGAGTTTACTACCCGCTTGTAATAACAGAAAAGCCCAATAAACCGGAAAGTGCAAATTGTTTTTATTGTTTTATGGTAGGGACTTCCAGAAATGTGCTTTAGAAAAATATCACAGAAGCGTTTCAAATTAATTCTTATAACGGAACGTATGATAACAATGGAAGTGTCGTGCATTTTAATTATTTGAATTGGTAACTAATACAATTTACAAACCCCGCTCACGACCTTTTATATGACTTTAAGGTCACGCTCGTGACCTTAAAATGACATTTTAGAGAGATAAATAGCTTTAGAGAGTTATACAACGAAAAGGATGGCCTCCGTAGCCGAGTGGGCAGGAGCGGGAGTGCAGTAGCACACGCTCTTTGAGTAGACCGGGGTTCAAGCCCCTGACTGCTGAATACGGTCGATCTGCCAACCCGCACTAGACCAGCGTGGCAGATTATGGTCCATTTCCCTCAACATGAATTGTTGAGGAGGCTTCCATCCTGCAGTGGGTTGATAATGGCTGCACTTTACTTTTTTACTTTACTTTTACAACGAAAATTTCAACTTCTGAGATCTTGAAACGAATTACCAAAAAACAATGTATTATTTGGTTCACATTACGATATTTTAACGATACGATGGTGTCTTTGGAACTGATTAATATCGTAAAGCGGGGTACACTGTATTGTATAGCTACGCACGTGGTTTGGAATGCGGTATTTATGAATGTTTAACATTCATTTTTTTGCAATTGATGTTCATATTTTCGATTTTGTTTATACTTGATACTTGGGGAAAAAAAAACACGTAAACCCGGGAACTCGTAAAGCGAGAACTGTCTGTACTGGTATGGTAGGAGAATCTTTACAAAGATTTAGACGGAAAGCAGATGCTAATAAGTTGGTTCAGCTTTTAGAAAGGTGCAAACTTTAGGGAAAAAATTAAGCTGGAGATTTTAATGCAAGCCAGTTGGAATGTATAGCATTCTAATCTTGAAGAGCCTTGCCGCATTTATTGGAAAACAGCTTTAGAGAAAGCAAGGTGGAATGTGGAATAAAGGATTTTCTCTCTACAAGAATATTTTCACTGAGACGATCTGAGCAAATACTGACATTCGAAATTTAAAAGAAAAATACGACCAAGGAAAGAAGAATACAAGTCTTGCATATTCTATTTTGCATTATTGTAATGATAATCAACAGAAGCTGTGAATAGCCATGACAGACTCCGTGGAGGTTGTTGGGTTTTAGGAGCATTGGAAACTAAAGCCATGTTGTTTCATATATACAGTATTGTCTGTAAATTACATGTGTTCTGAGATCGGTTTTAGCATCAGTAGAAAGTTTGTCTATATCAGCTTGGAATTTGTTTAAGCTGTCAACTACAACAACAACAACAGCTGATGGGATTCTTCCTCTTGCTCAGAATAATCACCTGAGAGGACATAAATTCAAATTGAGGAAGGATAGATGTGCGGAAATTTGCCTTTAGCCAGCGGATGGTTGGTTGGTGGAACAGACATCCATCCCTTGTCGTGGAAGTTGATAGCCTAAATAAGTTTAAGGCTCAGCTGGACAGGTATTTCGAACGAAAAGAGGTGTGAAGTGGAAGTGGTTATTTTTTATTTATTTATTATTATTATTATTTATTTATTATTTTTTTTTTTTGGCTGATGCTGCATAAGCCTGCTTTCTTGCATCAAATGCCTCTACTAATGCTAAGTCTGTTCCAGCAATCAACCACCCCCTGGCTAAAGGCAATTCCGCACATCTATTCTACAACCATCTTTCCTCAATTTGAATTTATGCCCCATCAGGTGCAGAATCTGAGAAAGAGGAAGAATCCCATCAGCATTGAGCTTGCTCAAACCATTCAAGGCTTTATACACCTCGATCAAATAACCTTGCAGCAGCCTAGTCACCAGACACTGCAATTTGCAGAACTTGAGCCTTTCTTGGTATGAGCAATCTTTGTTCGCCTCACCAATCTCGTTGCCCTTCTCTGTACTCAGTCTAGTAGCTCAGCATGTTTCCTAAAATAAGGCCTCCAGACCTGTATGCAGTACTCGAGGTGTGGCCTGGCCATTGTCTTATATAAGGGGATCTCACATCCTTATCCCTGCCAGCAAAATTCGTATATATTATTGACAAGACTCCAGAGCTATTCTTGCAGCCAGAGGCGTAGCTAGGATCGTCGATGCCCAGGGGCAATATGCCTTCCTTGTGCCCCTGAGTGTGATAATGTAATGTGAATGTATAGGTAATTATAAGGCATATATATGACCATTTCCGAGCGAAGTGATTTCATGAATTCTATTCACTCAATTTAGCGTTTTGGAGTCTTTAGTCAATTTAGTTATGCTATCCGAGGGCTGCTGTATTCTGGCAAATAATACGAAACGATTTAAAAACAAAGCTGTGTTTTTATTAGAGAAAAGAGCAATTTTATTTCTAAATTAAAAAATGATCGAAAAATATACAGTGAAATTGTTAATGTTTCAAACACGAAGTCGATGAAATGATGACCATTAAATATTAACTATTTGATTTTTTACAATGTGGTGAACTAAAGACACCAAAAAAATCATTGGTATTTTTAATACATTACATAAAAATTTTCAATGTAAGTTAATTTTCCTTCCATTCACTTTTGCAAACTTATCGTTGACATCATCAAAATCAACCTTTTCAAATGTTTCCCTTTCTATACTCGGGCTAAGTTACTAATTCAATCCTGTCCCACTGACGCCCGAAGATAAGATAATCATTTTCAACTTGCTGAATGAGCGTTTGCAGCTGCCAATGGAAACACCAATGGCAAGAGGAATTTGCAATGAAATTCGTGAATTTGGAAACACTTCTTCATAACTTCAATAAAAAATAAAAGTTCCGGTCTCAAGAATCATTTTGCAGTCGCATATTTCTTAAATAATTAAACCTTCTACATCCATGTCAAAAATTTCCATATATATTACATTTTTGACGAATAATATTCAAATCTTCATTTCTAAAAAGATTTTTAATGTGGAGTAAGAATCCAAATTTCAGGTTCAGATCATTAAGTCGAACAAACCTGGATGTCATTTCTTGTTGAAGCTGGTCTATAACACTTTTCATGATTCACGAGCTCTTGTGCCGAAATTTCTACATCCATGCATAGTTCCCCAGTTATCCTTCATTTTCGCTGGATTATTTTCTCTATGGGTACTCTCCAAAGTTAAATCTATCACCTCCATTTTGTAGTGATTCTCAACACAAATCATCATGGTTTTTTCTGCAAAATATTTTTGGAGGGATTGAAGATCAAAAGATGCTTCATGAAAGTTCATTGTAAGATCTTGAAGTGTCTCCCAAACACCGTCAATCTTTTTGATGTTCATGTACCAAAAAGGAAGGAGAACTAAAAAAACTGAAAATAATGATAATATGTACAAGATTTACTGCTTCAAATCTAGTTTCTTTCGTTGCATTGAGATTTTCAGACAGCCGCTCCAATAGATCTACATCATCAATAGCATCGTGAATTGGTTTAATAGGATCTATCATCACACTCGATCTTGTATCTGACACACACTTTACCGTAATTGGAACATTTTTTCTTTCAATTCTTCCCAACAAAAAGTTAATCGAGAGAAGAATGAATGAATGAATAAATTCAATTATACCAAAAATGTCAACAAGAGGGTCTACACTTACAGCATATAACCCTAAAATGTTCAAATTATGATTATCGCAGTGAACAAATAATGCAATTTTTTGTAAGAATTCTCTGCTGAACACCTGTTATTTTAGCATTAGCATTAGTAGAGGCATTTGATGCAAGAAAGCAAGCTTATGCAGCATCAGCCAAAAAAAAAAAAAAACAAAAAAACCCACTACCACTTCACCCCTCTGTTCGTTCAAAATACCTGTCCAGCTGAGCCTTAAACTTATTTAGGCTATCAACCTCCACCACAAGGGATGGAAGTCTGTTCCACCAACAAACCACCCTGACAATACAGCAGCGTTAAGTCTTGCAAAGGAATGTTATCAGACTCCAATTTATTTATAATTACTTTTTTGATGATAACTGCGTCCTTGCCATAAGATGGAAGGAGTCGATAAATTACTCATTTTAAAATAACCTTCTTGTTCAAGAAATCTACATCGACATACCTTATAACCTCAGACATCTGTTCCCAACGTCCTAAATCAGGAGTTGAATCAAATAAAATCCAATTGCATTTATTTCTTTTGATTTTGCAGAACAATTTCTATTCCTCACCTCTGAAGCAAGAATATTGATGAATTCGTTTTGTATTTCCGGGAACAAGAAACGGACCTTGGATTCTTTAGAGCATTTTCTAAGTGCAATTAAAAAATTGGACCGTACTGAGCTATAAGTTTAAGAAGAGCCAAAACGTATACAACATTTTTACCATCTGAAATATCCCAGTTCTCCCTGTGACATCGAAGAGCCAGATTCTGAGAAGTCAGGTATTTTATGCAATTGAGAATCCACTTTAGAACTTCTCGCCATTACGCTTCTTCTGATTGAACTTCAATTTCTAGTAATAAATTTATCGTGCACACTTGATTTATGGTTCTCAGTTTCTTTCCAAATACTGAAAGGTCCCTTGTGGTTAGGACTGTTTTCATGTACTATTATTTTAACGTCTTATTGCATTTGGTAAACAGTTTCCAATTCGAACGAAAATCTGAAATTTGGACTGGATGAAGTAAACAATAGGAAACAAAAAGAGTATGCTCTTACCGTTAACCTGATCTCCTTTTCCATTAGCAAGTTGTCGTTTGAACTACCCTTTTGTTATTGAAGGGCCACCATTTCTAACAATAGTTAATATCTTTGTTTTGAAACAAATGAGACACTCAAGTTATCATTGCCATTTATAGGTAGCTTTGTAAAAATCCATGTAACCAACAATAGCACAATAGCACTGCTGGAACAGATTTCTTCGCAAATACAAATTTGTATATCTTCAATTTCTTCTACATTATCAGATGGTACTGAGTAGTATCGAAGTGGGATATGAATCAATTCTCGGTCGGTACACGCGTTTGAATTGGCCATGGTCAAGATGGAGGCTGCAAAAAAACGTGCTTATATTTTGCTCTGTGGGTGCCATTTTGTTTTGTTTTCATATTCTCCTGATAGATTGTGTTAGTGGTATTTTCAGGATTTAATTTTTATTTTTACCTAGGCTTCAACTGGGATCTGGATGCTTGGGTGGCTGTTCTTATTTTCTCTTGCCTGATGGGTTCCCCCATTAGTTTCACATTAGATGTAGCCTTTGAATGTATTGGTTGTGACGTCAAAAAGTGGGACTTTGAATTTTTGTGAATACTTTGTCACGTTAGTTATGTGGGATTGCATTGTGGGCCTTAATTAGGAAGATTATAGGAAGCTTATTTTGGAGTGGTTATGTTGGGGGAACGGCCGCCACTCATCTACTTCGGGATAAAAACTTTTCCACAAAGTTTCTCTCTGTTGTCGGTGGTACCTGAAAAATAAAAATTGTGAAGTTCCTTACTTGCTCCATCTGTTGTTGAGAACTGAAAATAAAAATTGTGTGTGTTTTTCAAAGGTGGTTGTATCTGCAAGTGAATAGATATTTTTCTTTTTTCTTGACAAAGTTCCTCTCTGGTTACCTGTACTGATCAAAGCTGAAAATGAAAATTCAGTGTTTCTTTGTAACTTTCAAGACTTATTAAGTCTACCTGCAATGAGTGTATTTTCTGATATTTCCGAATATACTTGAGATGTAAAAAAATTCCAAAGTAAAAAGTTTAAGATTAAAATTGAAACAGTTGAGTTGTCAATAGTTTATTTTATCAACAAAGAAACCGGACAGACACAGATAGAAATTTACAAAAGCTAGCAGTGAGCATACAAAATTATTTCTACGCTAGCAACAGAATGTGAAATTCATGTCCATATGTAAATAATCACTGACATAATTTTACCAAATCAGCTTAATGTTTAAAAATTTCCAAAGTAAAAAGTTTAAGATTAAATATTAAGCAGTTGAATTGTTATTAAGTTTTTAACAGATTTAGCAATTAAAAGCTTATTTTTTTCTCAATAATACTAAGCAAATCGTCTTTCTGGAGGTAGAAGGTTCCTCGGTTCGGTCTGACTTGCGTTTTTAGCATTAGCATTAGCATTAGTAGAGGCATTTGATGCAAGAAAGCAAGCTTATGCAGCATCAGCCAAAAAAAAAAAAAAAAAAAAAACCCACTTCCACTTCACCCCTCTGTTCGTTCAAAATACCTGTCCAGCTGAGCCTTAAACTTATTTAGGCTATCAACCTCCACCACAAGGGATGGAAGTCTGTTCCACCAACCAACCACCCGCTGGCTAAAGGCAAATTTCCGCACGTCTATCCTACATCTGTCTTTCCTCAATTTGAATTTATGCCCTCTCAGGTGATTTTTCTGAGCTAGAGGAAGAATCCCATCAGCATTGAGCATGCTTAAACCATT
This sequence comes from Mastigoproctus giganteus, assembly GCF_048544385.1. NCBI lineage: Eukaryota > Metazoa > Arthropoda > Arachnida > Uropygi > Thelyphonidae > Mastigoproctus > Mastigoproctus giganteus. The sequence continues at coordinate 199,335,032 of NC_143583.1, read as the reverse complement.
CAAGGCTTTATACACCTCTATCAGATCACCTCGCTGGTGCCTAGTCTCCAGACACTGTAATTTGCAAAACTTAAGCCTTTCTTCGTAAGAGCACCCCTTTGTTCCATTCACTAATCTTGTTGCCCTTCTCTGTACTCGTTCCAGCAGCTCTACATCCTTCTTGAAATGAGGTCTCCAGACCTGTATACAGTACTCTAGGTGTGTCCTGACCATCGCCTTATACAATGGAATAATCACCTCCTTATCCCTGCTGGAAAAATTCCTGTATATCATTGACAATACTCCATGAGCTACTCTTGCAGCCCGTCTGCACTGCTCAGAGAACTTCATATCTGCCTGCAAAACCACCCCCAAGTCCCTTTCATTCTCTACCACTGTCAGTGTAGTACCACAGAGTTGATACGTTGCTCTGGGGTTGCTGTTTCCCATGTGTAGTACTTTACATTTGTCAATGTTAAACTTCATTTGCCACCTCTCAGCCCATCTGCTCAACCTTTCCAGATCCTGTTGCAGCAGCATAGTGTCAGTAGTGTCCCTGACAACCCTGCCAACCTTTGTATCGTCTGCAAACTTGGACATTAAGCTTGATATACCATCATCAATATCATTTATAAATACAGAAAACAATAATGGACCCAACACTGAGCCCTGAAGGACTCCACTAATAACATCAGTCCACGATGAGCAGTGTCCATTGATTACCACTCTCTGTCTTCTCCCCCTCAACCACCCCTTTATTCATAGCAGCAGTTTGTGGCTTTTTTTTTTTTTTTTTTTTTTGTTCACAAAATGATTTTTCAGTGACTCCAGCTAGTTTTTCCTTAAGATTGCAATTTTGCCATTTGAGTTGTTAGTTGTGGTTTCCCTCATGGCAATGGTAACCGATCCATAGATTTCTGGGACAAAGGTTTTGTCCCTCGTGATTTTGTACAGGGGGTGCCATTGGTCAGCATTACATGAGTCTCTGACAAATCCAGTCCAGTCTAGTCCAGGTTTCTCTTTTGCGAGCAGCAATAGTCCTGGTATATTCGTTTTTCTTTGTCAGGTAGGCAGCGTGGAGACGTTCAACTCCAGGGGAAGCAATCTAAATGACGTTGGAATTCCTTACTGGCACTATGGGTGTCTTTCCTGAATTTGTTTAGTTCAGCTGTCCACCAGATACAGGGTCTTAGCACGATAGTCTTTTTCCTAGCAGACTTTTACGCTGCGTTTGTTAAATAATTCTGAATCTTATGTCCTAGTTCAACTGCTGAGATTTGCTCCAATCCCTGGATGTTCGAATCAGGGAAGTCATTTTGGATGGTGTCATCAAAAGCAGTCCAGTTAATTGTTTTCCTGGAGAACCTAACAAAGTCCGGGGCCTGCATGGATGTTGAGTCCTTGAAGTTCAGGCAGAGGTTGAATAGGATCACTCTATGATCACTGAGTGTCCAGTCTGGAATGACAGTCCATTCGCTGACTGCTGACCTAAGATCCTTGGTCAAGACTTTAATGTCAATGTTGGACTGACCTGATGGGCTGCAGAAGGATGTTAGTTGGCTGAACTGATTGTGGATGGGAAGATTCCTAAACTGGATCAAGTCTTCCAGAAGAAGTCCTCGAGGGTACGAAGCTGGGTAGTGCCAGAGTGGAGATTTTGCATTAACATCTGAGGTGATGAGGATAGCTTTAGAGCCAAGAAGGTCCAATGCGTGCTCAATATAATGGAGTGTCTTTCCAATATCCATAGATGGTGGACAGTAAAGAGATATTCGATAGAATGAATGTGAGTAGGATGGTATCTGAATACAGGTTGCAAATTTGGTGCATAATCCATGGATCACCAGCACATTTCTATTAAGCACCACAATATAGGATTTTGTGTTCTTTTTTGGTAGATTGGATGACTTTTGCATATATGGAGTATCCCATAATCTTAGCACTATTGGACATCGCAATTATTGAGGCATAGCGCTTTTGGATGGAGATTATATCTAATTTCGTCAGCGACTGTCCGAGACCGGTGACCGTTTATTTGCATTATTCTAAGTGTTGTAAAGGCATTCTTGTTCCTAGAGTTTGCTGAGGCTCAATCTATTCGCAGTGGTTGATGTTTAGGTGGACTGGACCCAGATATCCCAGCAGACATCGCCCAAATTATGATATCGCCGCCACCGGCTTGGTTTCGATTCATGGTGCATCCAAGTGCAATCACTTCCTCAGGTAAACGACGCACACGTACCCGGTACAACAGGAAACGTGATTCATCAGACGAGACGACCTTCTTCCAATCACCCAACGTCCAGTTTCGATGCTCGTGTGCCCATTGTAGGACCGTGGCTGAGTTAGTCGGTCTCAGGCGTAGATAGCAAGGTCCCACCCAGAAACTAGGGTTTTTCGTCCAGAAAAACAGACAAATCAACATCAACCATAGAACACACGCAATTAACAGACATAAGACACACAGCACGGCAGATGAATTTAATTATTCGGGTGGCCTAAATATAATAGTTTGGTTTTTTGACCATTGTAGGCGCTGTTGCCGGTGAAATGTGGTTAGCATGGACACTCGAAGCGGCCTGCGGCTACGCAGCCCCATTTTCAGCACAGTTCAATGTATTGTGTTTTGTGACATACCACTCCCATCACCAGCATTCCATTTACCGGTGAGTTGCCCCACAATTGCCACGTACCATCCGGGAGAGCCTTCGCCCACCTCGAGCATCAATGACCCGTCGTCGTCCAACACCTTGTCGGCGGTTTTCCCTTGCCAGCGGTTTTCGCTGGTCATAACGTTTTGGCTCATCGGTGTATACGGAAGTTTGCTTTTAGCCAGCGGTTGCTGATTGCTGGAACAAACTTCCATCTGTTTTTTTGAAAGTTGATAACTTAAATAAATTCAAGAATTAGGCAAAGTATTGGTTAAATATAAAGTACATTTTTTTGCTGATTCTGTATAAGCTTGCTTTCTTGCATGATATTTGAGTACTAATGTTAATTACTTTTAATTCATTGTTGCACGGAACATAATACCACAGGAAGCCATCTGGTGGTAACTCTCCTAATTCCGCTTTGCACACTTTCAAGTGAAGTTTGAAATTAATGACTGCAGTGCAGTGTAGAGTGTGAATGGTGTTATTTTGTCAATTGGAAAGGGTAAGGAATATTCTATTAGGCAAATCAGGATAGTAGATGTTTTGTAATGAAATGGAAAATATGGTATGAGAATTTTTATGTAATACAGTTACTTATTTATTGCGTTGATTTGAGAATGACATTACAAGTTTTGAATTTACGGTTTTGGTTATGTTTTGTGAACCTTGTGGATGATTTGTATTTGTATGATTCCTTCATCAACAGTGACTGTGGTTTACCGTTTTTCAACCTTACTATAATCATTAAGTTGTTTTGAGTATTTTAATATATATCATAAAAACAAATTATTTGTTTGATAATGTGCATCGCACAAAATTATTTGTGCGATGCATTAAGAACTTTGTTCTTAATGCATCGCATTAAGAACAAAGTTCGTTGTATGTTCTGGTTGATGCTGGTATCGGTTGTCAACAAAGCTTGGAAGAAGTGAATTCATAAAAACTTTCCATTTCAGCTAGTTCCTTTCAATTGTTCATATCTTTACAAAGGAATTATTTTGGAACTATTAGCATTAGTAGAGACATACGATGCAAGAAAGCAAGCTTATGCAGCATCAGCCAAAAAAAAAAAAAAAAAAAAACCCTCGTTTTACCCCTCCATTCGTTCCAAATACCTGTCCAGCTCAGCCTTAAATTTATTTAGGCTATCAACTTCCACAACAAAAGATGGAAGTCTGTTCCACAAATCAACTACCCACTGGCTAAAGGCAAATTTCCGCACATCTATTCTACAATTGTTTTTCCCCAATTTGAAACCGTGCCCCCTCAGGTTCTTAATCTGAGAAAGAGGAAGAAGCCAATCAGCATTCAGCCTGCTCAATCCATTCAAGGCCCCATACATCTCAATCAGATCACCTTGCAGGTGCCTACTCTTCAGGCACTGCAATTTGCAGAACTTAAGCCCTTCTCGGTAAGTATCTTTACTGAGAAGGTACTTCCACGCTGATGCGTTTTCCAGTTTTCAAATGACTCTGATTATTTCTAGGAAGATTTTTAATAGAAAACGTTAATCTCTCTTCACCTTAAATGTCTTTTTTTTTTTTTTTTTTTTTTTTTTAGGCTATCAACTTCAAAATAGACAAACTGATCAGAAATAAACATTGTTTTTTTTTTATTATTATTATTATTAGCCATATGGTGTAAGGAAGCCTGAGGCTTCTGCTGCATCAGCCAAAAAAAAATCCTGAGTTACCCTGAGAGAGAGAAGTAGAAAGGCATCACCAAGAAAGAGAAGAATGATGGTATCCAGCTCAGGACCCTGGGTGAGCTAAGCCCATACTCACCATATGTGAGCCCTGGGGTGAGTTTGTTGGGGGAACAGGAAATACATTGTGTAAAAAGGATAGGTGGAATAGTTTTAGAGCAGAAATTTTTTAGTGCACAAATGGTGATATTATCATTCTCGTTGACACTAATGACGTTAAGAGTAGGAGATCTGAGGAATTAACAAGTACAGGACAATATTGAGAAAAGACATGTTAAATTTGAAAGTGTCCATATTCTGCTAGGACACGATATGAGAGTACCTTATGAGAGCTTTGTCAATCTGTTTGGTGCTGGAGATATTTTGCAAGGATCATGAGGTAGAATTTTTCTCAGCATGGTGAACAGAGCTTTTGAACAGGAGAGGCTGCATTCTACAGAAATGTGGGGTACAATTAAATAGAATATTTGCTGATGCTATCGAGCCAGTGTTAGGTGGATCAGAAAACTGTTAGCTTAGGGGAGGGCACACAGACGGTAAAATTTAAGTTTATGGTGCACCTCTGTACTTCAGCAAGAAAAAAGGCCATGACTGGCAGGTGAAAGCCCCTCCCACTCACTGTTTCACCCTTTCCTCCTCCCCTGCACTTTACAGTGGATGTCACGTGACATCACAATATGCTGGAGCAGAAATGAACAAAAAAGCAGCAAAAAATAGCTGAATATAAATGCAATTTTTTTAAAAGGAGTAGAAAAAATTACCAGACACGAGATACTTCTTACCCATACATTACTAGACAATTTCACATGCATTAACAATGAAATTGCTCTTTGTTAATGCGCCCAAATGTCTACAAAAAATTCATATTTTTTATAATTTTGATAATTTTGCCCCCCCCAAAACTTCCGCTTTTGTGACCATACATTATTAGACGATTCTACGTGCATTAACAATGAGAATTGCTCATGCACATCAATAATGTGCATGAGTAATAATGCTTTTTTTTTTTTTTTTTTTCTGGGGGCAACTGCCCCTCTACTTACTATCAAGAGAATCTTACACTAACAACTAATACAATAACTGTGAAAACAATCAAATTGCCAAAAAACTACTTCAATACAAAGAAAACTCACCTTATCAGTCCTGACATGATGGCTGGTTCGCCGGAGAAGAAATATCTGGTAGTAGCACAATGACGACAACTAAAATAACGGAGAGCACAGTAACGACGAAACAAACCATTAAAACATGGCTGAAGACAAAAATATCCGATAGCAGCATGATGGCGATCACTAAACAATAAATGAGCACCAAACAACGCAACAAAACTAAGCAAATGATAATTTTGCATTTACTGCTACAATCAGAAGTGAATTTGCATCCAATCAGACAATCAGGCAGAGGAGAGGGGGAAAGCAGTGAGTGAGAGGTGCCTTCACCTGCCAATTACTGCCTTCTTGCCAAAGTACAGAGGTGCAACATAAACTGGAGTTTGGCACACACAGACTCAGTTGAACCCGACCTGCAGGAATAGGTGAAGGTTATTCTTGCACTGCTTATATTGGAAAATGTAGTAGTGTGGAAAGCAAGGTACTGGGGCATTTTAAGGCCTGCTGTGGGATATCATGGAAGAAAGAAATAACTGGTTGTGTTAAGGTAATTAAGAATGAGAACAGGTGCATGTAAACTTGAATTTACACTAATGCTAGGAGTGTAGTAAATAAATTTGATGAATTGGAAATGCTGGCCATGTCATGAAATGCGGACATTGTGGAGATATCAGCATGGTATCATTCAGATATAAGGGATGCAGAATTTAAGGAGTACAATATATGCAGAAAGAACATTTTTTTTATTTATTGTTCCAAAAAATACAGACAGGACAAAAGGAGGTGAGTGGTTGTGCTCTTAGTCTAAGAAGCACAAAATCTAAGGCACTGCATCCAGTTTATATTGGTGGCCAGTACAATGTTGAGGTACTCTGTAGCCGAGTGGTCAGGAGCAGGAGTGCAGTAGCATATGCTCCTTGAGTAGACTGTGGTTCAAGCCCCTGACTGCTAAATACAGTTGATCTGCGAACCCGCACTGGACCAGTGTGCAGATTATGGTACATTTCCCTCAACATGAATTGTTGAGGAGGCGTCTATCCTGCAGTGGGTTGATAATGGCTGCAGTTTACCTTTACAATGTTGAGTTAGTTTGGTGCGACATAAGCCCTGGAAAAACAAATATGAGGTAGGAGTGTGTTACAGGCTGAATGACTGATTAGTACAATGAACAACTGTACGAGACAAAGTGGGCCAGTAAATCAGAATGTCTTATAATGGGGATTTTTAACTTTAGAGATATTGACTGGAACTTGTGGGATGGTCCCTCACACACAAATATGACATTTGTGGATTTACTAGATAACTTTTGAACAGCAGAATGTTAAAGGGGCAACAAGAGAATGCAATACTCTTTGATTATCAGCAGTGATTCTTCATTCATTAAGAATCTGCAGATAAAAGAATCACTAGGTGGCAGTGATTACAATGTATTGATGTGGGATTTACTTAGATAGGTACTACCGTCAAGTGTAAATGGAAGGATTTTTGCTTTTGTATAGGCAAGCACAGTGGTCTCAGATATTTTTTAAATTCTATGCATTGCATTACCAACAACAAATTCTAAATGGAGAGCATTCAGAGAAATAAACATAGAAGCTACTAGGCTTTTCATACCAACTATGTAATACTGTTCAAGCGGGTGCCTCCGTAGCCAGGTGGGCAAGAGCAGAAGTGCGTAGCACACTCTTCTTGATTAGACCGGGGTTCGAGCCCGTGACTACCAAATACGGAGGATGCGGAAAGGTCAGGGAATGACCACCGCATATCCCTGGAGCAATATGGCCTTAGTTGCTAATGCTCCTAAAAACCAAATAACAACTGTTCAAGTCTTAGACCTAAATGGATGTCAGATGAACACATGGCAGAGAAGAAAAATGCATGGAATGCATGTAAATTATCGGGTAATACAGAAATGTATGGTAGATATAAACTAGTCTGTAATCAATTGAGAAAGGAAGTTAGGCAAGCCAAGGCAGATTACAAGAGGTCTCTGGCAAAGAATACCAAGAAAAGCAACAAAAACTTTTGCTTTATTAACAATAGACGGAACGAGCTGGATTATTGGGCCGCTCAATATTAACGGTTTAACTGTGATGATGCTGCTCAGGTTGCTAACAAACTAAATAGTTTATAATGCCATTCACACATTAGGAGTTCTTTAGGAAACTGGATGCTAGAAGATTATCAAAATATAACAGTTGGCTAAATGATTTTATCATAACTCAGATCAAAGTACAACAGAAATTGTTGAAGTTAAACATAAAAAAGGCACCTGGGTGTGGATGGGCACTAATTATATTAAGGGAGGCACTAAAGGAGATAAGCAAACCCTTAGCCATAATTATGAGAGCATCTCTGGATTCAAGGAAGGTCCCTGTGGACTGGAGATGTGTGAATGTATCCCCACTTCATAAAGCGGGAATCAAAGGGTGACATGAGTAATTACAGTACTGTCAGCTTAACATTTGTTCCAGGGAAAATCTGAACAGGAATGCAATTATACTGGAGTCACAGCGCAGATTTGTTAAGGGGAGATCTTGCTTGACCAATTTGATCGGATGCTATTATGCAGTAATAAAGGAACTGGATGCAAAAAATAATTTTGTTATCATATACTTGAATTTCGGGGAAGCTTTTGAACTATAGCACATAATAGACTTATACAAATTGGAGCAGTGTGGCATTAATGGAAATTTACTACTATGGATAAAGGGATGGTTGAGTGTGAGAAGACTCATTTAACATTTGTTAAATGAGTCTTTTAATTAATGGACACTGCTTTTCATTAACTAACATTATTATTGGAGTCCCACAGGGTTGTGCGCCAAGCCCATTGTTTTTTTCTATATTCGATTATTTGTTAATGTTATTGATTTTGGTATATCTGGCTCAATGCCTAAGTTTGCAGATGGTACAAAGGTTGACAGTGTGGTTAATGGCAGTAATAATGAATGTATGCGGCTGTAATTAGATCTAGAAAAATTAGGCAGAGGGGCTGAAAAATGGTAATCGAAGTTAACATTGACAAATGTCAATGTTAATTTCAATTGCCATTTCTCTCAGAGTAATGTACATCTGTGTGGCACTACACTCAGATTAGTGTAAAATTAAAAGGACCTGAGGTAATTATGCAGTTTGTGAAGTTCTCTGAACAGTGCTGACAGGCTGCCAGGACCATTTATGAGGTTTTGTCAATGAACCATTGTTAGCAGGGATAAAGAGGTAATTATCCTGTTGTATAAGGAAGTGGTCAGGCAACATCTTGAGTACTGCATACAGGTCTGGAGGCTAATTTTAACAAGGATGTAGAGCTGTTGGAATGGGTTCAGGGAATGGCAACAAGATTGGTGAGGGGCACAAATGGGTGCTCTTAGCAAGAAAGGCTTCAGTTCTACAAACTGCATGGAGACTAGACATTGTGCAAACTTGGTACTAATAGTATTCTTCCTCTTTCTCAGACTATGCACATGAAGGGACATAAATTCAAATTGAGGAAGGATGGTTGCAGAATAGATGTGGAAATTTGCCTTCAGCTGGTGGGTAGTTGATTTGCTGGAACAAGCTGTTGTGGCAGTGGATTGTTTGAATAAATTCAAAGAAGAACTAGACAATCTATTGAAAGGGATGGATAGGTGAAATTGATTTTTTTTTTTGCTGATTCTGTATAAGCTTGCTTTCTTGCATCATTTCCTATTAATAACTAAACTTTGGGTATATGAGGTAGCACTCACTGATTTGTAATCAGAAGTGAAACTATAAATTCCCCCTCCTTCAATTGCCATTCAGTCTCACATGATCTTTAAGAACCATACTGGACCAGCTGCTCGTTCGTGTGGTGGTATTGGGAGTTTTGCTACTGCCCGTAACTTAAATTTTTTTGTATTTTATGGGCTCGGTCCTTTATAGCGAGTTAGTTGTTGGCAATACCTTGTCATTTTCTGCCTGTGTAGAGAGGTCTGCTTCAATTCCTGTTTTGACTGGAGGAATTTTTAAAATCCTCTTTCATATAGATTGTAGATGGCTGATCTCATTTAGAGATAGGATTTTTCATTGTGTGTTATTTTGGGTGGTTTTAGTTTGTACAGTGCAAATTGGCTTGGGAACATATACTTCTATAGATAAATACATCATACAAATATGAGAAAGCTCCAGTGGCATTAAAATAATAATATGAATTTGGGCTAAGGTAAAGAAAGCCCACATGAGAAGCATGTAAAAGTTCAATGAAATTTACCGGTAAAAATACTTTGCCGTAACGGCATTTGTATTGTTGCTCGCTCAGTAAACAGACGGTGGGTGTCAGTGGCGGATTAAGGATAGTTGGGCCCCCTAGACAAATTATATTTGGGGGCCCCCAAAAAATAATAATAAAAAAAAAAAGAATAAAAAATAAAAGTTAGGTGGCAAATAAATGAAATTTTGTACTTTTGAACTTCTTAATTTTTCTGCCGGTTAAAGGATGATAAATAATAAAAATTTTTATTTTAATGAATAACTTTTTATGTTGTTTTTACAAATTTACTTTGCGAATTTTAGAATTTGCAAATTTATTGATTGTCTTCAAAGTTTATTTTTTCGGTAAACTCGTGTTCAATGAAAATTAGGGATAAGGCATTTAATTGCTCTTAGCTCATTATAGCCATTGCGGCATTATTTAAAGCATAGATAGTCCGCACTGTTCAAAATACGTATTAAAACGTAATAATTGTTTTGAAAAAATTTTCGCCTAAAATAATCAAGATTTTTATGATGTTTACTGAAAAAATTAATCTATTTTAGAACACTATAGGAAAATGTCTTGGCATGGGGGCCTCCCCAAAGCCTGAGGCCCCTAGGCACGCTTCATTGCCTTAATGGGTAATCCGCCACTGGTGGGTGTTATCGATCTGGAGTAGAAGTTGAATCCCATGGGAGCTTGAAACCCTCCCAGTGGAGGGGGGGATAACCTGACCTTTTTTTCTTTAGAATCACTAATTGAATTAACTAACTGAATCACGAACAGAGTTATGTGGAAGTTCTGGCGTCATAAAAAATGTTCTCAACATAGTTTCACCGGTAAATTTTTTCGAAGTTTGCTTATCATGTGGGCTTCCTTTACTTTTGCCTTTTTTTTTTTTTTTTTTTTCTTAATAAACAATTTATCCACTAGTCCACCAGTGATTCTAAAGAAAAAAGGTCAGGTTACCCCCTCCACCTCGGGAGGGTTTCAATCTCCCATGGGATTCAATTTCTACTCCTGACGGATAACACGCACTGTATGTTTACTGAGCGAGCAACAATACAAATGCTGTTACGGCAAAGTACTTTTACTGGTAAATTTATCGAACTTTTGCGTGCTTCTCGTGTGGGCTTTCTTTACCTTCGCCTGAATTTGTACTGTATGTGCTATCCTATGCAGCATCATGATATATCTCTCTATCATGCTGCCACGTAGGATAACAGGAGGAAGAATTTATTATTTATTTATTTTTTTTTTTTGACAAGAGGAAGTCCACTTCAGTTGCGGGCTGTAGGTAGCTGATTTTGCAACTACCGGTAAATGATAAATATTTTGTTCCTGCAAAACTTTATTGCTGCATGCACTGGCAATTTGCCATTTGTTTACAGTTCTTTTACACTTATTTACTTACCTGTAGTTATTCCAGCTTCTTGCTAGGTTGATAAGGAAACTAGTTTTCTCTTTTTATCTTTCTCCGACTCCTCCAAGCTAATGCCTCTTGTCTTTTATCCTCCATTCCCATTTCTAACCTCCTCTTTGGCAATCTGTAATCCCCATCTTTATATGTGCAAACCATTTCAGTTTATTCCTCTGTTTTTTCTTGTAATCATTGTTCTCTCTTTCTCCCTAATGGCAATGTTTGTTGTTGTGTCTGCTAGCCTTTCCAGAAACCACTCTCAGATTATTTTCATGCAGCTTTCAGTTCCCCTGTATAGAGGAACCGAAAGCCATAAACTGAAATTGATGCCTTTTCTGTATCCAAAACAGCTGTGCACAGATCCTTCCATATTAACTGTTTCTCCTTTATTTGTCTCACAGAAAAAATTTTTAAGCCATTCTGGTCTTCCCTCATCCCCTTTTCTCAGACTCTCCTTTCCACTATTCTGTACATTTTCCCTTGTAACAACGGAGTGATCTTCCTATAATTCTTGTGCATTTTTCTGTTTCCCTTTTAGGTGCCTATCGTTTTCACCATGTCTGTCCACACGTAACAGAGGGACTCCCATAGGATGGATTTCTGTGAAATTTTTAATTTTGGCTTATTAAAAATATTTGTCGAGCCAAACCAAATTTCATTAAAATTGGACAGAATAGAAATCTGGCAATTATTAATTTTTTCCCTACAGTTCATATAAAAAAAATTCGTAAATGAAATGTATTTTAATGGAGTATTGTTAGCTTTAGACAGTCCATACATGCTTTGCATGTAGTATTATGCAAGACTCATGATGTCGTTTGTGAAGAGATACATACAGAGAGAAAAGAGACTTAAAAAAAAAGAGTAATGTGGGAGGAAAGTAATATGTTATATAGTTATAATTAAACTAAATGGCAAAGTTTGGAAAACGTAAACCCATAGTTTTATTTATTAATTAACTGATAAAGGAAATAACCATATTTACTTTTCATTTCTATTAATCATAGAAAATGAAAAACTCATTTAATTTTAAAAAAAAAACCGAACATGCCTGAAATGTAATGCACTGCATACATTTAACTTGTTTATGTGTAGGCACAATCATTCCTCTTTTTTTGTAGTCCTTGCTATCCTTTTGTCCTCCTATACTACTTTCATTACTTTGTGCATCCACTGCAACCCTGCTTGCTCTTGAGATCTTACCATTTCTATAATCACTTTATCACACTCTGGTAATTTATCTCATTTTAATCTTTTCCATTTGCAGCCTCTACTTCAGTTCTTGATTTCTCTCTCCCCCATACCTTTTCTTTTACCGGTTCTTTTTTTCTGATGTTCATCAGCCTCCTAAATTTGTCTTTACATTATCTTTTCTTCATCTGTAATTATTCTTCTTTCCAATTTCATTTTACTTGTAATATTTTTCCTTATATCTCTCCTATTGTTTACTAATCCACTTGTTTGTTATTTGGTTTTTAGGAGCATTAGCAACTAAGACCATATTGCTCCAGGGATATGCGGTGGTTGTTCCCCGACCTTTCCGAATCCTCCATATTTGGTGGTCACGGGCTCGAACCCCGGTCTAATCAAGAAGCGTGTGCTACGCACTGCTGCTCCTGCCCACCTGGCTACGGAAGCGCCACTAATCCACTTGACATTATTTTCATTATTAATGTCCTGTAGATCTTGCAACCATTTCTTCTCTTCCTTAATTATTCTCTTTACATCCCTTTTTTGCTCCTTTATGTTTGCTCTTGTTGTTGTTGTTTGTTTTTTTAGGAGCATTAGCAACTAAGGCCATATTGCTCCGGGATATGCGGTGGTCATTCCCTGACCTTTCCGCATCCTCCGTATTTGGTGGTGACAGGCTCGAACCCCGGTCTAACCAAGAAGCGTGTGCTACACACTGCTGCTCCTTCCCACCTGGCTACGGAGGCGCCTCTTATGTTTGCTCTGACTCATTTGTTTGATTTTTACATCTTTTCATGGCACTTGTCCTCCTATTCTTCCTCCACTGCTACCACTGCTTTTTTAAACCCTTCTCATTCCTCTTGTACTCCTTTTATGTCATTCTCAGGCCTTAGATCCTTTCTTTCCTCTGTACATTTTTTCTGTAACCTTATTTTTCAGCCTCTATATCTTAATCTTTCTCTCTTGTCGTTTTCTTTTATTCTTCCCTTTTATTAATGTTAACATCCGTATAAATAGTCTGTGATCATTGTCCCTTGCTCTTCCTGTTACCAACTTAAAATCCTCCGTGCTTGGATAAAGATCGTTACTTTTCAATATATAGTCAATTACTGACATTTCTTTCCCATCCCAGCTGTACCTTCTATAACTGTGACTATCCTGCTTTTATTCTCCTCCACTCCTTGTATTTCATTCTGAGTCAAACCTCATTTCCCATATTTTAAGTCCATTCTACACACACACACACACACACACGCGCGCGCGCGCCCAACATTCTTTTGCCCTCTTCATTCCTTCTCCCATTTCCAAACTTGCTCAACAGTTTTCATATCCTCTTCTAGCTACACCACACTGACTTGTGCCTTAAAATCCCCTATAACAACTCCTCCATCCAGGGCCATATGCTGAGCCATTTTAGTACATGAGGCAAGAATGAAAAATTGCACCCTCCTCTAAAATATTTTTTTAAAAAATTTAATAAAAAAAATATGACTTATTAAAAATACATTTCTGGTGCACGTTTTAATAAAAAATTAAAATTGAGGTTATACCAATGGGGCGACAACCATGGTGGCGCTCCAGATAGTGGCATGCAGAGCTCAGAATCTGTATAGAGGCATGGCAAAGAGTTTCGTCTTGCAAAAGCATGATAAATGGATTGGAATAATCAAAACAAAATTTGAAAACGTCGACAATTATTTAATCTTTCTTTTGGCACTCCTTACAGCTTTTAACCTGAGGCAAGAGCCTCGTTCGCCTCAGCACGGCTCTGCTTCCATCTCTTCCTCAAGCAGAACCACATCTTTAATTCCACATCCTGTTTGTGGTGCACACACCTGCAGAACATCGATTTCTTTCTAGCCTGCCATCTCAATCCCAACCATCCCATCATTTATTTGGGGTTCCTCACAACTCTTTTCTTCCATTCTGGACTGACTAACTACTATACCCCTCCCCCTCTCTCTCTCATCCCCCACCAAAGCTCTCTCCCAGATCCTTTTTCCCATTGCTTTACTTATACTTATTCTCTTCACTTTACTTATTCTCAACACATTGGTCTCTCCACTACTATTGCCTCTACTAACTCTTCCTCTTTTTCTGTTTAAAGCTATGTTAAATGTTCCCAGTTCCAAATCCTTTTTACTGTTTGCTATTATTATGACTATAGAATTCCATCCTTTACACTTCTGTGGTAGAAAATCCATCCTTTCTTTGTATAGTGTGTGATCAGTCTGCTGGCTTTGGATTTTTTTTATTTTTTTTTTTAATTTTGTTTTCTAACTGGTGTACTAAATTGCTCATATAATGAAATTAGAAGAATCAGTTGTTTTTTTTTTTTGAGACCAACTTCATTGTTCAGAAGTCTCATTTAGACAAAATGCCACTTCTAATCATGAAATATGTACATTTCTTAACTCTTGTACTGCTTTTTTATGCCTTTATTTCTCCAGTTCACATGAGTTTGTGAAGTTGTATGGTGTAACATACATTGTAATTATATTTACTTAATGATGAGTGTCTCTCACAGTATAGTGGTTTTGTCACTTGTTTGGAGGTCTCGATTTGATTCTTGTCTATTGTGTGGGGAATTTCTGAACTCCTCAATCAAGGCTGTAGTTAACTGATCTCAGGCAGGAGGAGTAGTCTTCTCCTATGCGAGTTATTCTGGGTTTTCTAGCCCACACGATATTGCAAATTGGCACGTGAACACATATTGATATAATACACAATGGCACAATACAGGATAATTTGCTGATGCATCTAGAACTACATCAACTACAACAATTTCAATGTAAATATTTGAACTCCCCATATCTACTTGAAGCATTTATGATTCACAAGCTAGTAAGGGAAGCTAAGTTTCAGAGCACAAACTGACCAAATGAAATGTTTTGTTTGATGGGCTATATAATAAATATAAACAGTAATTTGTGATCAAAAGCTTTTACATGGGCTTTGACTGGACCAATGATGTTATTATTTAATATTTTTTAGTGTAAAAATTTAAATGAATACAACAATGATATGAATATTTAGTTTGGAGTGTATAAATTTTTAAAAATTTCCCTTTGTTATGAGTTTATTTTTTCATATCGATTCAAAATATTATCTTTATTATATTTACATCACTGTATTTTTCAGAACTGTCACATAGTTCACCCTTTAAAATGTGATGGTTCTTCCTCTAAATGTGCTGTTTAGGAGAACAGCTCCTGACATTAGTGTCAGGAGAACAACATATTTAGCTCACAGATTGTTTCGTGTGACTGAGAGTAAAGTCATGTTCAGGTTCCCCAGACTACTTGCTTGAAATACCATATGATACAAAGTACAATGGGAAATGCTTTTCAGCTCACAGAGCTCAAACAAATAAACTGTGACAGGTGAATATCAGGTATGTTGAACCCTAAAGGGTGAGATCAGTCTGTTGCATATTATGGTAGTTACTATTAAAGATTTCAGGGAGCATAAATAAATGGTATAATATGATTTTTATTTTGTCGTCATTCTGATGATCTGATCTCTGAAGTGATGTTCATTTATCATTGTTGTATAATAGTTTTTTGTGAAAAGCATTAATGCTGTTGTTTTGAAAGCTGTGGGGATTTTTAAGAAGGCTAATGGTTTTGAAAATTGACCGAATGTTGTAAAATCAGAAAATGAATTTATTTATTATTCACAACTGAATGAGTAGAATGTTGTTTATAATAATGGTAATAATGGATGATAACAAATTTAATGTACCATGCAGTTTATGCCCATATTTATCTGTATGCGGATATACTATTTAGTTTTTTTATTACTGAGTGTTGTTATTTAAAATTTTGTGTCAAGATTTTGTTTTATAGATTTTTAATTTTGCTTTAAAATTATTGATGAATGTGTATAGTATTTATTAGCTGCTGCTTAATTATTTTTATTTATAGTGTCAGGTGAAATGTATCGGTTTTTTTTGCATTTAATAATAATTGATAACCTGAGTCTTTAAAATTGCAAGTAACTAGAGTTTTGTTTTATATTTACAGATGGAAGTATCGGATAACAACCTGAAAACTTTAGCTAGTTATTTACAACAGACTTTAAATCCTGACATTAGTGTTAGGAGACCCGGTAAGATTTTATCTTCTTCCAGCTCTC
The DNA here is from genome assembly GCF_048544385.1 of Mastigoproctus giganteus. NCBI lineage: Eukaryota > Metazoa > Arthropoda > Arachnida > Uropygi > Thelyphonidae > Mastigoproctus > Mastigoproctus giganteus. Next base: position 199,318,621 of record NC_143583.1, on the reverse strand, counting down.
ATATGTGTTCCATATTTATACCTATAAATTACCTATATAATATCGGTGTAGATACACCATAGACAACTCTTAAAGAAAAACTACAGTAGTAGTGTGAAAGACGTTTTTCATCTGTATCTCATATTGTGCTCATCCTTCACAACAAGTTGCCCATGTATTGCACTACCTCGAATAAGTAAAACACTTCACTAATAGAGAAGACTATTGCTACTTATTCTTGGTGGACACCACCACCCAGACGACACCGTTTCAAAGCTGGTTGGATTTTAATCGGTGGGTGGGTGGGCGGGCAGGTACCCTAGTATTGTAAACATGCGCCTCCGTAGCCAGGTGGGAAGGAGCAGCAGTGCGTAGCACACGCTTCTTGATTAGACCGGGGTTCGAGCCCGTCACCACCAAATACGAAGGATGCGGAAAGGTCACGAAATGACCACCGCATATCCCGGAGCAATATGGCCTTAGTTGCTAATGCGCCTAAAAATCAAATAACAAACAATTGTAAACATGACAACCCAGTTGTGTAGTTAATCACACAATAAGTAACAATAGTCTTCTCTGTTGTGAAGCGTTACTTATTCGAGGAAGTGCAATACATGGCAAACTCATTGTGAAGGATGAGCACAATATGAGATACAGATGAAATGATGCCTTTCACACTACTGCCATAGTTTTTCTTAAAGAGTTGTCTATGGTGTATGGGGCTGGATTAAGGCATAGGCTTTAGGGGCTGGAGGGCCTCCAGAGATTAAGTGAAAAGTTATTTCATTTGTGAATGCTGAATCAAAAAAAAAAATTAAGTACTCTGAATTATCTATTTAAAAAAGGGTTCAATTAATGTACTGTATATACATTTGTAGTAAACATACTACGCCAAAAGAAACACTGTACTGTATACATATATATTGTATGACGGTTTGTGATGTCATACAGACTTTATAATATGAATAATGGTTTTATTGGTTGGAACCCTGCAAAACATTCTCTCTAATGGCATTTTTTATTGTTTTGAAATCTGACAAGACTGACATTGGTGTTTACAGTTACTGCGGTAAGTTTATAATTATAGTATGTTATTATATCACGTATATGATAAACTGTTGACTGTTGTGATTAATTTTTGATAGAGATTTGAGTGGATGCCAACAAGGTAGACTTTATTCAGTTTGCTAAGGCCTTATAGTATAATGTCAACTTGTAGCAGCAAAGGCCTACCTTTCTTTTTATATGAATTTCATTTTACCTGTTTTAATGATGGCTAAATTAAGTTTAATATTAATGATGTGCATTGTGCCAGTGTATTATTAAGTATTAACCTTCCTTAATCAGTATATTATGCTTAATAATTCGGCCAGTTAAGGCCTACGTTGATTTGAGGCTAGGGCCTACTTTGAGCCACATCTGTTCTGGTTTCGACCAGTGCCTTTCTCAGACAAAGGCTCTCTGAGCTCGCCAAGCCGTATGCTTAGGCAAACTGTATTCTTATTTGTGCCCCTGGCCGGTTCCGTCGAGTCATGTCAGCCAGAAAGTTGAATAAATATAATTCAGTTAAATCAATATTTACCAATTGTTTCACCCTTTCAGATTAATCGTGTCGGAGAAGAAGAGGTTTGAGAGTGGAGCAAGCAAAAGAAAAAGACAACAAGAGAAGACGCGGAAGCATGAAGAACTGCTCAGTGAATCTCCAAACTTATTTGATCTTGGGTTCAAATGCAAGGCAGCAGCAGAACAGCAAACAGAGCAAACAACAAATGCATCCAATGATGGCAAAATGACTTGAGGCACTAGAAGTTCAAGTTGTCTCTAATGATGCCAATGCCACAGGAGTTGATGCTGAGATTGTCCAACAGAAGAAAGATGATCTGAGTATCAAGATGATACTGGTTTGTGGACAAACTCAAATATAACAAAGGAGGTACGTGACTTTTGGTGTAAACAAGGTCCCGTGGAATGGCAGCACCATGATGATGACTTTTGTTTATCTGAAAGACAATACTCTGATCAGAAAAGAAAATGTTCATGTTCATTGATACTTGGATGAATTAATTCAATAGTGGAAATCCAATTCACAAAGGAAAAAGAATACTGGCAAAAGTACTGCAAAGAGTAGTTTCAACTATCAAGTTTCTCTCATCTCGTGGATTTTGTTGTGATACAGAAGTACTTAATTCTCAACAGAATGACAACTACCTTGGGATACTTGAATTACTTGCTGAGTATGATCTTTTTCTTAGTTCTCATATAGCAAAATATGGTAATCAAGGACGAGGAAAAGCTTCATATCCATCTTCAACAATATGTGAGGAAGTCATAGAGAGTATGGGAAATAAAGTATTGAAAACCATTGTAGAAGAAATCAAGGAAGCCAAATACTTTTCTGTAAGTATTGATTCAACACTGGACAGTTCTCACACTGATCAGCTGACTAGTTTTTTGCTATGTTGGAATATCAGATAATAAGGTTGTTGAAGGTTTTCTCACTTTCATTCCCATTGCAAGTCACACTGGAGAGCTCTTGCCAACATTGTCTTGAAATTCTTTGAACAAATTGGAATTGATGTAGCTAATCTAAGAGGACAGTTTTATAACAATGCATCAAACATGTCAGGATGCTACAAAGGGCTTCAATCACATATGACTATCAATCATCTTGCACATTACATTCCATGTGCTGCACACTCCCTTAATTTGGTAGATGTATGTGCTGTGGAAAGTTGCATTGGAGCAGTTTCATTCTTTTGTCTTATACAAAACTACAATTTCTTTTCTGGTTCAACTCAATGTTGGTCAGTAATGCTTTAGTGCCTTAAAGCTGAAAGTGGAAGTGAATCTACATTGGTAGTTAAAAGAGCATAAGATACTAGATGGTCTGCAAGGGCCGATGCCACAAAAGCCTTGTCTAAAGGCTACAGTTGTTTTCAAGAAGCTTTGAAGTTAATCTCAGAAGATGGAAATCAGAAGGCTGACATGTTATGAAGCAAACACTATACTTAAGAAGGTATCAAAGTTGGAAACAGTTCTCTTGGCAGACTTCTGGGCTGTCATATTAGAGAGGTTCAATCAAGTCAGCAAATCACTTCAAGTTGAAACACTGGAGCTTCAGTCAGCTATTAAACTTCTTAAATCTCTACTGGATTTTTTGATGTCGCAGCGGGATGAGTTTGAAGTATTTGAAAATAAAGCAAAAGACAGTACTGTGATGAACAAAAATGAGAGCATTGGAAAAGAAAACGGATTGATGGTAATGCTGAAGGTGTTGCTTTGCGAGGAAGACAGAAGTTTAAGGTGGAAACATATCTACTCATCATACATAGACAAGTTATGCTCAGCTCTTTCTCATCACATTGAAGCATATAAGAATGTTCATTCATTATTTGGTTTCCTGGTCGAATTTCCAGCAATGAATGATGAAGACATTTCAACAGCAGCAGCCAAGTTTCAGAAGATTTACTCAGATGACATTGAGCCTGGATTTGGGCCAGAAATTCTTCACTTCAGGAACTTTGTTGGGCAATTTGATGAATTCAGGCACAAGCATGAAACACTACAAGCTTCTGATATCTACACCATTGTAGTAAACAATGAATTAACTTCTTCATTCCCTAATGTTGAAATAGCACTACGGATTTACTTGTATTTAATGATAACTAATGCGACTGGAAACAGGAGTTTCTCCAAGATGAAACATTTAAAGAATGTACACAGATCAACAATGGCACAAGAAAGACTAAACAGACTTGCTCTCATGGCAATTGAAAACGATGTTCTCAAGAACTTACAATTTACTGATGTTTTGGAGAAATTTGTTTCCAAGAAATTGTGCAAAGCAAACGTTTTAATTTTAATTGTTGTTAGCATTGTAAAAATAAATTTAATTTTTCTTTAACATTTTTTTTTTCCCCCTTTTGAAAATATTACTGGGGCCTCACAGTACCTGTAGCCCAGAGGTCTACAAAATCTTAATCCGTCGCAGATGGTGTATCTACACCGATATTATATAGATATAGAATCTTAAACTCTTAAAATATTATGCCTAGTTGCATTTAGTTTTATTTAAATATTATCATATAAAGCTTTTGGCATCTCTCATATTGTGTGATTATCTTCACAACTGGGTTGTCCTGTTTACAATACCAGGGTACCCACCCACCCACTGATGAAAAGCCAACTAGCTTTGAAATGGTGCCATCTGGGTGGTGGTGCCCACCTAGAATAAGTAACAATAGACTTCTTTATTATGAAGCCATACTTATTCGAGGTAGTGCAATACATGGGCAACTCGTTGTGAAGGATGAGCACAATTTGAGAATACAGATGAAATTATACTTTTCACACTACTACTGTAGTTTTTCTTTAAGAGTAGTCTATGATGTATCTAAACCGATATTTTATAGATATAGGATCTTAAACTCTTAAAATATTATGCCTAGTTGCATTTAGTTTTATTTAAAAACCTATAAATTATGGAAATGATGTAATGATTATAGGTTGTGCAATCAGAGACTGTCAAATATTTTTGAAGATGCCACTCATAGGACTCTTATGTATTTGATTGAAGCTGAAACTTTCAACAATATACATCAGTATATTAAATTTGGGCATCATTTTTGGCCAAGGGAAAACACTTAAGCCACACAGCTGTCATTTTTGGCTCTTGAAGTGCCTTTAAAGTCCTGCATTTGTTTTTGCAAATAGCAGCACACTAAAGTCGTGGTTGTTTCTTTCATTGCTTGGAATCTATCTCTCTCTATTTGTATTCTGCTTTGGTACTGCAAGCATCTTTTGACTTTTATAATTTTGTTGTGATTGTACAAATCTTTCTCTCTCTGATTTTCATAAATTTGTGTGCTGCCTCTTCCTATGCATATGCAGCTTTTCTATGCCAAGCTACACTTTTAACTTAAGATCTCATTTCAAAATTCTTCAGTTCTGTTACTAGCCTGAAGCTTTCAAAATGGGAATCAGATGATTGATGGCCATCGTGTTTGAAGTCATTATAAATGGCTTCAGCCACCAGCAAAAATTAACTGTTCTTTTAGTTTTTCCAATGTTGAAAGAAAATACAATGGTTTAAGATGTTTCAATGTGGAAAGCTCTTACCATGTTCTCTCTTGGATAAAAATTAGAAAGGTTACCTCCATCACCACATGGAAGAAAATCCATGTGGTCAATGGAGCCTTTGCATTAATGCTTAATGACATTTCCTAAATGGTATAATTATACAACTCTAATTCTGAGGAAATAAAAATATTTAGAACACTTGTCGTTGGAAAAAAAAACTTAAAATAGAAGTGGGACTTTTTCCTTAAGTGAAAACAAATATTATCATTAAGATAATTTTCAGTAAACCTTTATGGAAAAAACTAAATCAATACTTTTAACTTCGATTCACACTCTGTATTCCAATTTTCTGCTTCTCCTCCCCAAATTCATTGTTAAAAAAGAATATTCTTGACATCAGTGCTGGCAACAGCAGCAGTGGGAAAACAAAACTCAGCTATGTTAATTTTCAACATGGATTGAACTAACAAAACTTATTTTTAGTAAGTTAAACATGTGAATAACTTTATAACTGTGTTATCTTATATAAAGAAAATATACAGAGTTGATTACCTAAATTATACTGTTTTTTTATGGTGCCTCCATAGCCAGATGGGCAGAAGCAACAGTGCGTAGCACACGCTTCTTGATTAGACCCGGGTTTGAGCCCGTGATCCACCAAATATGGAGGATGCGGAAAGGTCAGGGAATGACCACCGCATATCCCCGGAGCAATATGGCCTTAGTTGCTAATGCCCTTAAAAAATTAACATTAGTTGTAATTAATATCCATGTACTTTAGAGACTAATTTTGTTACTTCCTTTTTAACAAATTTGAAAGCTAACTGTCTTTATGACAAGGGGAAAGGCTACAATAAAGCAACACAAGACTAGCTTGGTTTTTAATACCGTTAATTAATACAGAAAACAATGTGCCCACCAGTGAACCATGACAGACTCCAGTAATAAGATTAGTCCACAAAATGCAGTGTTCATTGATAGCACTGTCTTCTCCCACTTAACCACTGTCTTCTCCCACTTTATCCGTAGTGGTAAAAAGGTAAACTGCAGCCATTATCAACCCACTGCAGGATGGAAGCCTCCTCAGCGATTCATGTTGAGGGAAATGGAGCATGATCTGCCACGCTGGTCCAGTGAAAGTTGCCAGATCAACCGTATTTAGCAGTCAGGGGCTTGAATCGCAGTCTACTGAAAGAGCATGTACTACAGCACTCCCACTCCTGACTACTTGACTATGGAGGCCTTCCATAGTAGTACCTTGCCCTTACTTCCACACTGCTCCAATTTGTATAACAATCTTTTTTTTTCTGCAACAGTATCAACAACTTTCTTGAAATCTAAGTACATGATATCAGAATTATTTTTTGCATCCAGTTTGTTTGTTACTGTATCATAATATCCAATCGGATTGGTTGGACAAGACAACCCCTTAAATTCATGCTGTGACTGAAGAATAACTCTGGAAAAGAAGTTAAGCTAACAGGTCTGAAATTACTCATGTCACCCTCTGATCCTCCTTTGTGAATGGGGGTATATTCGCACATCTCTAGTCCACAGGGACCCCCAATCCAAAGATGCACTCATAATTATGGCTAAGAGTTTGCTTACATTCTTTGCTGCCTCCTTTAATATAATTGGATAGATACCATCCATCCCAGATCTCTTTTTTATGTTTAACTTCATTAATTTCTCTTCCACTTCTCAGTTACCACAAAATAATTTAGCCCCATGTTGAGGTTTAATAAACTTCTGACATCTCCTTGCCTAAAAAAATTCCTCATGCGTGAATGCAAAATACATATTCAGTTTGTCAGCAACTTGAGGAGGATCATCACCACTTAAACCATTGATATCAAGCGGACTAATGTGATTCATTGGCTTCCTTCCAGTGCTTGCATAAGTAAAGAAGCTTTGCTGCATGAATATTGTCTTTGATAAAGGTGTCATGTGGTTGTTTTAACATTTCAAATATATTTTGTTACATTTGTTGTAACTATGGTGTGGTGAAACAAAGGCATGATATGAAATCATTTGTGAAAAATGTATATGCTGCATATTTTGAATAAAGGTTGCACCTTCTCCTCCCCAATGAAGTGTGCCACACATTATGGTTGGCTTGCATTTGTGGAAATATGGTAAAAAGAAAACCATGACATTGGCATTTTCATGCTGTGTAGGGAACCTTACAATCATATTAATGACTACTACTTTTGTTCCATAAATGTAGTGGGTTAAAACAAGAACAAGCAGACCGTTATGTATCCCAGTAACATTACTTCAGCTGTAAGAACAAGCAGACTGTTGTGTATCCGAGTAACATTACTTCAGCTGTAAGAACAAGCAGACTGTTGTGTATCCGAGTAACATTACTTCAGCTGTAAGACCACCACTCCCATGAACCTGAAGTATTGGTACCATTTCCACCAGTTGTTTCTTAAACATATGCTATCAGATTTGAAAACTGACATTTGCGATCCAGATGATGATATTAACTGTTATGACAAATACCCAATTCTTCTTCACAGCTGTTTACAAAAAGTGAATTTGATATTTTGTGGAAAATTTGAATCTACCCAAAATATCTGCATAGTGTTTAAGGTAGATTTAAATGGATCTGACCTGGGACTAGATTTTTGGACCTTAATGGATTCAAGAAGCTGGTCCCAGTCTTTTTAGTGTGTAGACATTATAAAAAAGAATTGATTCCTCATTTTTCTGAAGAAGGATATATTGCAAAAACGTTTCTGTAGTTATGAACTTTTTTGGAATTTTTTGACAAACAACAGAGTAAAAGCTATTTATTGACTCATTGAAGCGGAGCCTCAAAAGAGTTCTCCTTCATGATGGAAAAGTATTCATTTATTCCTTAAATAAAATATAAATGCTCAAGGCATAATATATTAAATGAGCTTAAAATATCAGTGTAAATACACCATAGTGAACTCATAATGAAAAACTACATAAGTAGTGTAAAGGCATCAATTTAATTGTATCTCATATTGTGACTACCTTCACGAGTTACCATGTATTGCACTACCTTGAATAAGTAACACTTCACTAATAGAGAAGACTATCGTTACTTATTCTCAGTGAGCACCACCACCCAGACGGCACCATTTCAAAGCTTATGGGCCTATCTTTTGGTGGGTGGGCAGGTATCTTGGTGTTGCAATCATACCAAAAGGTGTACAAGATAATACTTAAATAAAATATATATGCTCAGGGCATATTATGTTATGCATTTAAAATACACCACAAAATAATGATGTAAATATGTTATAGTGAACTCATAATGAAAAACTACCTAAGTAGTGTAAATGTATTTAATTCTATTCTATTTAATTCTATCTCATATTGTGACTACCTTCACAAGTTACCATGTATTTATTTGGCCTATCCACCCACCGAGGATATGCCAATAAGCCTAAACTGTGCCATCTGGGTCATGGTGCCCACTGAGAATAAGTAACAATACTCTTCTCTATTAGTGAAGTGTTACTTATTGGAGGTAGTGCAATACATGGAAACTCGTGAAGGTAGTCACAATATGAGATACAATTCAATCGACGCCTTTACACTACTTATATAGTTTTTCACTGAGTTCACTATGGTGTGTTTACGCCAATATTTTATAGTCATCTATTCCTGTAGCCCATTCAGCACATTTAAAGGAAAACTAAAAAAATGTTAAGCTTCTTTTTGAAAACAATCACTACAAGGATTATGGTTAGCTCGTGATTGATTGGGGATTTTAAAGTTATTGGTCTGCTTCTCAGGCAACAACTTGGTTACACAAAAATGCCTTGCTTTCTGTGCAAGTTGGATAGTTGTGCAACAAGAGACCATTGGGAAAACAAAGTGGCCACCAAGACAAACTCTGACACCAGAGAACGTTAAAGATGAGGTCCTAGTACATCTGAACAAAATATTGTATATAAAGCTAGTTTTAATGAAACAGTTTGTCCAAGCCCCTGAATAAAGAAGGAAGTTGTTTCAAGTTAAACTTGAAACACTATATTCCCATCACTTACATACAAAAAAAAAAATCAAAGGATGAATTTTTGTTGGACCTCAAATTCTCAAGCTGTTGCTAGATTCTGTATCTGAAGAATCCATAAGCCAAACTGAAAGTGGACACTTGGACTGGCTAAAAAATCATGACATGCAATTTTTTTGGTGGGAAAAGAACAATAAACACCTAGAATATGAGACAATCATGAATGATATTCTGGAAAATTTCAGAAAACTAGGCAAGGTACAATATTTTTCATTCCCATCTCAACTATTTCCCAGAAAATTTAGGTAGTTAAGTAAAGAGCAGAGGGAAAAGATTTCATTAGGATATAGAAGAAAGAAAGGTAGGCATATTTTTCATATGCAGTGGTGATGGAATGTCACTATGATGACAGACTAGCTGGAGCTGGATGCTAATCAAAGGAACAGCCACTGAAACTAGCTGCCTGAGGAAGTCAAAAAGATGCAAGTTTAACCTACTCTGGTATATAAGACATTTTGCAGCCATCTATGCCTCTGATATTTCTCAGGATGTACCTTTTTCAATTTCTGCTTTTACATATTTTTTATTGATATTTTTATATAGAAATAACCTATTTGTACAATATGTAAAAATACAAAATAAACCATGAATACCTCAACCAATGTTTTTTTTAATTCTGATGTGATAGAGAAAATTTCTGGTTACTTTTGAAATTCCCATTAAAAATGTACCTCAGATATGCTGATCAGGCATAAAACACCAGGGAACTTTCCTTAAAATTTATACTGGTATTATTAGTGGAGATGGACAAGTGATGTGGGTAGCATTTTTTCTGATGCTGTTTAAGCTTTTTCTTGCATAATATGCTACTACTATTACTAATACTAAATCAAAGGACCTCTAATTGATGAAATTACTTATGATTTTGATTGTAACCTTACTATGGTATCCATCTTTTACTTTAATATTTATATAAAGTTTTTTTTTTCCCCCTCTTAAAACCATAATAAGGTTTACTTATGGAAAAGAAGTTATATATATGTCAGTTGACTGCAGTTGAAAATCTGTTTCAGACTATGTTGTTATAACTTTTATTTATTTTATTTATTTATTTTTTTTGTTAATATATTGTAAAAACTGCTAGTAGTAATATAAGCTAAATCCTTTTCTTTATTTGAAAGATGATTACCATGGTGTTTGTTGGATCATTAGCATTAGCAGAGGCATATGATGCAAGAGTGCAAGCTTGTGCAACACCAGCCAAAAAACCTCCTTCTCATTTCACCTATTCACTGCTCCAAAAGTTTTAGTCTTTCCTTGAATTTATAGAAATCTTTATTGTAGTAGTAATAATAATAAAATGGATACATTGCAATAAGCCCTTCACGGTCTCAAGGCCAGGGGTTAACAGTAATATTACAATATGTAAGAAAAAGAAATTAATAAATTAATTATAAAAAATGCATATGTGAACGAATAAAAGTAAATACAGCTCAACACTCAAAGTATAATACAATTATAAACATCACAATGTACAAAGAATATATAGGTGGAAAACTGCAAGGTTGGTTGATAAGCCATCTTCATGTCATATTGCTGGTTGCGGCATTAAGGTGGAGTTGGAGTCACTCTGAGGGAAGGCTGAGGGACTCTCCAAGAGCACAGGTCCCAGAAGGATGGTGCCGAGATCTTGCCAGTGATCATTTTTACAGTTGTGGTAAAGCATTTCACCCTAATCAGCATGGAAAGCCTGTGAATTTTTATCAAACTGGCCATTTCAGTTGTCCTTAACTGTGGAGGAAGTTCGTTTGTTTATGGCCATTTTAAGAGCCAAAACAGTAGAAAAGAGTGGTCGAATTGTGCTAGGGGCAGCAGATGCCCATACTTCTGCAGCATATAGAAGCGGAGAGTATACTGTGCTTTTTATATATCTTCTGGTGGTCGTTACTTCATTAATATAATGCAAATGCTGTTTGGCCATCCAACGGAGTCGAGCTGCCTAGGCGCCTCCGTAGCCAGATGGGAAGGAGCAGCAGTGCATAGCACACGCTTCTTGATTAGACCAGGGTTCGAGCCCATCACCACCAAATACGGAGGATGCGGAAAGGTCAGGGAATGACCACCGCATATCCCGGAGCAATATGGCCTTAGTTGCTAATGCTCCTAAAAACCAAATAACAAACAACAACAATCGAGCTGCCTGGATGAGCAGCTTTTCCACGTGGTTACCAATTCAGAGCTTAGGATCAAAAACAACCCCCAAATCAGTATGTTTCTTGACGATGGGAATAGGGGAATTGCATAGTGTTGGCTGAATATAGGAAGGCGTTTTCTTTAATGAGAATATCATAAATTCAGACTTTTCTGGATTTATTTTTAGTCCAAACTGGTTGAGGTAGTTTGCAAATTCCAGGAGTATATTGTTAATTGATGCTGTTATCATGAGAAGATCATCATGTGGAGAAATCAGTGTGAGGCGTTTCATATCATCAGCATAACATAGAGTATCATGCCTGGACTCAAAAGCGGCCAGCGAGATAAGCGCTGTAAACAAGAGCCCAGATAAGACACCATCCTGTGGCACGCTTGAAGAGACACATCGCTCGTATGTTTGGCCGTGGACAGTAAGCCGGATTATTCTATTTTGAAGGAGTGAAGTGAGGAACTGTAGAGTGTCTCCCTTGATTTGATAATGGTCTGAAAGTAGCTTCAGCATTGCAGGAACGTTTATTGAGTTGAAAGCTGCTTCGAGATCTGACTGCAAGCTCTGCATGAGATTCAAATGCAGAAAGGATAGAGCTGGTGGTGGCTGAGAGATTAGTCACAGTGGATCTATGAGGAAGAGAGTAGTGGATTTGATGAGGCTGATGTGGAAGAAGTTGTTTAGTTAGAATGGGGAGAAGTACCTTCTCTAGGAGTTTTAGAAGATTTGAGGCGTTGGAAATTTGCTGGTAATGCTTAAGAAGAGTAGGAGATTGAATTTTTGGTATAGGCTTCACAAGGTAGATGTTCCACTGCTGGGGAAAGAAATTACTTGACAAAATAGCATTAAAAATAGTTAGAAGGACCCAAAATGTATGGGCTAAGACATTTAATAATGAATTGGGGTATTTCATTTGCATGCCTTATCAGAAGCCGGTATAGAATTTATGGCAGCAATAAGTTGTTCCCTGGAGATTGATACTGCAGATAGCGTGTCAGGTGGGATTTCAGTTGTTGTTGTTGGTGATTTGAAGATCAGCACATTGTTCCGAGTTCAAGGCAAATCTAGATATAAAGTCTAGCCCCTGGTCAGGTTCAAGTTTTAGGGGGAAATCAGAAGGCTGTTCAAAGTAGGGGGTTTTTCCTCTACAAAGGGTGGTGTCCATATATTTCTTAATTGTTTGAGATTTCAGCTTGTTGAATGTTGTACGGGCTCTAGAGTAGGCTATCCTGTCTTGAACACTTTGCGACTGCTTCCACATTTTGTGCATTTGCTGTTTTAATCTGAAGCTCATATTACGATGGGGAGTCTACCATGCTCTGGACTAAGGCACAATAGAAATTCTCTTTGATGCTGCAAATATCGCAATTGTCTTAAATTCTCTTTGATGCTGCAAATGTCACAATTGTCTTAAGTCAATTAGTAAGCAGATTCACTGCAATTTCAAGATCACAGTTTTCTAGGACTGACCACGGAATGGCAGAGGCAGCCTCAACACATTTAGCAATGATCAAAAATCTGGGACTAACTATTACTCTGGTGTTAGTTGAATTCACAACATTGAAGTTTGGAGCAGGCATCTGTAAAAGAACAATAATTGGCTTGTAGTCCGAATTAAAATAAGTCTCTGGCATGTAATCAAGTGTGCAAGGAAAGGAGGCAAGGATGAGATCCAGTTGATTGTTACCTCTGGTCGGGAGGTCGTTGATCATTTGTAACCCTGTACAAGATACGTTTGACAGGAGCATTTGCTGAAGGTTAGCTAGCTGGGGAGGAAGATTAAAGTCTCCACAGACAAAGTGCAAGGCTGAAGGATGAAGCTGGTTAATGATCCAGTTTGAAATTGCATGGATGGCATCATATGAAGGTGCTGGGGCTATATATTAGCATTAGTTAGTATGAATCAGAGCTGTGATACTCAATATGTTCTACGTTGATAATAATATTAGTAAATTAATATTAATTTACTAATATTAGCATTAGTAGAGGCATATTATGCAAGCTTATGCAGCATCAGCCAAAAAAAAAAAAAAAAACCACTCCTATTTCACCCCTCCGTTCGTTCGAAATACCTGTCCAGCTGAACCTTAAATTTATCTAGGCTATCAACTTCCACAACAAGGGATGGAAGTCTGTTCCACCGACCAACTACCCGCTGGATAAAGGCAAATTTCCGCACATTTATCCTACATCTGTCTTTCCTCAATTTGAATTTATGCCCTCTCAGGTGATTATTCTGAGCAAGAGGAAGAATCCCATCGGCATTGAGCATGCTCAAACCATTCAAGGCTTTATACACCTATCAGATCACCTCGCCGGTGCCTAGTCTCCAGACACTGTAATTTGCAAAACTTAAGCCTTTCTTCGTAAGAGCAACCCTTTGTTCCATTCACTAATCTTGTTGCCCTTCTCTGTACAATTACATATGTACTTATTACATATATGGCAATTACATCTATAAGGATGCTATTGTAGCTAAGAGTAACAGCGAGAGCTTCATATGCTGGTGTTTGACTAGAAACTTGATGAACAAGTGAGGCCTGTGAGCTCTTAAAGAAAATGGCAACACCACCTCCTCTTTGGCGAAAATTTGTCCTAGAAGTAAACACTGATTTATACCCAGCTGTAGTACAAGATGTAAAAAATTCTTGGTCTTTATCAAGCCAGGTTTCTGTGACACAGAGAATATCGATATCACTAGTAACAGAATTTGATCAATGATATCCAGTTTGTTGCTGAGGCTTCTAACATTCTGCTACAAGACTCTGATTATGCAAGTTTTGTGGATCTTTTTAAGGCAGGTGTCTCTAGTATTTTTATTCAAGGCAGGCTTTCGAATTTGTCGATTTGTGACCCAAGTTGGGATGAGCATTCCCGAACTTTGGTGATTGAAGGCTGATGGTACCAATTTGATGATGCCGATATTTGTCGCCACTGGTATAATTTTGAATTATGCTGCGCACATTTTGAGAAATTGCCCAGAATGTGGGGCATTCATGCTTTTGTTCCCTTGCAGCGTTGATTGCTATCGAGGAGGGTGAATTAGTTGAGGTTGTTGATGGGGGGGGGGGGCTCTTTTTCTCAGAAAGTGGTCTGATATACAGTGAAACTTCCCTTTAACGGACAGCCATGGGGAATGAAAATTTGTCCGTTAGAGAGAAGTGCCCACTAACAAGAAGTCTGAGGGAGAAAAAAAAAAGAAAGAGAAAAATCGTTAAGCGTTTAATGTAAAATTAAATTAAAATATATACAGATTTTGAACAATATTTTTGTAAATAATATACAATTACATACACAAGAGATAAAGAAAAATCGTTAAACGTTTAATGTAAAATTAAATTAAATTATATACAGATTTTGCACAATATTTTTGTAAATAATATACATACAATTGTGCTATGCATATTATGACTTTATCTTAAGAAAAATACATACAGTAATCACTTATTTTCTTCTGCACCTTCTTCCGGCTGATAATTTTGTTTTCAACATTTGTTTGAGTGAAGAAACAATCGAAAGTCCTTCAGTATCTTCTTCAGTGGCGAAAAATATTTTTAAACGATTGATTTGTATGAGCACTTCTATTTTCATTGGTGGTTCGTCATTAATATGTTCTTCGACAGAATGACCTCCTTCCATTTCTTCATCCTCATGAGGAACTTCTTGAAAAATATCGATGATAATGTCGTTGATATCTAGAGCACCATCTTCTGTAGTGAGGTTCGAGTCTATATCTTCGTAGCCAGGGTCACTTGTAGGAAGTATCGTACATTATCAATAGATGTTGAAGTTCTTGTTCTTTTTGGTGCTCCACATTGCTGTTCACAACTTCAATTTTTGTGTTGGAGAAGCCAGACTTTACAAAACAGTTCACGACAGATTGTTTTCTAATTGCGTTTACTGAAGAGGAAATCCATTGAATCGCATCTAGGATGCTGATTTTCTTTGCATGGTCACTCGCACATGTTACATCGTTCGTGTTTGCAATGAGATGTCTTAAAACACGTTTTCTGTAGTGAAGTTTAAAATTTTTTTATTATCCCTTGATCCAAGGGCTGACACTCTGCAGATGTGTTTGGTGGCAGACAAACGATTTGAATGTTGGACAATTCAATGTGTGGGTGAGATGCAGCATTATCCATGAAAAGAATAATTTTTCTGTTTTGACAAATCATGTTTTGGTTAAAGTGACTTATCCATTCGCTCATATCTCGTGTCATTCACGCTTTTTTATTAGACTTCCAGTCAATATTCAAAAGATTCAACTTTATGCCCTTGAAACAATGAGGATTTTGTGGTTTTCCTATAACAAGAGGTTGTTCAAAGTCTCCCAGCATATTTGTACACAATAGTACAGTCAAGCGTTCCTTAGAAATTTTTTCGCCCTGGCACTTTTCATTTTTTAGACTTGTTTTTTCAGGAAGAGCTTTAAAAAAACAACCCTGTTTCGTCACAGTTGTAAATATCCTTAGCTTCAAAATCACGACATAAACCTTCCAATTTGACGGTCCACTCTATTACAACCCCAGTATCAACAGATCCACCTTCAATGCTTACGGTTTTCCAAGAAATTTTATGCCGAGTTTTGAACTTGTGTAGCCATCCCTCAGAAGCTTTGAACTCATTTACTCCCATAGATTTCGCAACCTCCAAAGCCTTTGCCCTAATAATAGGCCCATTAATGGGGAATTTTTTTAGCACGTGCGCTACAAAACCACTCATACGTAACATTGTTAATTTGAAGTCCAACAGTTTTCGGGAATGATTTTTGAACCCGATCATTTCCGTGTTGCCAAAATTGCTTGAGCAGTTCATTTTTTCCCTTTAGGATGTCACTTACCTGCGTCTTCCCAATTTTGAATTTTGCAGCGAGATTGTGAACACTATTTTTTTGCTGATCATACGCATTAATGAGTTAGACTTTATCTTTTAAAGTTGAATGTTTACGAGAAGACATTTTGCACTTCACACAACACTGAACAAAACTGAAACTCAAAAGACGAAAGGCTGACCAAATTCCCCCCCCCCCTGCACACACCGAATTCATCAGAAGTTTTACACATGCCTTAAAAGTCTTGAAAACGGGTTTAGAACTGCGACGTAAACCTTGATAAAATTCAGATAATCGGAAATAGAAAATAAACACACGATTGAGGCAATACGTGGAAGAAAAGTTCTTAGAAAAAGGGCCGTGAGCTCTCCCGCAGTCTGTTGTGGGGAGATCAAATTAAGTGCTAATCTAAACGAAACAGTGCAGATTGCCTGTTCGTGTCCGTTACAGAGAATGTCCGCTAACAGAAGCTGCAAACATGTTAAAACCAATGGAGGTGAGTTGGAGAATTTGAAAATGTCAGTTGTAGAGAGATGTCCATTAAAGAGAGGTGTCCGAGTTTCACTGTATATATACCTTGGGGCCAGGAGGCTGGATCTATAACCTTTTGATAGACAGCGGGAGAACACATTATAAGGAAAGAGGCATAGCGTGTTTGCCTGCTTTTAAGCCGTTTAACCTGAACTGAGAGGTTATGTTCCTCGTTAAACATTCTCATTATAGATTCGGGAGATGTTCTAGGTCCAAATCTGGATGCAAAAATCTTGGCTTTGGTGGAAACTACAGAGATGTTATATTTCTCGGCCAGTGTCAGACGAGATTTGGAGGCTGTTACTAGGCGGGGGCGAGGAGATCTGGTTATGAATATTAGCATGATGGGGAATGCAATCAATATTGATATCAGGGAGGCATCCAGAGGAATCTGAGGCAGGGTTGGCTGTGATAATGAGGGAATTTTGTGTATCTCCAGATGTGACATAAGTATTGCTAGAAGGGCTGTTGATAAGCATACCAGCATATGACGTGGGCAGAGCTTGATGGGCGTTAATTGAATTACTGTTTAGTTCTGGGGCTTGTAGGGAGTGTTTATTATTTTCTGGTGGGTTCTCTGGTTGGAATACTTCTTCACAAGATTGCAGCTGTGGTTAGTCACCAGCCTTCTGCCGAGTGCATGACTGGGCTCTGCTAATGTGCTCAGTTGAAGTGTCTGGAGATCTACCTACTAATTGTCTTGAGTGAATTTGAGCATGGGAGCCAGGCTTTGACGCTTTGAGTAGTTTTTGTCCGTTTAGGTATTATTGGTGGCTGAGATGTCCGCTTGCCATTTTTGCTCACCAAAGAGCAAAGGTCAGAGAGCATATGTGTGATATGTTTATTTTGGTTCCTCAGGGAGTAAACTTCATCCTTCAGATCTTAAATTTGGGACCTCAACTGGTGAATTAGGAGGACCAAGAAGTCTACGCTGTCTGGCTGTAGAGCAGGGGTCGACACTGTAGCTTCGGCGTTAATTCTTGGAGATTCATCTTCACGTTGAAAAGTACCTGTTGTGAGTAGCGTCTGGTTTGAGCTGGAGGACACGTTAACGACTGAGGCACAGTTTTGATCATTAGTTTCTGATGGAGAATTGGACTGATTAGCGCTGCATATATCGTGGTTGGCAATCCTGTCAGGTGGTGTTCCGTTGACCACTGTTTCGTCACATGCGATGGTCATAAGTTCAGGCAAACCAGTATTTGAATGTTGAATGAGATCAGTTAACATCTGGTCGATAGGGCTAGTTTCAGTCTGGGACAGAGGAAGTTCAGATATTTCAGTGTCTTCTCCAAGGCATTTGTCACACGGGAACCTTCTCTGACGTAGTTTAGAAAGATGTGCGATGTCTGTTTTAGCTGAGTGGGCACAAAAGTTTAATTTGCATACATGGCATCAAATGGTTGTTTCCTTCCCGTCGCAGCAGGCTAGGCAGACGGATTGTTGCAAGTTCTGTTTCTGTGACATGCCTCATTTCAGGTCTTTAAATCACTTGGAAGTAGTGAACAATGTTAAGTTTTATTAGTTAGTCTTTAATCCCAAGTAGTTTGTTTGCTCTGGTACTATTAAACTTGCAGCTTTTATATTCGCATTTCCAAAGAGAATACTGAGAAAACACAAGAAAGCATAAGTGGTTGTGACAGGTGTGCTAAACACAAAAGGGCGCCTCCGTAGCCAGGTGGGCAGGAGCAGCAGTGCGTAGCATATGCTTCTTGATTAGACCGGAGTTCGAGCCCGTGACCACCAAATACATAGGATGCGAAAGGTCGGGGAATGACCACCGCATATCCCCAGAGCAATATGGCCTTAGTTGCTAATGCTCCTAAAAACCAAATAACAAACAAGCAAGCACAAAAGAGAGGGAGGATTTCCCTAGGGAACTCAGTAGTGGCGATGCTTTGTGACTCGGTCAAAGTTGATTCATTGTCCCTTTAAGCCTTTAGGGTAGTGGGGTGTTTGCTAGATGCTTGAGAACTAAAGCGCTGTGCATACATTGTAATGAAGGACTTCAAACGTGAGCAGGAATAATTAAAAAATCAGAAATACCTGTTTATCATATCACGAAGATGATACCACATCAATGAGCAGAGGAAGAGGAATTCATTGATAGGTGAATCATTTCATAACATTAAGTATAACTAATCTAAAACTGAATTAATATCAGGAATGTAAACAATCGCCGTATGCCACAACTCGCGCACTTGCTCATGCCCCTATCAACATCCATGACAGATGAAAGTTTGTTCAGGCAATCGACTACCCACTGACTAAAAGCAAATTTCCACACTTATATCCTGCAACTGTCTTCCCTCAGTTTGAATTTATGCCTCCTCAGTTGCGTAATCTGAGCATCAATTGAGCTTGCTCAGACCATTCAAAGCCTTATACCCTCAATCAGTTCACCTTGCAGGTACTTAGTCTCCAGATACTGCAATTTGCAGAACTTAAACCTTTCTTGGTAAGAGTGACCCTTTATTCCCTCCACCAATCTCATTGCCCTTCTCTGTACTGGTTCCAGCAGCTCTACACCCTTCCTAAAATGAAGCCGCCATACCTATACAGTACTCAAGGTGTGGCCTGACTATTGCCTTATACAAGAGGATAATCACCTCTTTATCCATACTATCAAAATTCCTGTATATCATTGACAAGACACCATGTGCTACTCTTGTGAACCATCTGCACTGCTCAGAAAACTTCATATCTGCTTGCACAATTACCCCTACGTTACTCAGGTGCTTCCGTAGCCAGGTGGGAAGGAGCAGCAGTGCGTAGCACATGCTTTTTGATTAGACCGGGGTTCAAGCCCGTCACCACCAAATATGGAGGATGCGGAAAGGTCAGGGAATGACCACCGCATATTAACGGAGCAATATGGCCTTAGTTGCTAATGCTCCTAAAAACCAAATAACAGACAAATGAACAAGTACGTTACTCTGCAGTTACTACCCATATGCAGTACTTTGCATTTGTTAATGTTAAACTTCACTTGGCACTTTTCAGCCCATCTGCCCAACTTTTCTAGATCCTGTTGCAATAGCATACTATCATTGACAATGTCATTGTTAATGACAGTAATTAAGCCTGATATACTCTCGTCAATAACATTGATAAATGATATTGACGAGGGTATATCGTCCAACACCAAACCCTGGGGGACTCCACTAATAAAATTAGTCCGCGAAGAGCAATGTCCATTGATTACTACTCTGTCTTCTGCCACTTAACCATTCCTTTATCTATTGCAACAACTTGCCCTTAATACCATACTGCTCCAATTTGTACAGCAGTCTTCCATGTACAACAGTATCAAAAGCTTTCCAAAATCCAAGTATATGATATCAAAATCATTTTTTGCATTCAGTTCCTTTGTGACCACATTGGAATATCCAATCAAATTGATCAGACAAGATTTCCACTTAACAAACCCATGTTGTGTCTGAACTATAAATGCAGTCTTATCTAGATGATCCTGCAATACTTCTTTAACCAGTTACTCCATTATTTTCCTCAGAACGGAAGTTAAATTAATGGGTCTGTAATTACTAGTGTAATCCTTTGATCCCTCTTTGTGAATTGGGGATACATTTGCTCATCTCCAGTCCATGGGGGATCTCCTCTGAATCCAAAGATGCTCTCATAATTATGGCTAAGAGTTTGACTTCCTTTGCTGCTTCCTTTAAATATAACTGGATAGATCCCATCCGTCCAGGTGCCTTGCTTATGATTAACTTCAGCAATCATCCATTTTGCTCTCAGTTATTACAAAATCATTTAGTTCCCTGTTACAGTTTGATGAACTTCTTGCCTCCACTTCCCTACTTCTGTTGTGTGTAAATGTAGATGTAAAATACTCATTGAGTTTGTCTGCTGCCTGAGTAGGATCATCAACAACACTCGAACCATTGATTAACTTTTGATTGCTTTCAGGTGTATTGTTACCAGGAATGAAAGATGGGCTCTTCATTATGATCCAAAAAAGAATGACACAATCAGTGGAATGGCAACACAGTCACAGCAGTTCAAAAGCGTCAACTCTCAATTCTACATGGAAAGTTTTTGGTATAATTTTGAAATTTTTTTTTAAGAAAAAATAAAAGATTGGATAAAATTACCTTTAATATTATCTTAAAAATGAACTGTGCTTAGTGTTAAAACAAAAAGTATCGCTATTGAAGGAGCTTATTATAAAGTGAATGCAAGGACACTGATGTACTGTGAAAAAACTGACATCATTACAGAACATGAGTTTAGAAGAATATTTGAAAGGGAGTTGGTCAGTATTCTAAGTGATGGAAGAAGTTAAAATTTGAATTGATGTGGAAAGGGTTCTTTCCATAGAGAATAAAAATGCTTGCGCAACATTAAC
Source organism: Mastigoproctus giganteus (assembly GCF_048544385.1). Lineage (NCBI taxonomy): Eukaryota > Metazoa > Arthropoda > Arachnida > Uropygi > Thelyphonidae > Mastigoproctus > Mastigoproctus giganteus. The sequence goes on along the minus strand of NC_143583.1, from coordinate 199,297,632 downwards.
TTTTGTATTGAACATATTGAGTGCTGTGTTGAAAATTAATAAAATAATTGTTTATAACTTTTTTTATTTTTTTTTAAATAGTAAAATTGTAACTTTTGATTCAATTCATCTTTGTAAATTTCTTTCAATTTCTAGTACACATGTCCATGTGAATTAGGAATAGGCTACCCATTTCTATTATATAAATTACTTTACTCTGCATCCTCCATGAAGTGTAATGAGTTTGTTGCTTGTTTGGAAAATCTTTGTTCAATCCCATTGGAGATTGAAGGAATTCTTAAAGTCCTCTTTAATAAGGACTGTAGTTACCTCATCTCAGATGGAGGTTTTCTCCTGAGAGTGATTTCTGGTTTTTCAGCATGTACAACATGAAATCATAATGTGATTATTTGTTCAGAAATGATGCATAATGAAAGAAAGGTCATGTTAATTAGTGTACTGCAGGAGTGGCCAACTTAATTGTGATGCGATCTGCTTTTTTCCTTCAAAATGTGCTGTGATCTACCATCTCAATTTTATTGCACAAGGTGCACAAATCGAAGGATGACCGTATGTTTAAAATTCGTTGTGATCGACCGAAATTAAATCCGCCATCAACTGGTAGATCGCGATTGACTCGTTGGCCACCCCTGGTATACTGCATCAACCATCCCATTATGGTCATATTAAACTCCCAGAAAAACAACCATCAATTGTATTCTACAAAGCATAAAATTTAGATGAAAATCAATCATTAGTTTTCATACTACAGGTAGCTTTTGTATGATTTTTTTTAACTTGGTTTATTTTCTATAGCTGAGAAGTTTCTGGAATCAGTAGAAGTAAATCAGAATTATCCGGTCTTGCTTCTTCATTTGGTTGACAAATCTGATGCTGACTTAACCATTAGAGTTGCAGGAGCGATTATTTTCAAAAATTATATTAAACGTAATTGGAAAGTGGTGAGTAATTTGTAAGTTATTGTGTAGTTTGTTTGTAGTTTTTGTTGTCATTTGTTTTTGTTTATGAAGTCATTAATTTGCAAATGCATTATGATGAAGTAAATAAATCATCTCAGAGAATGGTTTGATATACTTTAGAAGGATATAAAGCAGTAAAGGGAGTTAGTCCTATATGGCAGTGTGCAGTAAGAATGTTGAACATTTTTTACCACCAACTTTTCCAATGACCTTTTTGACCAGGAATTGAGTCAATATGAGTGAAAAGGAGCAGAGACACTTTGGGGCTTTCTTCTCACTTCATTGGAGGATGAATTAATCATCCTCCAGTGAAGGTTGTTTGACAAAAATATTCAGTTTTTCTTCTGTCAAATTAGAAGAAAGAGTTCTAAAAGTAGAGTGGTTTCACTACTGAGTGGATTAAAAATCCGAAGCCGCATATTTGCTTGAGGAAGCAGTGAATTGTGTTATTGAATCATAGTCAACAGGGTGTACTATAGTTGATAGAGGTAGAGAAGTTGGTGACTTTAAAATCTAACTGTTTTGCCTAATGTTGCATTTTATTTATGTGCTTCTTCCTACTTTTGTTTTTCATATTCCTGTTTCATGCCTACCAAAAAAAACCAGAACTTTTTCTAATATGCCGAATCAATATTTTTTGTATTTGGTGACTGCATTACAACTCTGTGATTATTTGAAAAACAATTGGTAAGTGTAAAAAGTCATTATAGGTATATAAGTCACCAAACAATAAGATTATTACTATATTTAATACCATTCATATACCACATGAAATTAATAATATGGTTTATTAAGCTATCCAACTAAACTACTATGCATTAAGGTGGTGTTTCTGGCATCTTACCGATACCTATCATCAGACAATGCTGCTAACAGACCCCCTCTTCCCAATGTTTCCAGAAACTTGATGTGCATACAGGTCATTCCCACTATATAACCAAACATTCTGTTGGCTGTGGTATATCCTATCACATTCGTACGTTGGCATTCGAGGTGAGCGGACGCGCTTAGACAGGGCTCCTCAGTTAAGTGGTTTACTTTTGGATAGTGCTTTTAAATATTTGATTCATTTAAATATTGTTGGATTATTTTGTTATAGGTTTTCCTGTAACTGTTTGATTTTAATAATATTATAGATATAATTTTTTAAAGTTACTTTCATTGATATTTATTTAATTTTATAATGGTTGTTACGAGATCTGCCTTAAACACGTCACAGGGTATCGTGAGTCACACGGAAATAGCAGATGGCGATTTACGGGTGAGTCATGATTTAATCCGTTGTGGAACCTGTGGAATGTTTTCCAAGGTCGACCTGGTGACTAATCCTACCTCACCTGGGGATTCTTTTCTTTGTGATCGATGTAAGGAGTGCACCGATCTTAAATTACAATTTGGTGCACTGATGGAACAATTTGAGTCCCTGAAAAAACGAGTGCTTGCCCTCGAAAATAATGCTTCTGGGAGCTCGTCAGGGACTCAAAACTCCAGCAATCTACCAAGTGATGCACACCCGATTCGAGCCTCAAAACAGAAAAACCAAGTGCAAACTACCCTGGTTAGAAAGGACATTGTTTTATTAGGAGACTCCATTGTCAGGGAAACGGGGAATATTTTTTGTAATAAAGATAGGTGGAGGAGAACCAGGGTATGTCTGCCGGGAGCAACTATTGATGATGTCACCAACAGACTGTCAGATTTTAAAGGGGGTAAAGAAAATATTATTATTCATGTGGGGACAAACGATATTAAACGTACACGATCTGACGATTTGTTGGAAAAATACAGGACCATGCTGAGGAAATGTCGCGAGCTAGGCCATAATGTCTATGTGTCTGCAATTCTGCCCAGACACGATAGGAGGGATTATATGTTAAGAGCCTTGTGGATTAACTCAAGACTTGAAGGAATCTGCAAGGCTTTAGGGGGTAAATTTCTATCAGCATGGCCCACACTTGTAGGTAGAAGGAATTTGTTTTGTAGAGACGGGATACACTTAAACAAAGGTGGTGCAAAAGTTTTTGCCAGTATTATTGAGGATACCTTAAAGGCTCAGGGAAACTGCTAGTTAGGGGGGATGTGGGTAATACTGACACGCGTTTATCTGATAATATTGGTCAATGTAACTCTTGCACATACCTTAAGAGTTCTTATCTGTTACCCCAACTGGACGTATTATCTAGATGTTCTGGGGGAAAAGACGTTTCACGTGAGCAGGTAGCTAATATCAGGGAAGAGAGCCTAAATAACTTCAAGGGTTGTGTTAGGGTTGTTAAATATACAAGAACAGTAAATCTTAATTGTTTATACAGTAATGTTAGAAGTGTCGTCAATAAAATGAGCGAATTCGAACTGCTGGTTAAAACAAGTAACGCGGACATAATAGGGCTTACGGAGACGTGGTGCCACCCGGAAATTGGGGATGATGAGTTTCAGTACGGCTTGTATAATGTATTTAGGAAGGATAGAGTAGATAGAAGGGGTGGTGGGGTAATGCTTCTTATCAGAAGCAGCCTGAGTGCGACGATAGCTTTCCCAGATTCAGACATTTCACATGCTAGTATAGAGTCTGTATGGTGTGAGATAGTTGGAAACAAAGGTACAATGCGAGTAGGCGTAATCTACAGACCAGGTGATTGTGAAGACTATGACAAAAGCCTCTACATGCAAATGGAATGGGCAAGTAAGCGTCAATGCCTTATTATGGGTGATTTCAATTTGCCTCTAATTGATTGGAGTAAATGGGAAGGAAACTCGACATGGGGAACAAAATTTTTAAATCAACTAGATGACTGTTATTTGTATCAACATGTCAGGGAAAGTACTAGAGAAAAGAATATCCTAGACCTCATCATCACACATGAATCAGATGACATAACAGGGCTGACAGTAGAGGAACCAGTAGCAGGAAGTGATCACGGAGTTCTACGGTGGATGATGACGAGAGAGGTAGCAGAAGTAAAAGGCAAAGGAATGGGGTTTAATTTCAGAAAAGGAAATTACGATGCCTTAAGGTACTACATGGCCTCTATTAACTGGGTAGATATCGCGCAGAGAATGAATACAATTGAACTGTGGTACGCTTTTAAAACATTAATCACAGATGCCTTGAATGCGTATATACCATTAAAAAAATACTCCACGAGAAGGGTTCCAAGTTGGATGAATAGTGAAGTTGCCACATTACTTGAGCAGAAAAAGGTGGCATGGAAACGTTACAGAGCAATAAAAAGTACTGAAGCATATAACAGCTACAAGGTGGTGTGTAATAGAGCCACAGAAAAGGTTCGACAGGCAAAGGCAGTTTATGAGAAATCACTAGCAAACAGAGCAAAGAGGGGGGATAAGGAATTCTTCACATATATAAATGCCAAGAAGAGCAGGACAAACCAGATCGGACCTTTACGTAAGGAAAAGGGGATAGTAATAAATACACCAGCTGCCGTTGCAGATGAACTCAACAGTTATTTTGCATCGATATTTACAAATGAAAAGCCTTTTGTGGCAATGGGAAATTGTGGGAGCAAAGTTAAAAAATATGTAATTAATGATATTGAAATTTCGCAAGATTATTTAATGAAAAAAATTTCAAGCCTACAGACTAGTAAGGCTCCTGGAGTTGATGGAATATACCCTATAATCTTGAGAGAGGCGGCAAGCGAGTGCATTGAACCACTGAGGCTGGTTATGCGAGCATCACTAGACTCTGGGGAGATTCCCTTGGATTGGAAAAGTGCAAATGTATCTCCCATACATAAGGGTGGCTCCAAAAGTGAAGCCGACCGGGCTAGCCGAGTGGGTAAAGTACCTGCTCGGCAACCCAAAGGTCGCGGGTTCGATTCCCGCCTCGGGCTTGGATCAAAGTACTGCAAAAACCTTGGGAGGTGCAATATGGCCACAGAAGCCGATGCGCCAACAACTACCAATCAAAAAATCCAAAAGTGAAGTGGGAAATTATCGACCTGTCAGTCTGACTTCAGTAGTAGGGAAAATCATGGAGGCATTGATCAAGGGTGGAATTCAGGATCATTTGGATAGAATTGAAATTCTCAAGGATACTCAGCATGGTTTTGTAAAGGGAAAATCATGTTTAACAAATCTGGTTCGCTATTTCGAAAGGGTCACTCACGAGCTGGATTTAGGGAATAATTTCGACATTGTTTATTTAGATTTCAGCAAAGCTTTTGACTCAGTCCCACATGAGCGGTTGCTTTATAAGCTGGAACAGGTCGGAATCACTGGGAAAATCCTTAGATGGATAGAAGGATGGCTTCAGGGCAGGAGGCAGAGGGTTGTGATAAATGGCTATTCCTCAGATTGGGTTGATGTAAGAAGTGGGGTTCCCCAAGGATCAGTATTAGGACCACTGTTGTTTTTAATTTTCATAAACGACATTGATGAAGGGATAGAGGGCGTGATGTCTAAATTTGCAGATGATGTTAAAATTGGTAGAGTAGTTAATGATCACTGTCAAGCTGAGCTTCTTCAGAGAGACCTAGATAGACTTCAAGAATGGTCAGAAAAATGGCAGCTGTGCTTTAATCCAACAAAGTGTAAGGTATTACACCTGGGAAACAGTAATCCCAAAATAACTTATTCACTTGGTGGAGTTCAACTAAACCCAGTACTGGAGGAAAGGGACTTGGGTGTTACGATACGGTCAGACATGAAATTCTCTGAGCATTGTAAACAGGTTGCAAGGAAGGCCCATGGTGTCCTATCGATGATCTATCGAACTTTTGCAAGTAGAGATAGGGACGTGATAATCCCATTATATAAGGCCTATGTTAGACCACACTTGGAATACTGTGTTCAAGTATGGAGACCGCACCTAAAGAAAGACATCGAGCTTCTTGAAAGGGTGCAAAGAAGGGTAACTCGCCTGGTGAGATCGGCAAAAGGGCGTCCTTATGAAGAAAGACTTCGAATATGTGGGTTGCAGAGTTTGGAAACTAGACACCTTAGAGGAGATTTGATTGAGGTGTTTAAGGCTCTGAGAGGCATCAGTAAACTGAATGAGGACAAAATTTTCAAGATTATAAATGATGCTAGAACTAGGGGACATAAATTCAAGTTACGCGGGGAAATGTTTAGATTGGACTGCAGGAAGTTTTATTTTAGCCAGCGAGTTATAAATTACTGGAATAAGTTGCCTTCATGGGTGGTAGAGGCCGACAGTTTGGGGAAATTCAAAGGTCATCTGGATAGTACTTTCGGGTAAGGGAAGCGCATAGGATGATAGGATTAATTTCCTTTTTATTTAATTTTTAATTTCATTTTATTATTTTTATTTCTTTATTAATTATTATTATTTATTTATTTAATTTTTGTTTTTATCATTGTTTTGTTCGGATTTTTTTTTTTTTTTTTTTTGGCTGGTGCAGCATAAGCCATAGGCTTTCTTGCACCATACGGCCGTTACTAATACTAACTCTGGTAATAATATGGTTAGGAAAGGACATTATGTGGTGTCTATCCATTTAAATTATAATATATCGAAATTACCACTCTTATACCACGTGGAGTTTTAATATATTTTATTTAGGTGTTACCTAAACTAATATATAATGAGTAACGTTTCAGGTATCTTGCCAATACCCATCATCAGACCTTGCTGTTGGGAAACAAAAATAACTTATATTTTACATTGAGTAGATCTAAATAACAATCAACTAAGATGTATGATCAATCCTGATTTACAGAAAATAGATGAAAAATTTTAGGTTATAATAGCAAATTAGCAATTAGCATATCTAAGTTATGATTACGATCTAAGGAACAATTCTATGTTACAATTAGGTCACAATGTGCTATTTTCAGTTGCATTATGGTTAACCTATTTTTAATTAAATAAATAAACTTCTTACCTGCTGACCGAATCTTCCTGCCGGATGCTCAGACCTAAATGGGCAAGAGGCTCAGTCAGCAATACATTTATAAGTAAGGTATTCGTATAGTTAGCCAATAAGAATAGTGCTGGTTGCCTTTCAATCTAGGGTTGCTTGTGTGATGACCTTTGTTCTCTTGCTCTGGTTCCGGGTTGCAGTGTAGAGGATAAAAGAGCATGAAAAAGATGTAGAATATGGCAAAATTCAACAATCTGATACAACTCTCCACGCCTTCCAATGTGGTGACACCTGGAATTTCTGTAACAGAAGCATCATTTCCACAGATAGACAGTATAACAGAAGAAAATTTAAAGAAACCTTTCTTATCAAATTATTTGGATCCTCAGCAATCAATAGAAAACAGGGGGTTGATTTCAACCCAAAGTATATTCATCTCTTTAAAGAAAAAATAAGTGAAGAAATAAAGTTCCAGGAAAGAAAAAGAAACAAATCAACCAGAGGAGCAGATAGCGTACACCCTCTTCCAGACCCCAGAAACAGCCTACACACCTGATGAGCAAAAGTCAACTCAGGCATCCTCTACACCGGAACCAGAGAAAGAGAACAAAGGTTATCGCACAAGCACCCTGGATTCAGGATAGGAAACCAGCACTATTCTTATTGGCTAACTATATGAATACTTTATCTATAAATGTATTGCTGACTGAGCCTCTTGCCCATTTAGGTCTGAGTGTGCAGTAGGAGGAGTCGGTCGGCAGGTAAGAAGTTTATTTATTTAATTAAAAATAGGTTAACCGTAATGCAACTGAAAATAGATTATTGTAACGTAACTGTAACATAGAATTGTTCCCTAGATTGTAATCATAACTTAGATATGCTAATTGCTAATTTGTTATTACAACCTAAAATTCTTCATTTATTTTCTGTAAATTAGAATTGATCATACATCTTAGTTGATTGTTATTTAGATCTGCTCAATGTAAAATATAAGTTATTTTTGTCTCCCAACAGCAAGGTCTGATGATGGACATCGGCAAGATATCTGAAACGTTACTCAATGTACATTAGTTTAAATCACGGGTTCCCAACTTGTATTCCGCGGAACCCTAGGGTTCCGCCAATAACATTTGGGGTTCCTCAAATGAATCGTTACTCAATGTCTATTAGTTTAGATCACAGGTTCCCAACTTATGTTCTCCGGAAACCTAGGGTTCCGCGATAATTAATAGTTCAAATAAAGTTTCAAAAATTATTAATATTCCATAGGGAGAGTGGACTTGGGCACAGACTCCGCACGGCTTGCATTTGTGAAAATAAAATCCCCCTAGTTTAATTGTGGATGAACGAATCGAATACTTGCATTCGATTCTCCCACCACTAGTCCGAGTCATATCCCCCCAATGAAATCATCTGTAGTGAGGTGGGGGGGCAGTGGTACAGCATACGAGTGGGCGTATCAGTCATCGATTGGTGGTGTTTTACACTGCAATCATTTTGTGATGTTTTATGTACTTTTCATATAAAAATAAAGTGGGCATCGTATTAATTTATAATATTACGATTGTCTATACCCAAAATCTAAATATCATGTATCGTTGTTTGAGAGGAGTTTTAAAAAAGTGTAGCAAGCAGTTCACATGTTTCTAGTGACAAGGAGACTGGTATAGTGGATACTGATGAAAATATAAATCAAGGCACTAGCATTACTTGTGTAACAAATGAATCAAGGAAAAGGGAAGTGTTATTTGTCAGTACTAAACCATCGCTAAGTCATAAAAAAACGTAAATACGACTTGAGTTATTTATTACTCATATTCACAACCACAGGAAATCCCAAGGCCCCTAATGTGTTATGTATATTGTGATAAGATCTTATCAAATACAGTAGACTCTCGAATTCCTGGGATAGATGGTAAAAAACAAATCCCGGATAATCGATTTCCCAGTTAGTCCAAAAATACAAAAGTCCCCGACATACGTAAGAGATACGTTCTAGGACTTCTTACTTCGTCGAGTTTTACGTAACTCGAGAATGATTAATAACATATTTCTACTATATTATTATTGACAAATCTGAATTCCGTGCGATACTTGTTAATGTTTGACCATTTTCATACATCCTTATTTTATTACCGTATTTTAATTTTCTGATCCAACCCGATCGCTTTCCTTTTCTTCTTAGATTTCCTAGTACCACTGTCACTTATTCTCTTAGTTGGCACCATGATAACGGTCAAAATAAAATTTTCTGTAAAGAACTTCACAGGGTCAAGGCGAACACTCACTATTTTCATCTCCCGCAAACTCACATTTTATTGAAGCACATTTCTGGAGATCACTGCCATTAAACAATTTGCACCATCCGGGTTACTGGGCTTTTCTGTTTACGCAATTCATTATAAACGGGTAGTAAACTCAATCTTATTGCATTTGCGATAATACTGATAGTTGGAATTGTGTGGGTTTTTACATTACTATGGTGAAGTGTGTGTCCCCTTCACTGAAATCCTTAATCATATAAAAAAAAAACATAAATAAATTGTAAGAATCTTCTCTTCTTTCCTATTTTTTTTTGCTTGTTACTCCGTATCTTACTTGTGCAATTTGTGCGTGCTGTGATCATTGTTATTGATTGCTTATTTTATTTATTTATTATTTTTGTTTGTTTTAAATTTACAATCCTTAAAAAAAAAAAAAAAATTTGAGTGGAAAAAAAGTTTACGTAAATCTGTAATTGCGTAAGTCGAGGACTTACTGTATTGAAAAATGTTCAGCAACCTACATAAAAAATATGGCGATAGATAAAAAACGAAAAACTTACCATGTACTTACTCGTGTGTCCAATACGATGCTTCCCTTTATTTTGCGATGTCCATTTTAAGTCTAATAGCTTCCTTTTATTTTTTATGATGTTGCGTATGGTTTGGCCACCAACATTACATTACAATGATTGTTTAGAGATTTAACAGAGGCACCGTATTCAAACTTTTGAATAATTTCAAGTTTCTGTTTAACTGAAAACGCAACTCTTTTGCGTTTACCCACCATTTTCACGATTTCTAAAAAAAAAAAAAAAAAAATACTATAAAAAAATTGACATCTATGACTGTCTATTTTAAAATATACTTTAAAAGGTGAAATTAAAAAAAAAATTCAGATTTATTTTCCTTTGAAGTGAAGCCATGGATGTTAGGTCCAACTGGATGCAATGCCGGGTCTGCTAGTGAAGAAATTCAAGAATTCATTGAATTAAAATGTAGCGAAGAATGCAAACATAAATTCGAAAAGATGGAATGGATGAGTTGTGGGGATCAAAAACAACTGAACTTCTTTATCCAACAATGTGGTTTGAAATGACTAAAGTACTTCTTTGTTTTCCAATGTCTTATATGGTTAAAAGTGGTTTTAGTTCAGTAAATAAAATATTAACAAAGGAAAGGAACAGAATTGACATAAATCAAGAGGAGATATTAGAATTAAACTTACTGTATCATACTGAACATTGAACTTTTATCTAAGAAGCATTAGGCTCAGAGATCCCATTGAATAAAATTTTCTTGTTTAAAATTTCATAAGGAGTGATTAGGAAAAAAAATTGTCTAAAAAGGCTTTTTAGGAAGTGATAATTAAAAAATCTTTGAGAAACACTGATCTACACTAACGGAATCCATTTTGGCGATCATTGATCAGATCAAAGGCTTCAGGATAGTTTACGAGTTGGCAGTTAAAGGATTTCTCTGTTACTTGAGGAAAAGTAGAAGTAAGTGCAGTCTGGTGATAGCTCAATGGGATGGATTTGTCACCTTTTTTTTAGGAACTGGCTGGATACAAGGAAATTTCTTAACATATGGTAGAACACCAGTGGAATTATAAAGCGTAAAAAGGCAACACAGAACAGGAGTAAGCTCAGGAGCACAGGTTTTGAGAACAAGTGGAGAAATACCATCAGGACTTGCATCAAGATTGTTCAAAATTCTTCTATTATTCTTTTGACAAAGAACACAAGGTATTGAGTGGAGCCTACTGGGAATGGTAGGAGGCTGTTACTGAGATCTTCAATGCAAGACTTAGAAGAAAAGTGTAATGCTAGTAAGTTAGCTGAGATGTCAATAGAGCCATCATGCTTTAACAGAGTTGGAGTACAGATAGGCAAAATTTGCTGCCAATAGCTTTGGCAAGAGACCAGAATGCTTAACTTGGACAAGAAACAAATTTTTTAATTTTAGCCTGTTTAAAATCTAGTTTGGACTGATTAACAATTGTTGCAAGCTTTGGTGTTGGCAGAAAATGAACCTGATGATTTGGATATGTAACATTCTTATCTTGAACAGCCTTAGAACATGTATTGAAAAACGAAGGTTTAGATAAAGGATGAGATTTAAAGGTGGAGTGTGGAATAAAGGATTTTATTCAACACTCCACATGTTTATCTTGCACAGATGGTATCTTAATTAATGTGCAAAGTAATGCATTTACTTTGCACAGTGGGATTGACAAAATTGACTTACAGCTTACAGAAAAGTGATAAATATTTTTTATTTATTTAGTCTACAAAACGGAAATGGTTGCAATTTCAAATATTGAATATAGGAGATAATGTTATGGCAACTAACCAGAGTGAAATGGAATGCCCCCTTCTCTCCAGTTCTGGTTCATTGTTAAACCCATTTTCAGAAGAAAGTGCCTGTTCTTTGAGCACTTTATTTAAATATGCTGAAAGACTACAGAAGTGTGCTACAACAACTTATGAGTTGTTGTCAAGACACAGCTCCAAGAAAGGCATGGAGTTTTCTTAGCTGCCAACTGTCCAGATTTATAACAGCGAATCCATATTTTTTCTTTTTTTACTCAATTTGACTGTTATCTGCCAAAGTAAAAATCATCTCAGTTTGTTTAAAATATTACATTTATAATTTCATATTATATGCATATTAATGTACTTGTAAATTATTTGTTCAAAGCATTTTCAATATAATTATTTACATCAATGGCCTTTCAGGCAGAAGATGACACTGAAAAAATTCATGCTAATGATAGGGCAGCCATAAAACAACTTATAGTGGGACTGATGCTGAAGAGTCCTGAGCAGATTCAGAGACAGGTAATCAATACCTTTAGACAAAAATTATTTTTACTAATATTTTGCAAATTAAATTTTAAGTTGTTTCAGTAGTGTTGCAGTCCAATGTAAATGTTAGCATAATGTTAAATAACCAGATTGTCTAGTTGTAGTGTGTGAGCAGGCATATATTAGTAGGGAATTTTTAGCTATAGGGAAAATATAAGCAAAATATACAGAGATCTTTCAAATGAAAATTACAAAAATTAAGTGAAAGTTATATTTCACAAACAGAGAAATTATGCATATCATTCTTCACTGTACTCCCCCATTACATTTTGCACTTGCTCCAGTGCTGTACTAATGCCTGGACTCTGAGAGAAGTTTTGTGGTTGAAGCCATTTGTATACTGCTGCGTTGACTTCTTCAGCTGACAAGTGAATAGTACTTTGTATTGTGCATGGACTGAAGATTGAGAAGATGAAAGAAGATATTAGTTGACATTACACTTGAACTTCTGTATATTTTAATTTTCAGGATACACGTATGAAGCAAATTTGTTCCCGAAAACGGAAGTTGAATGAATAAATGCGGAAGAAGAAAAGTTGGCTCTGCGAGTTAGAAGTTGGACAATAAAAGGATGTTGACTAGTTGGAGCATGTGATCAACTGCTTTGGATTTATATTAAAGACATGCAGCAGAAACAGAATGTCTGTGAGACAGGGTGGAGCAGCTCTTAGAGACGAGTCAATAATTAACATAACTGCCCACTTTTCAATGGAATCTAGAAGCCCGGGTTTTGTGGGCACTGCCCCAGATACGGAACAATATTCCATAGCACTTGAGCAGATTGGCAATTTGTACAGAGGGAACAGATGTTTGGAAGAAAAGTAACACTGAAAGCAAAAGAGAAAACAGTTTTTTAGATGCAGAGGAAGCAATATTTCTAATGTGCATATGCCAAGGGAGATTAGAGGTTGGGTAATCATCAAAGATAAGCATAGGAGCAGAAGAATTCTTTTTTTGCGAGATATAAGACAGGACTGGGTTTTAGAAGGATTGGAATCAACTAAGTTATCTTTTCCCCACTGGAGAATTACCTGGAGATCAGCATTTAAGGGCAAAGTTTCTCAAACTAGAGGTGGAATGCAATGTGCTATCATCAGCAAAACTGTGGATAGAATTTCTGGTCAATGGAAGAAGGTCATTAATATACAAGAGGAAAACAGTTGATGAAAGACTGAACCTTTGGGAAACACCAGCATTAATGGAGAAGTCAGAAGATGGAAAGCCATCTACTGTCAGTGAGTGGTCAGGGAGAAAACTGGATTACAAAAAACAGTTTGGAAACCATAAGATAGAAGCTTATTTAGAAGAACACTTATGCCAAACATGATGAAAAGCCTTTGAAATTTCAAGAGCCACTGCTTGAGTTTCACTAAACTTTTCCATTGAATTTGTCCATAGATGCCAGAATTCCACCAATGGATTGACACTGACGGAATCTGTACTGGAGATCGTTGATCAGATAGAACGTTTCTAGATAGTTTAAGAGTTTGCGGTTAATTGATTTCTCCATTACTTTTCAAAGAATAGAAGTAAGTGCAATGGGATTATAATTGGATGGGTGGGATTTGTCACCCTTTTTAGGAACTGGCTGGATATTAGCATTCCAAGCAGAAGGCGAAACATCTTTAGAATAAGAAAGTGAAAAAAGGTGACACAGAACAGAAGTAAGTTCAGGAACACACATTTTAAGAACAAGTAGAAAAATACCATCAGGACTTGTATCTTTCTTAGCATCAAAACTGTTCAAAATCCTTCTGATGTCCTTTTTTGACGGAAGACCACAAGAGGCATCGAATGGAGTGTACTGGGAATGTTGGGAGATGGTTTACCAAGATCATTAATACACGGGTAGGTGCCTCCGTAGCCAGGTGGGAAGGAGCAGCAGTGCGTAGCACACGCTTCTTGATTAGACCAGGGTTCAAGCCCGTCACCACCAAATATGGAGGATGCGGAAAGGTCAGGGAATGACCACCTCATATCCCGGAGCAATATGGCCTTAGTTGCTAATGCTCCTAAAAACCAAATAACAACAACAATACACGAGTTGGAAGAAAAATTGGATGCTAGCAGGTCAGCTTTATGTTTGGCTGAAGGGGCAATAGAACCATCTGGTTTTGATAGAGGTGGGAAAAGTTGTGGCCAATAGCATTGACAAGAGACGAGAATGCTTGATTACCATTTGGACAAGAAGCAAGTTTTCTACTCTTAGCCTGTTCGAAATCTAGTTTGGACTGATTAATAACTGCTTTGCAATGGTTGCCAGCTTTGGTGTAAGCAGAAAATGAACCTGGTGATTTGGATACAAGCCAATTACAATATTCAACATTCTTCTCTTGAACAACCTTAACACATTTATTGGAAAACCAAGGTTTGAGTTGTAGACAATATTTTAAGATGGAGTGTGGAATAAAGGATTTCATCCCTACTAGAATAATTTCACTGACACGATTTGAGCAAACGTTGACAGCAGAAGGTTTGAAACAGTAATCTGACCAAGGAAAAGAAGAAAATAAATTTTGCAGATCATCCCATTTTGCATTCTTGCAATGCCAAACAACACGAGGAGAATGGCCACAAGAGAAAGGCTCCATTGAAGAAGAGACCATCACAAAGTTTTGATCTGAGGTGCCTAGAGGACCTCTACTGTGTTCTTAGAAGGTTTGTTTGTGAGAAAAAGATGAGGTATGTTTGCTGCAATGTTAGGATTGCACAGTATTCTGGTAGGTAAATGAACAATCTGTGTGATGTCATTTGTAATTGTAAAAGCCACAGGATCTATGCGACTAGAAAAAGGAAGCGAGCTGGAGTTGTTGAACATTAAAGTCACCAAGGAAAATTACCTCACTGTTAGGAACGTTGGACTGGAGAAAGTCAAGTTTCAAAGAGAGGAAGTTAAAGAGATTAGTGGAATTGGTAGAACGATAGAGGCAACAGATGAATTTGACAGAATGTAGTAGAGAGGTTTTAAGTCAGAATATTGAAAAGAGAAGATTCCAAATTACTGTCACTGACAGGGAATATCAGAACGGACATATGCACAAATACCACCTTTGAAACAAAAGGAGTCATACTGCAAATAATTCAGACAGCTGAGATGAGCAGTGGTTGAATCAACCGATAACTGGGATTCTGTCAGATAAAGTACATGTGGTTTGCCAGACTAAGTGGAAATGAACATCATTGAGTTTAGAACTGAGACCACATATATTTCTGAAATGAACAAGGAAGCGTTTTGTAGGTTTAGATCTTTTTTGCCGATAAGTTTGTTCTATTAGTTTGGCAATTCGTGGTATATTCAGAAGTAAGGAAAGGTGGCGAGGACATGCTGTATAAAGTAATGAAATTTTTGCATATGGCATACACATGATAAGAATATACCCAGCTCCTTGACATAACGTAGCCTCGACAATTCTCCCTGTACCCACACTACTCAGACTCCCTCCAGTCACTATCTGGCAGAGTAGAGGCAGTGCGGTTATACACTAGCTGATTCAAAAGCCTCCTAGAGAAATACCAGTAGATTCAGTCCAGTGAGCTATCTATCAGCCAGCCTGTAAACACCATTTTAGTGCTGTACCCTTGAAAGAAATGTAAGGAAGATTGGATCTTGCCATGATATCCATCATAACCTGAAAAGACATCAGTCATACTGCATGATGGAAGAGATGGGAAGGTTTGCTGGAGCTTTGCTCTGGAGACTAGACATGGGTTCCACCACTTTAAGCATCCAATAAGCAAAGTGGTGGTATTACACCAGTTGATGAGAGACATTTGACGACGAGGTGTGGCACTCACACCAGACAGATGAATGCTATGAGTGCCACACCTCGACCCCTGCATATGTTGGTTTGCACCTGGTTATGCTAGGCTATATTTCATGTATTTCAGAACTTGCACATGGGAGTTATACCAGGATTACTAACAGTTCCACCACCATTGTGAAGGTGCAAGCAGAGGATTTGGTTGTCACAGACCTACCAGATTTTGCTGAAATTTAGTCCACTTGACTTGAGTGTCACCCGAATGAGTTCTGGCAACATTTTAGACTCCCAGGTAGTAGCAAGCATAGCTTGTCATATCTGAGAGAATGTCTTGGACAGCCTGAAGGACCAAATCAGGGGGATACCTCAAACTTCATCTCCCATATCTGATCACTGTAGAACAATGTGAATATGGATGTTATTCTGCTGCAGGCACACACACCTTAGGAAGCAAATCCTTTAGAAGCACATCATAGTGTTTGCTACCCTCGTCTCCAGTATTTGCCATTTTTTAAATGTTTCTCCCATTCCAGAATCACTGTGTTATGATCCTAGAATACAGTGAGTAACACTTTTCTGGCAGATGCTTGGATTTGGACTTTCTTTGGTCTAGGTGAGCCACACTGAACATGCACATTTGCTTTCTGGTACGTAATAGAGTATCAAGGAGTCATCATGTTTTATAAAAGGCAGCTCTTCATGCTTATTCCATCTTGCAAATTATGGCACGGGCACATGTTCTAGGCTTAATCAGAAGATTGGAACACACAAGTTTTTCATTCAGTTCTGGTGTTAAATGCTGAGGAATCAATTCAGTAACACATTTGAAATGTGCAGCCTCCACTAATGATAGCACGTGCTGGACCAACACTAATTTTACACACTGTGGTAGTATCTTCAGCATTAATGTGACTTTCCTCATATGAGCTCTTCCACTGTTTCTATGACTTCTGATATCATAATGTGATGTGCTTAATTGTTGAGGAATCAGAGATTCCTCAACAATTTTAGTACCATTCTTAAACTTATTGCCCCACTTAAAAAACTTGCTATTGAATTGTGCTTCATTGTATCAATAAAATCAGAAGTGCTTTATTCCTTTTGCACTCAAAATTCAGTTTACAGATTGCATCTCGCCTTAGAGTATGACACCACTTTGAAAATTGACTGTTTCTAAATAATTTCATCAGGTGATGCCATGTGGATTCCCATTGTTGTTAAACAGACTTTGATCAATAATCTAAGAAAATATTGTTTCTCATAATATACATTTGTGTTGGTTTTTCATTTCAGTGACCTTTTTATATAAAATTTGAAGAGAA
The DNA here is from genome assembly GCF_048544385.1 of Mastigoproctus giganteus. NCBI lineage: Eukaryota > Metazoa > Arthropoda > Arachnida > Uropygi > Thelyphonidae > Mastigoproctus > Mastigoproctus giganteus. The sequence goes on along the minus strand of NC_143583.1, from coordinate 199,280,613 downwards.
TTGATGAGCTTTTTTACATTCAGCATCAGTGTGTAAGTTGGTAATATAAGTTAGAATGAAGCTATAAAGTGTAATTTAATACACTTGGTGCGCTTCCGTAGCCAGGTGGGAAGGAGCAGTAGTAGTGCGTAGCACACGCTTCTTGATTAGACCGGGGTTCGAGCCCGTCACCACCAAATACGGAGGATGCGGAAAGGTCAGGGAATGACCACCGCATATCCCGGAGCAATATGGCCTTAGTTGCTAATGCTCCTAAAAACCAAACAACAACAACAACAACAATACACTTGGTTCAGGTGAGAGAGAGAGAGAGAGAGAGAGAGAGAGAGAGAGAGAGAGAGAGAGAGAGAGAGAGAGAGAGAGAGAGAGAGAGAGAGAGAGAGAGAAGGTTAGCGTTTAGTGAGACACCAGTACACTTGTCTCATTGTAAGGAACTTTAGGTAAACATTTTTTAATTAATGAAGTTGGGGGGCCTTTGGAATTTAATACATGAAATTTAATGGTATGTTAAATATATGAGGGGGGCAAGCAGGGTTGTGCCTTGTAATGAAGAGCACTAAAAAAAAAATTGCTTTTAAAATAAAATTACATTTTATTTTTTGTATTACTTTAATACCATTCCTTTCTGAGTGTGTCTTGATTACTAGCTACAGTCCAACTTGTTCTCCCCTTTCATTATATTCAATGTATCATTAAATTTAGCTAGTATATAACAGCGCTATGGTGCTCAATACGTTCCTATCAATATTTGTAGAAGAATAAGACAAATTTACCTCATATGATACGTAGAACGCTTCCGTATGATACTCTCCAGGACTATGAAGATTAAATAAAAAGGCATTGATAAGTTTCTCCTGTCACTCAAAAATATGTGACCTAGACTTCTAAAAACAGGTAGTAAGTGATAAATCTTTGGGATATGAAGAGTACCTAATTGACTTTTCACCTTGTCTGTCTAAACTATATTACACAAACAAATTCACACCACAATAGTATAAAGTAAAAAAAAAAAAAAAAAGCCAGAAGAAATATATTTTAATATATAGGGCTCATGTGGTAGAAAGTAGATCAGTGAGACACCAGTGCACATGACGGAGTATAAGGCACTTCGAGGTAAAATTTTTAATTAATAAAGTCAGGGAAGGAAGGAGGATAAGTAAATGTGCAAAATTTCATGTTTGTAGAAGAATAAGAAAAATTTATCTCAATATGATACGTAGAATAATTCTGCATGATACTCTTTAGAATTTAAAACGAATAAAAGATTAATCCAAAATGATTACAGTAAAAAATCAATTGAAAACAATTTTTTAAAAAAAGTTAATTAAAGTTAAATGTAGATTTTGAAAAAAGGTTTGCCTTCTTGAAGCAGACAATGCTTGTCGACCGCTTGTTGTGATTACACGAATGAAAATTACAGATTGTGAAAGCTTGAATCTTAAATAGAGAGATTATTTGTCCTCGCGCAAATGTGGAAAAGGCCGCAATTATTTGTCTTCGTAAAGTGCACGCAAGAGACCACGAATTGGAGATAGATACAGAAGGCAAATGTTAATAGAATTCTTATGTAATTTAATTTTGATGGTTTCTACAATTAATTGTCTCATATAATTACATTGTACACTAAGTATTTTGGCCTTGTTAAATAAAAATGTATGTTTTTCGATAAGGACATGAACGGCTAATTCTGATGCTGTTGAACGAGAAGCACGGACCCAAGGACGCAAGCTGTTTATGTTAACAATCAGCAGGAATTGCATAGAGCAGAGGTTCCTAAACTTTCTTGGTTCAGACACCCTTAGTGTCCCAGTAATTTTTACACGGCACTCCTAGACCAAAATAAATACCTAACAGTTCCGTTTATTAAGTAGTTAGGTCCAAACAAATTAATAAGTAACATTGAAACTGTGAACTAAATCGTACTAGTAGTTCGCGCGGTGTCTGACAGATGTCGAGTATAGCTGTGAGTTCACTGCACTGCGCAGTTTGGGAACTGCTGGCATAGATCCTTGATAAAACAAGTCACAATCACTGCAAGAAATGTTTACCAAGTCATTTATTTGTATCGCGAAAGAGGAAAGGATTGAGCCATTGTTCAATATAGTGTGTAATTTCCATATTGGTGTAATTCCACATTTCTACATCAGCATGTTCGGGATGCAACTAGAGGGAGTAATACTCTTGATCTGATTATCAGTAGTGATTCTTCATGCATTAAGAATCTGCAGATAAAGGAACCACTAGGTGACAGTGATTACAGTGTGCTGAACTGTGATTTATTCAAAGAGGTAACTACCATCAGGAGTAAAGGGAAGGATTTTTGCTTTCCTAAAGGCGACTACGGTGGTCTGAGACAGTATTTAAATTCTGTACGGTGGGACCAACTGATGATGTTACCAATACATCATCAATTGGTCCCACAGCAAATTGATGGTTTCTACAATTAATTGTCCTTACATACCAAATAAGAAATATTGTTCAATGTTTAGGCCTAAATGGATGTCAGATGAACTAATGAGACATATGGCAGAGAAGAAAAATGCATGGGATACATATAAATTAATAGGTGACATGGAAGCTTATGATAGATATAAGCTGGCCTCTAACCAAGTCACAAAAGAGATTAGGCAGGCAAAGGCAGATTATGAGAAATCTTTGGCAAAGGATGCAAATAAAAACAGTAAAGAGTTCTTTACCTATGTAATCTCTAGAAGGAAAGGGATGAATCAGATTGGTCCACTGGATATTGATGGTTCAACTGTTGATGATCCTGCTCAGGTGGCTGACAAACTAAATCAGTATTTTGCATCTACATTCACATGGGGAGTTATTTAGGGAGGGGAATGCCAGAGGTGAATTGAACTCTAGCAGTCAGCTAGATGATTTTGTAATAACTGAGAGGAAAGTGCTGGAGAAATTGTTGAAGGTAAACATAAGAAAGCCACCTGGGGTGGATGGGATCTGTCGAGTTATATTAAAGTAGGCAGCAAAAGAAGTAAGCAAACCCTTAGCCATAATTATGAGAGCTTCCCTGTACTCAGGGGAGGTACCCAAGGACTCGAGCTGTGCATATGTGACCCAAATTCACAAAGGAGGATCAAAGGGTGACACAAGTAATCATAGACCTGTTTAACTTCTGTTCCAGGGAAATTAATGGAGGCACTGGTAAAAGAAGCACTGCAGGATCATCTAGACAAGACTTGAGATATAGCTCAGACACAGCATGGGTTTGTTAAGGGGAAGTCTTGTGTGACCAGTTTCATTGGATACTATGATGTAGTCACAAAGCTACTGGATCTAGGGAATATCCAGGGAATAACTTTGATATCATATATTTGGATCTTAGAAAGGCTTTTGATACTGTTGCACATGGAAGACTGCTGCACAAATTGGAACAGTGTGGCATTGGAGGCAAATTACTGCTGTGGATAAAAGGATGGTTGAGTGGGAGAAGACAGAGAGTGATTATCAATGGAAACTTCTCTTTGTGGACTAATGTTATTAGTGGAGTCCCTCAGGGTTCAGTACTTGGGTGCATTGTTGTTTTCTGTATTTATAAATGATATTGATGATGGTATATCAGGCTTAATGTCCAAGTTTGCAGATGATACGAAGATTGGCAGAGTTGTTAATGACACTAATGACAGTATGCTGCTGCAACAGGATCTAGAAAAGTTGAGCAAATGGGCTGAGAGATGGCAAATGAAGTTTAACATTGACAAATGTAAAGTACTACATATGGGAAGCAGTAACTCCAGAGTAACGTATCAACTCTGTGGTACTACACTGACAGTGGTAGAGAATGAAAAGGACCTGGGGGTAATTGTGCAGGCAGATATGAAGTTTTCTGAGCAATGCTGACTGTCTGCAAGAGTAGCTCATTGTGTCTTGTCAATGATATACAGGAATTTTTCTAGAAGGGATAAGGAGGTGATTATCCTCTTGTATAAGGTGATGGTCAGGCCACACCTTGAGTACTGTATACAGGTCTGGAGGCCTCATTTTAAGAAGGATGTAGAGCTGTTGGAACGAGTAGAGAGAAGGGCAGCAAGATTAGTGAATGGAACAAAGGGTTGCTCTTACGAAGAAAGGCTTAGGTTTTGCAGATTACAGTGTTTGGAGACTAGGCACCTGCAAGGTGATCTGATTGAGGTGTATAAAGCTTTGAATGATTTGAGCATGCTCAGTGCTGATGGGATTTTTCCTCTTGCTCAGATTAAGAACCTGATGGGCCACGGTTTCAAATTGAGGAAAGACGGTTGTAGGATAGATGTGCGGAAGTTTGCCTTTAGCCAGCGGGTAGTTGATTGGTAGAACAGACTTCCATCTTTTGTTGTGGAAGTTGATAGCCTAAATAAATTTAAGGCTGAGCTGGACAGGTACTTGAAACGAATGGTGTGGTGAAATCGGAGCTTTTTTTAAAATTTTCTTTTTGGCTGATGCTACGTAATCTTGCCTTCTTTCATCATGTGTCTCTACTAATGCTAATGGTGTGGCCACAATCTTAAATTTGGTATCTTTAAAGAATCTGTTAAGCTGCTTATGCTAGGTTCAACGTATGGCACAGAAATAAAGTATTTTTTGACGTTACTATTGTTGGTTAGTGTAGTTTTTGTATTCTATCTTTAGCTTGTACTCTAATTCGGTTTATCGTAGCATGGGGGTAACCTCTGTTAAAGAATCTGCTGGTTAATTTACCTGTATTTCAGAGTCTAATGCAGATTCCGTCTTTGAATAGTCATAGGCAACGAGAAATTGATTAAAGATAATAGCCCTTTTGTAGGCTACCGGTGTTTGTTGGTTTACTATAGATGTCAAATTGGATTTTATTCGTGTTCCGAGTAAGAGTGAAATTTGGAAAATTTAATGACTTAGTATCTGTATTTTCCCTTTCCAATGTAAAATTGAATCGAGGATGAATATAATTAAACGAATATAAAATGTTATCAATAAAGCTGCTATTAGTAATAACCAGAAAATTGTCTAAATGCCTTCTGGTAGAAAAGGCATCAAATGTATATTCTCAATGTATGTGTATATTCTCAATGTATGTGTATATTCTTCAAATGTATATCATCAAATGTATATTCTTCGGGGTAGAAAAGGCATCAAATGTATATTCTCAATCGTTGAAAGATAGACCTCCGATTTATTTGGCTTCAACTAAAAGTTTAATTAAGTGAAAAATTTCTTTAATAGAAAGCTTCGATATAAGCAAAAAAGGCCTATGGTGCTCTGGATTCATATTGAATAAAGTATTGTGCCACAGAGCTAAAACAGAAAGAAAAGAAAATAACAGGTTGCAGGTAACAATACAGGAAAGTAATACATAACTTTTGGATGGGGGTGGGACAGCATCCTTCGTCAGTTGTGACTGTTAATGTAAAAATAAGAATGTCATATGTGCATGCAGTCATGTATGGTGAACTGCGTGCTACAGGTGCAGATAACAATTGACTGTTAGAAGGGAATGCTTGTAATTTTAGCTGTAATGCCTGGGAATGTTGTAAATGCCAACGTTTTTCAGCCAAGAGGATGGTCGTCTCACTAATGGGATGGACACGACATCCTCTCTTCTGGTTAAAGGAACCGCTACAGCACGAGATGTGCGGTGATTCCAACTAGACGCAGTGATGGTAATGGTGGGACCGATCAATAATCATGTCATGGCATGGATCAGTGTCATGCTGGGTTGACCAGAAGTGCTCAACAATGGCTTAGTGCTCCATATCTACTAAATGGATGCTTTCTCGTGTTCAGAGACACAACTACTGAGTCTCCTGCTGGTTCCCCCAACGTAACAGCCAGTGCAGTTTTAACCCTCAAGACGAGGGATCGAAACTTCCTACCTGGGAGTTGTAAGCACTTTATCCCATGAGACTTTAAGACTCTAGAAATTTGTTGCGATAGATTCAGGTAGAACGGGATAAAGGCAGTCAAGGCAGAGTCATTACTGCGCATGGGCCTGTGGGTCGCTACATGGTCGCGGGCCTGTAGGTTACTCTTATCTACTATCTAGGGCACTGGTGGGGTAGCTGCAACTTGCCAGATCTGTCTTAACCCTAGTAATTCAGTGTGCCTCTCATCCACAGAACTAGATTGGGCCCAGACGTGGGTTAGTAGGGCTCGCGTTGTGCCGAGAAGATGGCTGCATGTGTGTACTGACCGGTAGGTGAACTGGCCAGCACACATCAGCTTGTGATAGACTGATATCTTCAAATGCATGCCCTCGCACATTTGAAGATATCAGTTTGAAGGGTATCCAAGAAAGGAAGAGTATTGTCCAACTCCAGTTCGATGATGAATTGAATGAATGGCGACAGAGAGTTAAGATGGTGCAAAAGCCGGTTGTCATCTAGAAGCTCCTTGGCACAACGATGGCCAGTTCGACTGGAATTGAAGTGAAAGAGACACCACTTCAAATGAGGCCATGATTGATAGGGTACAGCAGCTACCCCACCAGTGCTCTAGATAGTTGTGACCTACAGGCCTGCGACCCACAGGACCATGCTCAGTAATGACTCTGCCTAAACTGCCTTTATCCCGTTCTGCCCGAACCTATCGCAACAAATTTCTAGAGTCTTAAAGGCTCATGGGATAAAGTGCTTACAACTCCTGGGCAGGAAGTTGCAAACCCGCATCTCAATGGTTAAGAGATCAGTTTCCCCCCCCATGCTGCAGAGTGGATTAGCCTACCGTATTTCCTGCCGTGATTTCACTGGCCTGCTATGTTGGGGAAAATGGCAGGAGACTCAGTAGTAATGCTTCTGAACACGAGAAAGCTATCCGTTTAGCAGACATTGAGCATTCAGCCATTGCTGAGCACTTCTGGTCAACCCAGCACGACATTGATCCACACTGCGACATCATGATTATTGATTGGTCCCACCATTACCATCACCGCATCTGGTTGGAATTGCTGCACATTTCATGCTGTAGCAGTCCCTTTAACCAGAACAGAGAATGCTGTGTCCATCCCATTACTGAGACAACCATCTTCTTGGCTGACAAACGTTGGCATTTACTACTTTCCCAGGCATTACAGCTACAACTGCAAGCATTCCCTTCTAACAGCTAATTGTTACCTGCACCTGTAGCATGCAGTTCCCCATACATGACTGTCATGGCACTCATATGACATTCTGTATTTTTACATTAATGGTCACAACTGATGAAGGACGCCCCCATCCAAAACCTTTGTATTACTTTCCTATATTTTACCTGCAACCTGTTATTTTCTTTTCGTTTTGCTCTGTGGCACAGTACTTTATCGAAAAGGAAGCTTCGAATAATTAATCAGTATAGAGTTATTATTTAACATATCCCCCGTTCGAAAGCTATGTATTACTTTCCTGTATTTTTACCTGTTATTTTCTTTTCTTTTCGTTTTACTCTGTGGCACAATACTTAATTGAAAAGGAAGCTTCGAATAATTAATCAATACAGGTGATCCCCGCTTAACACTGATAATTTGTTCCGGAAAAACAGAGCGCTAAGTGAATCCGTGCTAAGCGAGCGCCGCATTTTTGTGAGTTGTGTATCGGTGCCATAGGATATTTCCTAATCAGTAATAAACGGTAGTGAATAGATGCACAAATGTCGGTCAAAATATTTAATATTCAAATATTTGTACATATAAAATATTCTTCATTACATACATATATAATTATGTGGTAACTACTTACGTATCAAAATTAAAATCATGAAAAATGTGTCGATTTTGGGTCGAACTTTGGCCCTCTTACAAATAAACTAAAAGGGGTATTAATTTTAAATCCCCCGCAGAGTTACCACCTAACAATAAAGTCAACCGATCCTTTGCCGCTTTGAAACCTGGCATGTTTTTTCTTCTTTCAATATGAAACTTCTTTTAGGCATTCTTTTTCCATAAAAGTCCTTCTTCATCTATGTTAAAAACTTGTTGAGAAGTATAACACATAATACCCCTCTTCAATAATTTTAACTTCTTTTTTGAAAGTTTCGGCTCTTTTTTTTTTTTTTTTTAGGTGAGTTTTCTTCAGATCATCATATTGGCTAATCTCTTTCTCTCTCTCTCTCTCTCTCTCTCTTTTTTTTTTTTTAAAATATTTAACTTAACTGAATTCTGCATTGGATATTATCTTCAATAAAATTAGTTAGTCTTTCCATTTCAATCCTAATAGCCCTAGTTGCTTGTAGTGGAACAGCCATCTTTCCCGCTGCTAAAATCAATTCTTTATTTTTTTTTTATAATTGTTCTTACAGTTAAACTTGCAAGTCCTAAATTATGGCACACATGTGCTTGTCGTTGACCGGAATTGATTCGCTTCAAAACGTCTAATTTAATTTTCAAATTCAGTCTTTTTCTTACATTTATAGTCTTCTTACTGCACCCAGATGTTGTTGCTTTTTCATTCTTATCTGCCATTATTAACATTTCGAAAATATAACTGCATTGGTTGCATTAATTACGATACAATGTTCGAGTAAACAGTCCGTTACGCACGATGTCTAATACTGTACTGAGTGATGACTAGACTTCGGATAAATGCATATAACGCAAATATTACAAGCAATATACTTTATAATTTTTTAAAATGTTGATCTCAGAACTACGTAATAAGTCACTGTACGGCAAGAAAATTTCACTGAGCGTGGGAAAATTTCTCAAGTCGGAGTGGGAAACGTTTTAATGCTGTTTTGCTATTCATTTTCAAGCTATCGACTCCATCAAATGAAACAATTTCGTTTAAATATGCCAAAAATGCAATCTGTAAAAGAGCGTTATAGTGATCTGTGACAGCGTTATAGTCAGATACGGGTTATAATATAAGAACAGCGTTATAGCGAATCAGCGTAAAGTGAACCGCATTATAATGGGGGCCTCCTGTATAGAGTTATCATTTAACATATCCCAAAGAATACTAATGTGTATTCAATGTTTACATTCATATATAAGGAACTAACATCCATTGAGAATAAATTATCATTATTGCAGAGTCTACATTCCTTATGGTTATTAAATAATGTATCGTAGTTTTTTATCCCAAATTGTATCGGATATCTAAAGGGTTTTATAATACTATAAATATGTGTGACCAAGGGTGAAACTGCTGAGTTTCTCTAAGAAATAGTGGGCCGAATATGAAATTCCATTCTTATGCAATTTTACCTGACTGGAAAGTGCAGGAATGTTGTTTGTTCTGGCTTTCAATTCCTTTAACTGAGACATGGTAATGTAGTCATTTTTTGGTACGTGATTAGCGTTTCATTAGCATTAGCACTAGTAGAGGCATATCATGCAAGAAAGCAAGCTTATTCAGCATCAGTCAAAAAAAAAAAAAAAAAAACCCTCCCATTTCACTCATCTATTCACTCCAAATGTTTGTCCAGCTCAGCCTTAAATTTATTTAAGCAATCAACTTCCACAAAAAGAGATGGAAGTCTGTTCTGGTAATCAACTACCTGCTGGCTAAAGGCAAATTTCTACACATCCTTCTTGAAATGAGGCCTCCAGACCTGTACACAGTTTTCAAGACGTGGCCTTGTACAACAGGAAAATCATCTCCTTGTCCCTGCTGGCAAAATTCCTATACAGTAATACCCCGACTTACGCTACCCCGACTTACGCGAACTCGGAGTTACGCGGTTCTTGATTTTTTCGTTTGGCAACGCTGCCGCCCACTATCTTCAAGGTCGTTTTTCATATGTTATCGATACGGTGCGACGGCGGAGAATGAGAGCGAAAGATGAACAAAATTCAACTTTGCTGCTTTTGTTTTTTATATCAGTGAAGGGGAAACACATTTCACCATAATAACATAAAAACCAACACAATTCCAGCTATCGGTATAATCGCAAATGCAATTAGATCGAGTTTACTACTAGTTTATAACAGATTTCACTAGCAGAAACGCAACTGGATTTTTATTGTTTTATGGTAGTAACCCCTAGAAATGTGAGGTGTTAATAGTGCCTTTATGGTGTTGTTTATTCAGTTGCTACATGCGCGCAGCTTTGTTTATGCGTATCAAGCGTGCCTCCTCGTTTTGTAATTGTGCTTTATTCCCTAAAAATGAGTAAAATACTTAATTAAAAGGTGTGAAAAGGAAGCGTCCTGGTGAAGACACTGCAGATTCAGAGAGAAAAAGAAAAGCAATTATCGATAAACAGAGGCGGACTGGGTCAAAAATTCTTACCCGGGAAAATTTATAGTGGCCTCATACTATGTTTATGGCCAAAATCACACCGGCCCACCGGGGTTTCCCCGGTAAGGCTTATGGCCAGTCCGCCTCTGTCGATAGAGAAAAAATATGAAATTGTGAAACGCTTTGAGCGAAATGAAAGACCATGTGATATTGCATGTGCTACAGGCCTAAATGAAGCAACGGCGAAAAGCACATGACAATTGCAAACTTGACAGTTTGAAAATTGAAAAGGGCTCAATTGTAAAGGGCTTAAAAATTTTAGAAAACATAGACTCCAACGAAGAACGCGTTATAGCTACAAAGCAAGGAATAAAAAAATTATTAGCTTGCTACGAAGGAATTCTGCGTGAAAAAAAGAAGGCGCTGCGTCGTCAGACGAATTTGTTAGATTTTATGAAGCCATCGACATCGAAATAACTTTTTAACGTAAGTCATTTGTTTTTTTAATACATATTTTGTATTAATATGTATAAAGAACTACAATTTTATTAATATTTTTCTTCTAAACTAGTGTTTTTGTTAGTCCTTGGTCCCAATTAAGTAAAATTTATATGTATTTATATGCAAAGTTGTACCCCGACTTACGCGAATTCGACTTACGCGATTTTCGTCGGACCCACCTATCGCGTAACTTCGGGGTATTACTGTATATCATTGACAAGACTCCATGACCTGCTCTGGCAGCCCATCTCCACTGCTCTGCGAACTTCATGTCAAACTGCACAATTACCCCCAAGTCTTTTTCACTCTCCACTTCCCTGAGTGTACTACATAACTGGTACATTTCTCTTGGGTTAATGCTATCCATATGCAGTACTTTGCCTTTGTTAATGTTAAACTTGAGTTGCCACTTCTCAGCCCATTTGCCCAACTTATCTAGATCCAGTTAAAGTAGCGTACTGTTATTAACAACCCTGCCAACCTTGGTATCATCTGCAAACTTGGACATTAAGCCTGATATACCTTTATCGATAGCATTGATAAATACACAAAACAACAATGGGCACAGGACCCAATCCTGGGGGGACTCCCTAATAACATTAGTCTATGTAGAGCAGTGTCCATTTATTACCACTCTGCTGTCTCCCACTCAACCATCCCTTTATTCGCTGTAGCAACTTTCCCTTAATGCCATACCACTCCAGTTTGTACAGCAGTCTTCCATGCACAACAGTATCAAAAGCTTTCCTGAAATCCAAGTATATGATATCAAAATTATTTTTTGCATCCAATTACTTTGTGACCACATCATAGTATACAATTGAATTTGTGAGAAAAGACCTCCCTTTAACAAACCCATGCTGTGTCTTAACTACTACTTCAGTCTTGTCTAGATGATCCTGCAATGCTTCTTTAACCAGTGACGCCATTATTTTTTTCCCACAACACCAATTAAAATAACAGGTCTGTAGTTACTTGTCACCTTTTGAACCCCTTTGTGAATTGGGGATACATATGCACACCTCCAGTCCATGGGGACCTCCCTTGAGTCTAAGGAAGCCCTCATAATTTTGGCTAAGGGTTTGCTCACTTCCTTTGCCACCTTCTTTAATATAACTGGATAAATCCCATCCGCACCAGGTGCCGTCCTTATATTTAACTTCAACAATTTAACAACAACATCCACTTTGCTCTCAGTTATTACAAAATCACTTATTTCCCTGTTAGAGTTCGATAAGCATTTGGCATTCCTCTCCTTGAATAACTCCTTGTGAATGTAGAGGAAAAATACTCATTCAGTTTATCAGCTACCTGAGCATGATCATCAATTGTCAAACCATCTGTGTTAAGTGGACTAATCTGATTTATTCCATTACTTCTAGACTTTACATAAATAAAGGACTCTTTGCTGTTGCATAAATAAAGAACTCTTTGCTGTTTTCTTTGTATCCTTTGCTAAAGATTTCTTGTAATCTGCCATTGCCTGCCTAACCTCCTTTGTGACTTGATTACAGATTAGCTTATATATGCCGTAGGCTTCTGTGTCGCCTTATAATTTATGTGCATCCCGTGCATTTTTCTTCTCTGCCGCATTAATTCATCTGACATCGATTTAGGCCTAAACCTTGAACAGTATTTCTTAGTTGGTAAGAAAAGTCTAGTAGCCTCCAAGATTAAGTCCCTGAAAGCTTCCCATTTAGAATTCACTGTTGGTAACATCATCAGTTGATCCCACTGTATAGAATTTAAAACTGTCTAAGACCACTGTAGTCACTTTTACGAAAGCAAAAGCCCTTCCCTTTACCCTTGATGGTAGTTACATCTTTAAGTAAATCCCACATCAGTATAATGTGATCACTGTCATCCAGTGATTCCTTTATCTGCAAATTCCTCATGCATGAATAATTACTGCTGATAATCAGATCAAGAGTGTTACTCCCTCTGGTTGCCTCTTGAACATGTTGCTGTAGAAAACAGTCTTCCAGTAAATCCACAAAAGTCTTGCTAGTGTGCGAGTGACCAAGTCACAAATTCCATTTAAAATCCCCCATTATTAGACATTCCGATTTACTGATCCACTCTCTTTCTCTTCACAATTGCTCATTGTACTCATCAGATTCATTTAGGCCTGTTTATTACACACACTTCTCATTTTCCCTTTCCCAGTGCTTGTATCACACCAAACTATCTCAAAATTGCATTGTCCACCAATGTCATTTGGATGCTCTTCCTTAGATTTTATGGTTTCTTAACTAACAGCATAACCCCTCATCCCTTCCTATTCTGTCTATCCCTTCTGTATACATTGTACAGTCGATTCCGGTTATTTGTGACACATCGGGACTAGTGTATTTTGGCCTGATTAAGCGGCTGTCCCAATTATCCAAAGTTTCACATAAATAGTAAAAAAAACAATGGACTCCCTGCTTTACAATTAGTTTACTGTACAATCAAATCACATTACGATGGACTCACCATAGTAAAGTACCGTTCACTGTAGGATGATAGTAAATGCTGGTTATTGTGATCATGTTTGTGAATTAAATTTTAATTCTATTAAACAGCGATTCTGATTAGCAAAAATAGGAGGAATATTATCCAGAGGCTATAAAAGTAAAGATATATTTAGCACAAACTTACCCTTTATTACCTCCAGTTAACAAATAAAATGATACGTGATAATTGGAATAATTAATGCGTACTGTAATATGTACATACTAACTAGTTGACTGACATTTGTGGGTGGGGGTTAAAATTTAAAACAGTAAAAAGATAAGCAATCAATAACAAAGAACACGGCGCGTGCGCACACACACACACACAAATTGCAAGTAACGCAATAAGCGCAAGTGAGAACGGAGTAACAAGTTACGAAGCTTTAAAAATAGGAATGAAGAGAAGATTCTGAAAATATAATTTTTTTATATGATTGAAGATTTCATGGAAGTGTAAACTCATTTCACCATAATAACCCACAGAATTCCAGCTGTCGGTATTATTCAATAAGATCGAGTTTACTGTCCGTTTATGATAGATGGCACTAACAGAAGAGGCGCCTCCGTGGGTAGGAGCAGCAGTGCATGCACACACTTCTTGATTAGACCGGGGTTCGAGCCTGTAACCACCAAATATGGGGGATGCGGAAAGGTCAGGGAATGACCACCGCATGTCCCCGGAGCAATATGGCCTTAGTTACTAATGCTTCTAAAAACCAAATAACAAACAAACAGAAAAGCCCAATAAACAGGTGACTTCTAATTGTTTTATGGTTGTGGCCTCCAGAAATCCCACCAAACCACGTGGTATAGTCAGAGACAATCGAAGGGTAATCTCCAGTGCTGCGGTCTCCTCTCCAATTAAACGGCATGTTCCAATTAAGCGAAGTAAGCCCTGGCTATTTTCTCGATTAGGTTCTGTTTTTTAAGATTTGCCCCAATTAACCAGTGGCCCAAATAACTGGAATCCACTGTATTTCCAAATTCTAATTGTGCACTGCTTATATCTGTGGTGCACCACATCTCTGATATCCTGACAATATCCACCTTTGATGTCTTGACCAGCACTTCAAATTCATCAAATTTATTAACTATACTTCTAGCATTGGTGTAGATGCAAGTATAACATGCACCTGTTCCTAATCTTAGTCACCCTAACACAGCCCATGTATTTCTTGTTTCACTATGACTCCCAGCAGTCCTGGAAATTCCCAGCAACTTGCTTTCCAGGCTGCTGCTCATTCCAAATGCACTGATTGACCAAATTTCTAAATTGTACTGGGTCTACTCAAGATAAGTAGAGGTTTCTGATATAACTGAATCTAAGGTTTCTGATATAACTGAATCTAAGGTTTCTGATATAACTGAATCTAACTTGTTTATATAATCAGTTTTATTGAGTAATTACAACTGTATATCTTTTATCTCTCTCTAAATAATAATGTCTATTTTCACATAAAGCTGAACTTTCATGTCTATTCAATTTTGGTAGTCATCTGTATTTTACGTTATTCACCCCTTGGTTAACTTGTTGAATAAATCTTTTTATTGGAAATTACGAAGACCAAATTCAATAACTATTACAAAATTTTTTTAGGTAGCTTGCGAGGTGGTAAATTATAATTCAATCCATTGAATACAAGTGTGCGATAGTGTATAGGAGGAAAGATTTGTAACCAGTTGATATGTTGGTACATTACACGATGGGTCAGGGGAAGTTCGAACACTAGTTGAAGCATTCTGATTGTGTGATAGCACATCGTATGCTTGTGGGCTGGTCGGCAATGAACTCGTATGCATTTGCTCAAAAGCTTGCGAGTGTGTTTGAACTCGTATGACTGTCTTGATACTATATGCGATAATGTATTCAGTTTGTTTATGTGCCTTTTTTTTTATTTCTGTGGCCTGTGCTTCACTTCGCAAATCAGTGGAGGTCTTCAATACAGATCAATCATTTGGAAGTGGACAATGTTTTAATTTGTCGTGAAATTTCCTAACCTGGGGAAGGTATTTTTGTTTATTGGAATACCGAGATTTTTAGGCAAGTTTAACTACATTACGCGATATGGCAAGTAGTAGTTGCTTTATGCCCAAAATTTGATGATTTAAATTGACCCTGGAAAATTTTGGAATGATGTGGTTTTGAAGGTAGTATTTTAGGAAAGAAATATGGTAAATTTGTGCCAAGTATCTTAGTGTTAATCTAATGTAATTTTGCACCAAGATATTCAAAAATCACCCATAATTGTGTGTATCAATAGGTTATGCCTGAAGAGAAAGGAAGTGAATTAAATCATCAACAAGAATTTAAAATATGAATCTGATAATATATAACAGAGCTATGGTGCTAACTATGTTCTACATTGATATCAATATTTGAATAAGAGAAAGAGAGAGAACATACGATTTAACACAAGAAAAGTAGAACAAGCATTAAGGGAAAACAAAGGACTTACATCAGCAGCCATGGGCAGTAATATAAAAAGACAAATGATACTGAAACTGAAGAATAGCAATGGTGTACTTTTAAATAACAGAGAAGGCATAATTCAAATATCAGAGACTACTATAAAGAATTATATAAGGAGCAAGGGAATAATGCCAGCAGTGGGGAAGATGGATCACAAATTAAGCAACACATACGACATACCCGATATCCTTCCTGATAAGGTAGAACATGCATTGAAGAAAATGAAGAATTAGAAAGCCCTGGGTTAAGATGAAGTTACTGTAGAATTGTTAAAATTGGAAGGAAGAGATGATACAGAAACTGACAAGACTTTACATTATGAAAGGCGTGACACCTAAGGAGTGGTATAATGCAATCATAATTTTTCTGTATAAGAAAGGAGATAAATCAGAATTTGGAAATTATAAACCAATTAGCTTGTTGTCTCACATCTACAAGTTGTTCACAAGGGTTATTACTAACAGATTAGAAAGAATACTTGATGAAAATCAACCGAAAGAGCAAGCTGGCTTTAGGACAGGATTCTCAACTATGGATCACCTTCGTAATATCGCAGCTAATGGAGAAAGAAAATGAATATAAAACACCATTATGCTTGGAATTTTGGATTATGAAAATGCATTTGACTCCATATAGCATAAGGCAATGTTTTGGGTACTGGAAAGGCAATGCATGGATATCCCGTACATTATGATATTGAAGGAAATATATGAGAATGCTACCTCCTTTATTAGACTAGACAAAGATAGTAGCAAATTTAAAATTCAGAAAGGAGTTCAACATGATTTTGGACTAAAGATGAATATGGCTAAAACAAAAGTAATGATGAACAAGTATGGGATATAATGATTGAAGGAACGGTAATTGAAAAGGTGGATTCATATACTTATCTGGGACAAGTCATTAGCTGTAATAATGATAAAGGGCTGGAAGTCAAGATAAGAATAAATTTTGGATGGATAGCATTCAGGAAATATAGTCACATGCTGAGGAGCTATATCCCAATTTGTCTGAAATGTAAAATATCGAATCAATGTATACTCCCCACCATGACTTATGGAAGTGAAATTTTGGCACTCACCAGAAGAATGGAAGAGAAGCTGAAAACTACACAGTGAAGAATGGAACAAATTATATTAGGAATCAGACTGATAAATAAGAAGAGAAACGCATGGATTAGGCAGCAAACACAAATAAAGGACATTCTTATCAAAACAAAAGAACTGAAATGGACTTGTGCACGACAAATAGCTAGAGGGCATGATGACAGATGGACTAAGAAAATAACAGAATGGTGCCCAAAAGGAGCTAAAAGAAAACCTGGAAGACAGCGATAGAGATGGACAGATGAAATTCACAAGTTCGTGGGTGGTCATTGCACAAAACAGAAGAAACTAGAAAGTTGCTGGGGAGGCCTTTATCCTGCAGTGGATTGAAATGGCTGATGATGATGATGGAGAGAAATTTACCTCAACAGTCCTGTACAATACTCTCCAGATATTAAAACAAATAAAAGATTAACACAAAATGATTATGGTAAAAAAATCAATTGTGAAATCAATTCAAAAATTAATTAAAATTCAAAAAGAAATTAATTAAAAAATCAAAGTTAAACATAAATTTTGAAAAATGATTTCCCTCACTGAAGCAGACAATTCTTTTCAACCATTTGTTGTGATCACAGTAATGGAAATTACGGAGTGTGTGAGCTTGAATCTTTATTAGAGAAATTATTTGTCCTCACGCATGCATGTGAAAGGCTGCAATTCTGCAATGTGAAAGGTCTTTGCACATGTGTACAAAAGACCATGAATCAGAGATAAGATATGGACGGCAAACATTAATAGAATTCTCGTGTAATTTAATTTCGGCAGTTTTCTGCAGTTAATAGTCTCGTATAATTATGTTGGACACAAAGTAGTTTGGCCTCGTTAAATAAAAATGATGTTTTTCATTAAGGTCATGAAAGGCTAATTTTGATGCTGCTGAATGAGAAGCACAAACTGGGGATGCATTCTGTTCTTGTTGGTAGGGGTTTACAAAACCAAATTTTCACTGACGGTGTCCTTAAAATTGTACCTTACAAAGCACATTAAATTTGGATTATCTGCCATGTCTGTACTTTCATCCATTTGTAAAGAAAAAAATTGACACCTTTGAATGTGCTTTATGAGAGCTTTTTCAATATTTGCCATTTCCACAATTCTATGCTTCACTGTATTATTTGATAAGGAGAGTAAATGCAGCTGATTTTCTTTCTTTTTATAAAGTTGAGATGTAATTACTTTTAGTGCAGGAAGTATTAACTTTTCACCAATAGTATGAGGGTATCCTGTCTCGGCTATTAGTTTTGCAACTTCACACGAAGCCATAAGTCTTCATGCAACATCTCATGGAAACCATCTTTACAAAACTTTTTCTAGACGAAACATTAATTTTTCTTATTAATGAAAAATTCCTTTGGCTTATTTGAGTATTTTGGATGCACACAATTTAAGTGCCGTTTCAGTTTTGACGGTTTCATGCATTCATTTGTCAACGTTTCAAAGCAAATAACACAAAATGGCATGTGGTTATTGCAGATAAAACCAATTTTTAAATCTTCATAATACTGCCTAGTCTAAGAGGTTTCAAATTTCTTTTCCATGCTGTCAGTCTGCCCATTGTCAGAGTGTTTATTAATATTATTTCCATTATCATCTACTTGTACTAGGCTGCACATCACTTGACTTGTTAGGTAGGCATTTCTTCAGCCACTTATCCATATTAAAAATGACAGGATGTTTATATAAATATTTATTTTTAAAAAATGTGTAATACTATGCATTAAATTGATCACTTCACAGGCGACAGTGACGAAAAGGAATAAGACATGACAATAGGCACGTACCCTTTGCTTGTCGGGTTCTCATTGACTGCCATGTGGTTCGTAAGTTAGAGATGGCCCAGACAGTTTGTCACCTTAGACACAGAATAAAATCTATACACTGGGAGTCAACTTGTTACGGGTGGCTGGATGGATGTACAGACCGATGCTTCTACCTTATAACATGGTGGACACATGGTGAAGTCAGTAGGTGCATTATGCATATATGCTAATGCACATAAAAACTAATATGAAGAAACATTTTTCTGAAGAATTTACAGAAAGAATTCCTTTTTTCAAGTAATGTATTTAGCAAGAAGAGATTATTGATATTTTTGATATTGCATCTTTTGTTACTAAAAATAAGAAACAAAAGATTTGAAAGTAAGGAATATAAAGTAAAAAAATTATTTTTAGTAATCGGAATGAAATGTTTTGTGAATATTTTGTTATAGGAAGAATTACTGCATTAGATGAAACCACCAGTAGTTTGTCTAATGCAATAATCTTATTCAAAAACCAGCTTCACAGTATTGAAGGTATTGTGAAGCAGTTTTTGAACGTGATGGCAGAGAGCAGTTATTTTTCTGACTTTTAGAGGTCTCATTTGTGAATGGTGGTTTTTGTCTTGATGAAGAGAGCAGATCCAGCTCGAAATAAGTTTTGTCACAAGCAGCTTTGAAAGGAGTTGCTTGTTTGTGTTCATTCTTTTTAGATAACGTCTTTCGAGTTTAGATGACAACAGATCAAATGTCCATCTTAATTTTGTGATAATGGATGTGAATCCAAGTAGTAGGTGGATAGAGTATGCAGTATATATAGTGGCAGAAATGTTAGAAGTGGGAGGAAGAAACAGTTTAGTATTGTGAAACATGATCCTTAAAACCTGGTGCTGGATTTTGAAAGTTTCTAGCAATACTGTACACTAAATTCATTTACATGATTTTAGTGTAAAATATCTAAAGTAAAAATATTTAGTGTAAAATATCTTTTATATGTTAGCTTATGCAAACAGAAAAATAAATAATTTTTGAATATCACATTGAGTAGTCATTTTTCAGCTGGTTGCTTTGTGAAGACAGCAAAAATAATTCTGGACTGAAGAACGAGATTCCTTTAGAAAATTGTCTAGCACTTTATATCGATATTGCCTATTATCACAGGCTCAAAAACTGGAGTAGCAAATCCGGTTTATAATCTAAAAAGTAGTTTTGGAAAAAGACAAATTAATGAACTCCAAGAATATCTTGACATTTTAACATTCTTCATGGCAGTGCTGAATGTGAGAGGATATTCAGCTGCATAATAAAAAGAAATTCAACCATGATCGTTGCCTTCTGATGAAACTGGAATTCCTTTTAACAGCCAAACCCAGAAGCAGGTTGATTGCTATGAACAAAACTTACTCAACATTTCTAAAGAGGACAAAATCTGTGCAAGAGTATCTTCCTTAAAGCTATTATAAATAGTTCATCTAACAGATCATCCAAACAGAAAAAACTATAGTAATGTAGTCTACAGTAAACTAGTTACTGTAATATTTGAAAACATACTGTACTGGTAACTATAGATGCTATGGTATGTTGATAGGTTTATGATGCAAAAAATCGTGTCTTTTAGCAAGTTGGAGTGTGTATGGGTAAATGAGTTTCCCTGAAAGCTATATGTCCTTGATCTTCTGCTAGAAGGTTTCTTTCACTCACGAGATATGATAATTGCACTTTTGGGCACTTGTGTTGAAATAGCGGTATTATTGCTTAGAAATGAATCAGCAGTTTATTAGCAAGTTTTGGTTAGTGAAGAGTTCTGCCCTATAGATCCTGTGTTTTTCAGTAAAAAACACAGGATCTATAGGGCAGTACTTTTTTTTTTTTTTTTTTTGTTGTTCCCATTAGAACAGTGCACATTATTTCTGAAATCACTTAGTTGGGAAAAAATTCCACAGCCTCCACATTTCCAATACTTTGCACCACAAACCATACTATGTTGTTTGCTGCTCATTTGGAGCAGTCTGGGTCAATGGCCGGAGGAATTTCTAAGTCCTTTTCACCTGGGGCTATGGTTAGCTTATCTCTGGTGGAGGGGAGTAAGATTTGACAACAGTTGTGACTGTTGTGCAATTTGGTCCACTTCTAAACATGGTACAGATATTATTAACAAGCTATGGTGCATTAAAAAAAAAATAATAACAATACCATTTATTCTGCAGTTAACATAATTTTGATGCGAAAAAGTTAGACGATCATTTTGATAGTCATATGGTTTGAGGCAGCCAAAACCAAACTCTCCACTATCTTTGACTCAAAACCTAAAGAATTTTAGATCTTCGAAATTATAAAATAGCTGATACTATTTGGCCTTATTGAAATTATTTAGAGTTGAGAACTATTCTTTCATATCCCTATTCTTTCCAGAACACACATGAGAGGCATTTGAAAAGTTTGTGGTGTGAGTAGGGTTTATTTGAGGAGTCTGATAACAGGTTACATTTCAGTGTAGTCCCCTTTGGAGTTCATAAACTTTTGCTACCGATGCTGCAGTACATACAAAGAAAGTTTTCTCTTGGGCCTCCAGGAATGTATCCACTGCATCAGCAACGTCACTGTTAGTGGGAAAATGGATGCCAACCAAGTATTTTTTCAAATTAGGAAATAAGTGAAAGTCCAATGGTGCTAGATGTGGTGAATATAGAAGATGGTCCTAGATTTCAAAGCTGCACCCATGATGTGCAGAGATCAACAGATTTGTGAGTAGGCATGTTATCCTGGTGGAACAAGATTCCTTTGCTTGGGTTTTCCTTGGCATTTTTCTTTGATTTTTTTCATGCAAATGCCTTACAAGGTTAACAAAATACATCCTTGTGACTGTTGTGCCTGTCTCGCCTTTCTGAAGATAATTCACCAGCAACACTCCATCACCTTGCCAGCAGAAGGAATTGACTTGTCTTTCTTTTGATAGGAAGAAGAGCTGCATTTCCACTGTTTGGACTGCTCCTTTGTCTCTGCCTGAAATTGATGGGCTTACATCTTATTCACGGTCACAAACCTTGCAAGAAAATTGTTGAGATTTGCTTGAAAACAATGCAAATGTTCTCTCAACTTGACAACGTTTGTGTATTTTTGATCTGCTGTCAGTGAATTTGGGACCTATCATGCTGGCATCTTTTTCATAGCAAGAACCTCTGTTTTGATGTGGTATGCATATTCCGATGAGATGCCCCAAGATTACCAGTGTACCAAACTGTCACTTGTTGATCACCCATTACCAGATTATGCACACTGGTCAATTTCTGGAGTGATGGACGTTGCAGCCATCACACTGGTCAATTTCTGGAGTGATGGATGTTGCAGGTCTTCCACAACATTGGTCATCTTCCAGGCTCTCCCTCTCTTGTTTAAATTCTGCTGCCCACTTCTTAACCATGGAATAGGAAGGGGCATCCTCCCTCAGTGCTGTTACCACATCCTTATGAATTGCCTTTGGCATTTGCCTCTTTTTTCACAAATATTGGATAACTGCACAGTGACTGATTTCATTCCTCTTTCTCCATTCACACAAATTTGTTGACTTCAGTACCTGTAATTTAAAAAGACATTAAATTACATTAATGTAAGGGTTGCGTTCCGTGGAACGCTACGTAACTCGAATTTTACATAAGTCAGCATTTCCATAAATAAGCATTTAGGGAAATTCTGCACTCGCAACTATGCACACGGAATTTAATAGAAGTAAAAAAGAAATGTTCGATGAACATGTAAATAGAATTATTCAAATTTTATATCATGCGCAGGAAAAATTACCGAATAATTTTGAAATTTCTGTAATTTTGTACAAAGTGTACAAAATTACAAAAATTTCAAAATTATAAAATTACAAAAATTTCAAAATTATAAAATTACAAAAAGAGAGAGGAGACAGGCATAGCGTCAGCAAGTTTTACCATTCGAGCATTGTTGTCAGAATGGTCATTACTCAGGGGCTCGCTTCTGAATCTGATTTTCCATTCATATTATTAATAGCTTTTCCATCTTGTAGGACCCGAGTGCCAAGCGTTTCTAGTGATCGGGCGATATCTCTGCGATTATAAAGCAATTTATAAAGTGATAGTGATACACATTTATAGAGTTTAAAGAAAATTCTCTATTACATATATATATATATAGTTGCTGAAAAGTATCAGCACAAAGGATCATAAGAAAGGAAAGACACCTTTCTTTTATTTATTTTCTAGTTCTACTAACTACTAATCAACTTCTTCTTGGTCACTAGGTGGCACTGCTCCTGCTTCCCCGTGGTGGGGCCAGAAACCTGGGAGGAAAAGCTCTCACTCCCAGGGCTAAAAGGAGCAAACATGAATGATCCAAATATCACAATCACAGATCCCAAAGATCCAACTCCTTTGAGTCGGAAAAATGAGGATAATGAGACAAATGTTACCAAAAGACAAAAAAAGGACATAACATTGCTTCATGCACCTACCTTTCTAGTTCTTCATTCAACATCAGAACAGCCATTGGGAAAACTGTCGCCATTTGTAATCCAAAAATGTCTAGAAAGTGTAGCTGGAACACCAAAAAATGTCAAGAGACTGAAATCAGGCGACATTTTAGTCGAGACAGCCAATGCAAAACATGCAGAAAGACTGCTTCAGATGAGAACTTTTGGAGGGATCCCAGTAGCAGTCTCTCCCCATAACAGCCTAAATACATCAAAAGGAGTAATTTCTGAATGGGACCTTATTAGTGTCTCAGAAGAAGAAATTAAAAATGAGCTATAAGATCAAGGTGTCATTGCTGTGAGAAGGATTAATGTTACTAGAGATGGTATACTTACTCCAACTAGAAATTTGATACTGACCTTTAACAGTCCCAAACCACCTACATCGGTAAAGGCCGGATATCTAAATTGTAACATCAGACCATACATTCCGAATCCTCTCCGCTGCTTTAAATGCCAAAAGTATGGTCATTCACAAATGGCATGCCGTGGAGTTCCTATCTGTTCCAACTGTGGATCTCAAGATCATACCAATCAGAACTGTCCAGCCGAGCAACCGAAGTGTCCAAACTGTAAGGGGGATCATTCCGCCTATTCTAACAACTGCGAATTCTGGAAAAGAGAAAAGCAGATTCAACGATATAAAGTAGAACACTCCGTCACATACCAAGAAGCTAAGAGAACTGTACTCCCGACTATTTTAAACAGACCTTCCCATGCACAGGTCATAAAGAATCGGCATACAATAGAGATGCAAACATATTTCACGATTCTCCCAAAGAAGTCTATTTCGGACTGGGCACGAGGTCTACTTATCACATCCCAGCCAAAACAAAAAGAGAAAGTCAAACACACCACTATCTGTACCTCCCAATGCAAAACACTCAGAAACAAAAGCCACAGAAAAACGTAATATCATAAGCCAGAAGCCAATGGAACAAATGGATACAGAAGTGACCAATCAAGCAGAGGAATCAGTACTAGAGATTTTTGCGGAAGAAGAGATGGATACCGGCAAACCATATTTTCCAAAGGAAAAACATAAACTTGAAAAGTTTAAAGCAACAGCTAAGAAACAGTCTGACACTTTCTCCAAAACCAAATAATGAGGATTATAATCCAATGGAACTGCAGAGGTTTCCACACTAATATACATGATATATATGATCTGATTGCACAGCATACCCTGCTGTGTCCTTGCCTGCAAGAAACATATCTCAGACCTCAAGCCTCTCCCACAGTAAAGAATTATATCACATACCGTAAAGACAGAGTAACAGGCGGCACGACCCATGGTGGTGTGGCAATTTTGGTAAATCCACACATTCCTTTCCAAGTTCTTCCACTAAACACAACCCTTGAGGCGGTTGCGGTATGCGTAGCCATTAAATCTCTCATAACCATTATAACAATTTACGTTCCCCCAAACCAAGAATTACAACAACAAGACTTAGAAGATATATTAACTCAGTTACCTCCACCCTTCTGTATACTGGGAGACCTCAATGGACACAGTCCTGTGTGGGGAAACACAGCCGTAGACCGGAGAGGAAAACAGATCGAAAAATGGTTAGAACAGAATGACTTAACTCTGTTGAATGACAGCACACATGCATACACGCATCTTCCATCGGGAAACAGCACAGCTATCGACCTATCATTATACTCTCCAGCATTATTTCCAATACTTGATTGGTCTGTACACAGAGATCCTCTCAGCAGCGATCACTATCCAATAATCATTACCATGATATCAGGAACCACATGTCAGTCATGTAGAAATCCCAAATGGAAAGTAAATGAAGCGGATTGGGAAAAGTATAAATCCATTGCAAAATTAGATGCAGATATTATCAAGCAAAAACCATTAGATGCAGCAGTACAATATGTAACAAATAAACTACTCCAAGCTGCTGAGCAGACTATTCCAAAAACATCACCACACCTTCCAACACATCCAAAATCATGTGGAATGAAGAATGTTTACATGCTAAAAGAGAGAGAAATAAAACCTGGAATAATTTCCGAAGATGTCCCACTACAGAGAACCTAGTATTATTCAAAAAGGCACAAGCCAGGTATGTTAGAAGAGCCAGTAGCAAAGCATCCTGGATAAAATTTGCATCCACTTTAACAAGTTCCACACCATCTCAAACTGTCTAGAATAAAATCAGCAAAATGAATGGCAGATACCAGATTAATCCACCTCCAATCCTAAACTGGAATGGACAAATCACTGCACAGCCTTCAGAAAAAGCCAATGCACTGGGCAAAACCTTTGCCAAAACATCAACAACCACATCATATATTCCTAGTTTTCAAATATACAAGGCAAGAATAGAAAAACACAAACTGAATTTTTCCACAAGAAATGATGAACAGTACAACCTTCTGTTAACTTTTCATGAATTAAAAACCGCTGTCGCAGACAAAGCAAAACGCTATAGGACCAGACCAAATTCACTAAATGATGATAAAGGAACTTGACCACCAATCCCAAATGGCATTACTTGAACTTTTCAACAAAATCTTTCTAGAAAACCAGTTTCCAGATAGTTGGCATCATGCAATAATTCTAGCTTTCCCAAAACTGGGAAAGGATCTTTCTAATCCACACAACTACTGTCCAATTGCTTTAACAAGTTGCCTAGGCAAAGTTATGGAAAAAATCATCAACACTCGTTTAATATGGTATTTGAACAGTAATAATCTTCTCGACCCGGCACAGCATGGTTTCAGGAAAAATCGCTCAACACTAGACCTACTTATAAAATTAGAAAACAGTATACGGAATGCCTTCATCCAAAAGGAACATCATGTGATTATCTGCTTTGATATAGAAAAGGCTTACGATACGGCATGGCGTTATGGAATCCTTCAAAACCTATACCTCCTTGTTTTACGTGGACAGCCTCCTAAATATATCCAAAATTTCTTGCAACACAGGACATTCCAAGTTAGGCTGCAGACAATCCTTTCAAAGGTTTTCATCCAAGATGTGCTTAGCACTACCCTTTTTTGCTATTAAAATAAATACAATAACCGAGCACATTCCAAGAATCGTTGACGCAGCTTTATACGTTGACGATTTCAGCATTTCCTATCACTCTCAGAATATGCGAAGTATAGAACGGCAGCTATCAGGAACAATAAACAAAATAAGCAAATGGGCTCAAACAAATGGCTTCTGAATTTCCACACAAAAAACTGCGTGTATACACTTCTGTAGAAAACGAAACCTACACACTGATCCTGAATTTAAACTTGACGGACATATTATCCCAGTAGTACCAAGCATAAGATTCTTAGGACTTCTTTTGGATAAGAAACTAACATTCCTTGATCACATTAACCAACTCAGGCTTTCTTGCTTAAAGAAATTAAACATTCTTAATTAAATAATAAATAATTAAAGTCAAGTTTTTTCTGCAACAACTTGGGGAGCAGATCGATATACACTTCTCAAACTTTATCGATCTATAATTTGTGCCAAACTAGATTATGGAGCAGCTGTTTACGACTCGGCGAAACCAAGTGCTTTGAGATGGTTAGACCCCCATACACCACAGTGCACTCTGTATAGCACTCGGAACTTTTCGAACTTCACCTATACAAAGCCTTTATGCAGAAGCCCATGAACTTTCATTAGAGCTGCTTAGACAACAGAACTTGTTATTGCACAATGCTGTCAAGATAAAATCTATCAGTGATCATCCAAATCGAGATTTTCTGTTTTCATATTACTGGGAAAACATATACCAAGCCCATCCACAGATGAATCGACCTGCCAACATTCGTCTGAAAGATTTACTACTAAGCCGAGAGCTTGATTATGACAACGTAGCTACTGCAATTGCACAGACCATTCCACCATGTGGTGCATAGTTCAACCCATATATGATATGTATTTTCAAACCTGGGGGGAAAAACACTCTATCCAGAAAAAACTACCAGCAGTTATATGCAGCATACAAAGAACAATATCCACATCACACTTTCATATATACAGATGAGTCTAAATCAGAGACTTGTGTAGGAGCTGCAATTCATTTTGAGGATCGTACCTTCATCCAACAACTCCCAAAAGAATGCAGTATTTTTACTGCCGAATTACAAGCCATTTCAATGGCTATAAACCAAATCAAACATAAAAAGATAGCAAACAGCATTATTTTCACGGACTCGCTTAGCTCTGTTACTGCCTTGCAGAACACAAATACCAAATGACACCCAATCCTAAAACACATCCAATTTTCAGTATCAAAGCTATTACAAAGAAATCAAAATATCAGATTCTGCTGGATCCCTGGCCATACAAGAATAACTGGAAACGAAAGAGCAGACAAAGCAGCAAAAGAAGCTTCCACATCTGATTATGCCTTTCACACAATGCCATATACAGATTACAAGTCCTTGATCCACCAAAGCAGTATAAAACAATGGGAACAACACTGGCTAGATCAGACTAACAACAAACTTCATCTAATAAAATAAACACTTCGACCGTGGCCTATTAGCTTCCGATCGAATAGACAGGAAGAAGTGATCCTCGCTCGATTGCGAATCGGGCTATACATATGACTCAATCTTACCTACTCAGAGGTGAAGACCCCCCCCCCCCCCAATACCAAAACTGTCAAGTTCCGCTGATTATACATCACTTCATGGTGAACTGTCCAAAATTTCATAGAGAACGTCAAAGAGCCTTTCAATCAATAATGAATAAACAAAACAACCTAATGCTTAAAACAATTTTAGATGACCGGCCAAATATTACCGAAAGTTTTCTCCTTCCTTAAGTTAACTGGATACTTTCAAAACATATAAAATTAATAGTACACCTTTTATAGAGAAGCTTCACAAATATATATATGTATAGCAGAGTCTTGGTTCTGCCATAAACCACAAGGAAAGTGAAAAAATGCTGATATACGAAACTCTCCTACCTAGGCTAGGTGCATTATAGCCTAAGCTGCTCTTGCGCCAATAGCTTTCAAACAACAATCCATCTTGTATATAGCACCCGAACGCTGTTTTGTGATCACTGCTGTTGATCTTAAATGCATTGATCCTTTAACATGTTCTTTTATACATGCACTGCCTTTTGAAATAGCATTCACTGTTGAAATAGCAAGGTTTAATATCCATGCAACAGATGACAAACTTTGCCCTGCTTCTTACTTCTTAAATCATTTTCATAATTTCTAAATCAATTTTGTTTGGTTTCCTAGCACTGCCACCACTTGTACTTTCCGTTGGTCGCTTTCCATTGATCATTGTAATAAGTAAATAGAAATGAAGGATTCTGAAAATTTATTTGTTTCTTGTATGATTGAAGAGTTCAGTGAAATGAAACACATTTCACTATAATAATGTAAAAACCCACACAATTCCAGTTATCGGGATTATAGCAAATGCAATAAGATTAAGTTTACTACCTGTTTATAATTAGATGCACTAGCTGAAAAGCCCAATAAATCGGAAACTGCAAAATGTTTTTACTATTTTATGGTCATGATCTCCAGAAATGTTCTTTAGAAAAATATCAACAAAGCCATTCAAAATTGATTCTTATAACGAAACATATAACGATGATGAAAGGGTAGTGCTCAATTATAAAAAATGACCTTTTAGAGAGATAAATAGCTTAGTTATATAGCAAAAATTTAAGCTTCCAAGGTCTTGGAACGAATTACAAAAAAACCCAATTGTGTTATTGGGTTCACAGTGTGATATTTTCACAGTACCTCCATTTATTCCTACAGGATACAAAATACTTTCCACATTTTTTTTTTAAGTTTACACTGGCCGGCAAAAACTTACGTAAAGTCGAATTTATGGAATGTTCGATGAACATGTAAATAGAATTATTAAATTTTTTAATATCATGCACAGGAAAAATTACAAAAGTGTACAAAATTACAAAAATTTGAAAATTATAAAATTACAAAAAGAGAGAGGAGACAGGCATAACATCAGCAAGTTTTACTATTTGAGCATTGTTGCCAGAATTAATGAATGGTCGTTAGATTCAGGGGCACTTTCTTCTGAACCTGATTTTCCATCCATATTATTAATAGCTTTTCCATCTTTGATATAGTACCTGAACACTGTTCTGTGATCACTGTTGGGGCAGACTGGCCCCAGTGTGTTCGTTATGTTCGTTATTTGGTTTTTAGGAGCATTAGCAACTAAGGCCATATTGCTCCGGGATATGCGGTGGTCATTCCTTGACCTTTCCGCATACTCCGTATTTGGTGGTGACGGGCTCGAACCCCGGTCTAATCAAGAAGCATGTGCTACGCACTGCTGCTCCTTCCCACCTGGCTACGGAGGCGCCCGGCCCCAGTGTGAAATACGTTGATCCTTTAACGTGTTCTTTTATACGCACACCATCCCTTAACATAGTATTCACTGTTGAAGCAGTGAGACCTAATTCCATGCAATAGATGACAAACTTTGTCCTGCTTCGTGCTTCTTAATTAATCATCTTCATTTCTAAATCAGTTTTGTTTTGTTTCATTTCGTTTCCTAGCACTGCCAGCACTTGCACTTTCCATTGGTCGCTTTCCCTTCATTATTGTAATAAGTAAATAGAATGAAGAGAAGATTCTGAAAATTTGTTTTTCGTATGATTGAAGATTTCAGTGAAGGAGGAACACATTTCACCATAATAATATAAACTACCCGTTTATAATTAGTGCACTAGCAGAAAAGCCCAATAAACCAGAAAGTGAAATTGTTTTTATTGTTTTATGGTAGTGATCTCCAGAAATGTGTTTTAGAAAAATATCACAAAGGTGTTCAAAATTGATTCTTATAATGGAACATATGGTAACGATGAAAGTGTAGTGCAATTTCCATTATAAAAATGACCTTTTATAGAGATAAATAGCTTAGCTATATAGCAAAAATTTCAACTTCCAAGGTCTTGGAATGAATTACCAAAAAAAAAAAAAACAAACAAACAATGGGTTTATTGGGTTCACATTACGATATTTTCTCGATATCTTCATTTATTCCTATGGGATGCAAAATACATTTCCACGAATTTTTTAAGTTTGCACCGGCCAGCAAAAACTTATGAACAATTGAATTTCCATAAGTCGAGTATTACGTAAGTCGGGGAGTGGCTGTATTGAAACTGCATGAAGCTTGTGGATCAATATTTGAAGTGTTATACATTAAGTGCAAAAATTTTTAGCACCATACCACTACCCTCTCATACCGAGATCATGAACTTTTTAAATGTCACCCGTATATGCAAGATTTTCCATATACGGGTGACATTTGTAAAGTCTGAAAAGTGTAATAATCATATGTAGATGTGATTTTGTCATATAATCATACTTTTGCAAACAAATAGGCATTAACAATAGCATGCAATGCACAGAAAGAAATGCTACAGCAGATATTGCATTTCATAACTGCCAAATGTTTATTTGCATCTTTCTCTAAGTTGTACAGATTGTGCAGAGCTTTTTCCTGATAGTGAAATAGCAAAAAAAAAAAAGTTATGGAAGAAGAAAAATAACCAACGTTAGTGAAATTGCATGGATATGGAAAGAGGAGGCCTTCAGTGATGGCTTTGAAAAATGGGCCATTTTGATTTGCTACTGATGGCAGTAATCAAAATGATTCTAAGCTCCACCCCATTGTGGTGACCTTTTGTGAAAAGAAAGAAAAAAAAACTCCATATCAAAAGCAGCTTGCTGTGAGTGCCACCACTGTAAGGGTACACATTGTGCATTGCTTTTTGAATAACCTGAAAGCATGTGGAAGTGCTTCAAAAAACTGTATTTCACTTAGTTTTGATAATGTGCCTGTTATGAAAGGCATAAGACAACTGTGTAGCAAGAATATTAAAAGAGATTGAACACTGAGACTTGGTAACAGGCTGTTCCTGTTATCTTATTAATTTGGGTGTTTTAAAGGGATTCACATGCCTTTCTGTGAAAGTGGATGAATATTTGTTAGTTATTTACTGCTATCTAGAATAAAGTTCTAAAAGGAAAGACATACATGTTATGTCTTTTGTTAAATGTAATTAGGCTGTTACACAGTTGTTTAGAACAGTGGCAACTTTTGACAAGTCTGTTTAAAGAAGCAATTACAAGTGGTGAGAAAAGCTCTATGATGCCTGAAGATTCCAGATTTATTTGCTTTGATGTGCAGAATTCTCTATTTTGGTATTTTTGGGCAAAGAATGTTTAACCCCTTAATTTAACCCCTTTTATCTTAAAATGCCTTTTCCTCTATTATTCTGCCTACGAAATCCTTTCTACTTGAACTTGCATCTGGATTCTCTGTACAGAAGAAAGCATCGGAAGAACTTCATCATTGATTACTTCCTGATCATGCTCTCTGCAATGAGACTAGCAGATTAGACAGTTAGGATTAAAATAAAAATAAGCAAACTATGCAATTAATTGTACTAAGTGTCCATGCCTGTAAATCTGAATAAGTATAATCATGAATGTAATGGGAGGACTTGGGGGAGAAGGTGGAAAGAGAGAGAATAAAATGAATATAGCCCAGTGAAGAAATGAACCTGGATATTCCAAAATAATTGACAGGAGGAAAATATTACTGAAAGCTGTTTTTTTTTTTTTTTTTTTTTTTTGACAAATCCAACTGTCTTTGCTGGCTGGATTTATTGAAAGCACAAGCTGCAAAAGATGGGTCATGTTGGGAAGCTTTTGTAAGTATTTTTTTTTTTTTTTTTATAAATATTTTTGTAAATATATATATTTTTTTCGCTTTTTAGTTAGGTAACCAAGTACCTCTCAATTCTAAAATCAATTCTTTCAGTCAACAGAATGGGTATAATTCTTTGTCAGTAAGCATTGTTATCTTTTTTGCATTAATAGCACTTTAGATTGAGATCCTGTATGGCCCTAATGCCAGTGGCCATTGATTTGTGGCAGTTAAACTGCTGATGGAATAGCATCCTAAAATTAGCATTTGCAACATCATGTTTCAAATGCTGATGGAATCAAGGTCATGAAGTTATTTTACGTATGAAGTCAATTTATATATTATATGTTATTATTATTATTTATTGTAAATACATGTTATTTACGATAATGTATTTAAATTGATTATTTATATAACCAATTTAAATATATATTGTGTGTCTTCTACTGTTATGACTACCAATAAAAGTTAATTTTTATCAATATTTGCTGTGTTAAAATAAAATTTTGGTTAGTAGCGAAAAAATGTAATTTTTTGATTCTCTCAAATACAGTTTACATTTAGGTGCCAGCATATTTTTTTTTTTTCGCTTTTTAGTTAGGTAACCAAGTACCTCTCAATTTTTAATCCCTGTATGTTTATACAGTGAAAGTTTTTCCAAATTGTTCATCAGTCTTTCCCTCTCCCTTTGAAATATATATATGTTTGTTCATTACATATTTTTAATTTTTTCTTAGCTGAGTGATGCAGTCAGCATTATCGGAAGAGAGGATTTTCCAGCAAAATGGCCAAATTTGTTGCAGGAATTAATCTCCCATTTCCAGAGTGGTGATTTTCACGTTATCAATGGCATTTTACAAACTGCACATTCTCTGTTTAAGAGGTAACATTGTTGCATTCTATGTTTAGCAAATTTTTAAACTTATTCCTTTAAAATAGTTTTAAAAAATTTCTAATAAATCATTTTTTATTAACATATTGATTTTTTTAATATTAATTTTTGAATAATTACTGAGATCCTTCACATTACGTAATTAATTGGTTATGAGAAATCACTGCTTAACACGTTCGCTGCCGGTCATGAGTCAGCATGCTATCGTCAATAGCGCATCATAGAAGGAGGAGACTGTTGCCAGAAGCCGACTGTGTTTCCATAACGAAAAAAGCTTGAAAATTGGTAATAAGGTATTATTAGGTATACCATATCAATATTCAAGTGTCGTATAAGCAGTTTCCAAAAGATTTTGAGATTCACGCGCCAGCGTGTGATAGGAACTAGAGGCTATAAATGCCACATCACGCGCTGGTTCGACACAAAAACATAATAATATAGTATGTAAATAATAAAACAAAAAACATGGTAATATTAAGAAATGCGTATTATTTCATACCAAACCAATACAGATTACAAATACTATGTGTAAGAATGTTACTTATGTATAATGTTCGCACAATCTAAGCAATAGCCGGGTGATCCTTCACAAACATTGCAGATATAGATTGTATCCTTACGTTTCCCTTCGGAATAGCAACGTTTGCATTGCTTCCTCAATATCTTCCCACCTTTTCTTTCTTCCCACGGTTCGAGCACATGTTCCTGTTCAGGTACATCATGCACAGTACGAGGGAGATCACGTGGCTGTTTCAATAAAGATCTGATCACTGATAAACGGAAGTCATAAAGTTGCATCTTGTTATGTGAATATTTAGTATAAATATGGTGTGCATTCATCATTATTAGTTGCAAAATATGCATAAATATTTTTGTAGGCCACCTAATGGTTTTCCTTTCGCAAGGATAATAGGCAAGCATTTGATTTTGCTTGTCAATGCCTGACATAAACCTATTATATTCAATTATAGGCAATGGTTTTGATTTCAGTTCGCCTCGTTTGTTCTGCATTTCCACCATATCATTTTGGTATTCTGTAGATATGTAACTGACATCTCTTCTGTCCTTCCACTCAACAATCATTACACCACGGGCACACCTTGATAAAGTTTCCCCTTTCTTCAGCTTTTTTTCTCAAACCTCTTTCGGAAATGTTTTCCTATTACTTCTGATTGTTGCAGTACAATGGGTTTGTCTGTCAGCGAGACACTTAGCGAGTTCATAGCTATTGTAATAATTGTTCATAAATATGCTATGCCTGACATCTAACATCCCATCAAGTAAGTTCATGACGACTTTTTGTGCATGTCCTTTTCCACCAGAATCATCCAACATACCGGTATATACTTGAAATTTGATAACCATGCCAGTAGGTGTTGTGATCATATATAACTTGATGCCGTACTTATGGCGTTTGTTTTGAATGTACTGTCGAAAAACAAGCCTTCCCTGCCACAATATCGTAGACTCATCTAAGCTAATTTCACGTCCTGGATAATATATTTCCGACATTTGTGCATTGAACAGACTCACCATTTTTCGAATTTTATATAGGCAATCCTGTGGACATACCTCTTTCTTTTCTGGATTTTTTGCAAAATGCAAAGCCTGCAATAATAATAAGAAACGATTCCTGCTCATGTTATCGGCGAACACATGTAATCCAAACAGTGTATCTGTTTTCCAATAATCTTCTATGCGGTTCAGTCGAATGGTTCCCATATGTAAAATCAATCCAAAAAATACCAGCATTTCATCTCTAGTGATGTCCTTCCATGCATTTATTCGAGAATGTTCTTTATTTTCTTGGGGAAGAAGTATCTCACGAGCATAAACATTTGTTTGTATAATTATTTCATCCAAGATATTGTCGATCAATAAATAACTAAAGTAATCTATAGGATTATCACCTGACACGGGTTGCAGCAAAGGCTCGGATTTTGTAAAACGAAACTGTTTCATCGATGTCATGTCATTTTCCCACATGACGTTTTTTCCAACTCACCGGAATCCTGCTGTGGAAATGTAGCCTCTTCCACAATATCTTCTTCATCTACACTTTCCAAATCCGAAGCGTCTTTTGGAGGAATAAAATCTTCATCATCGTCATAACTGACGTCACTGCGATATACGTCAGATAACTCTTCCAACATTTTTGCAATTTCTTCATCTATAAGGGATTTTTTATATGCACTTTTCTTCTTTTTGGGTGCAATGGGCCTGCTAAACTATCATCTGCACAACATGCGCTGGCACATGATCGGCAGTGAATGTGTTAAAGTGAATTTGCTTTTACTTGGGTGAGATAGGGATGCATTCCAAAATGAAAAATAACTATCTAAAATTTAGAAAGAAATGCATTATATTTTCTTTAATTAGTATATTGAAACAATTAAATTAATTGGATGGTGAATCAGCTGATACTGATACAGGCCCTAAGTCGGTGGACTGAGACTGACGATTTTCAGCTCTGTTGAAGAAATGGACGAGAGAGAGCTGATGGGTAGCATTTTTTTCTCTCCCTGTAGAGTTCTTTTTAGCAAGCCAAAGAATTCTGAATCACTAGAAACATTAGTGCTTCTCTCTCTCTGTTAGGATTATTCTTATTAATAATACTAATGGCATTGTCAGTGTGCTTAAATATTCAGCCATTTCTTTGTTGAAAGGTATTTAATAGGTTCAACAACAGAGGGGTCATCATTCTTTATTAAGTCTTTCTCCAATTCATGAAAATCCTTATTGGTGAGGTCCCCTGTGTGGGATTGAAGCAACTCATCCATGTTGGCCTAACCGACAAATTCAAACCCAACTCTCCTTGCACTGGCAACATTGTCACGCATTGAATTGGAAAGTTCAAAACTTCCGGATCAAAGTCACGCAGGTCAGTGACATCAGGTCAAATCTCTTTCTAAACTCCCTGCATGCAAAACTGTGAAACTTATGCCCATGCATCTCCAACGTTGTCACTCGCTTTCTTTATGTTATAGTTCTTTCAAAAATCTTCCACAGAAAGTTGATCTTTATCATTGATATCTTTAACCATATGGGTAAATGTCCTTCACAGATAACTTTTGAAAGTTGCAATGATGCCTTGATCCATAGGTTGGATAAGGGATGTAATATTTGGTGACAGGAACATAACATTAATGTTTACTTCAACATCAACGATACTTAGGGAGGTGCATTATCCAGGAAGAGAAGAATTTTAAAGGGCATGCTTACTCTCGCAGTAAACCTTCAAGTCACAACAGAGTTCATTGGAAAAGTAGGATTTAAAGACAGCTGCTGTAATCCAAGCTTTCTTTTTAGACCACCATACAAATCTAAAATGCTCCTTAGAATAACACTTCAGTTCCTGTGGGTTTTCGGAGTGATAAATCACGAGGAGTTTTATTTTTATGATCATCAGATTCATTCCCTCCCGACAGCAATGTAAGACAATCCTTTGAGGTTTTAAAGCCTGGAGCTGTCTTTGATTGCACAGAGACAAATGTTCTGCTTGGCATGCACTCCCAGAACAACCCTGCTTTGTCCACGTTGAACACTTGCTGAGGAAAATAACCATCGTCTTCAAATGTCGCTCAGAGTTGTGATGAAAAGTTTTCAGCAGAACCGAACCAGCTGCTGCAGCCTCACCTGTTAGCTTAAGGTTATGGAATCCATATCATTCCCTTAAAATGTTCAAATCACCCAGCACTTGCTACAAAGGTTTGCACTTTCAGATTGGGTTTGTAGCATTCAAGTCCTCAAGAAAATTTTCTCCTTTAGTCTGGTTAATACTGATGGATATAGGAGTAGCACTTTGCTTTTGGTGTTCAATCCATTGAGCCAGTGTCCTTTCTAATTTCTCCATAAGTGGTGGCCTTTTGTGTGAGCTTATTAGCTGTCATTCTCGTTGCACTTTTACAACTCTCTCTTTAATTTTCTCAATTTGATTTCTTATTGTTCTTAATGGCAATTCGGAGATTCCTTTGGCTCTGGCTATGTTAGCGGTCTGTTCATTACATTCATACCTCTTAATCGTATCTAATTTTTTCCCCAAAGGTTATAGATTTCCTTTGTTTTTTGCTGCTGGCAGCACTTCAGTTTCTGGTTTTACATTTTTTATGGGGTTGATTTTAAGCTGCATTACATGTAACACATTGTGCAAATTTAAGAAGCCAAAGTACCACTTGTGATGCTCCTGATTCTACAGTTGGATAGAGACTGAACACCCTGTGCTTACAGCATGCACACAATGGTTGGATCATAGATTCATGTGTACAGTGATTGATTCATAGATGTAGGCACGTCGTGATTGAGACTAGTTTTTTTTTTTTTTTTTTTTGAAATTGCCTTATAGCAAAAACGCGTAAAGTGAGATTGCGTATAATGACGGATTCCTATGTAAGTGTAAAAAAGGAAGCACTTTTATTTTAAGAACTTGAAATCAAGTACTGAACATTAATTAGTTCATACCTTGGAAGTTGAAAGTGTGTTGTGGATATGAGTAAAAAGCACAAGTTGTAGAATGAAAATGCACATGAAAAAGTTCGGTAAGTGAATTTAAAATTTATTTGTAATCTGTCTATGGTTTCTTTTATTTGGTTCTTATTTGTTACAGGTATCGCTATGAGTTCAAGTCACAAGAGCTGTGGACTGAGATAAAGTTTGTTCTTGATAACTTTGCCAAACCACTGACAGATTTATTTGTGGTATGTATTTATATTTATTTATGGTTTTTTTTTTTTTTTTTCCTTTCCGTTATTTGCACGGGAAGAGTAATCAGCTGAATTTTTTTTGATATACAAAACTTAGGAATTTAAGAAGCATCATTTGGGAAGCGATTATAGTTATGATATGCAACTATGTTTTTTTCAGTGTAGTTCCTTTATTTAGTGTAAATAATGGTTGTTTCTCACTTGCATTCTTTCTGTAACTGTTCATTGCTTAAATGTGTTATTTCCATGACAGCATAGTGGCTGTACAACTAGTGTCCTATTGGAAAAATTCTTGTTCAGTTTCTGTTGCCAGATTAGAGAGATTTATTTTAATACTATAGGATTCCATTGGGGAGATATTTCAATGCAGAAGTTGAAATCAAATAAATTTGTACACTTTACTGCATTCAGTTTTCAGTCATGGAGATCACAGTTCTCCCAGTGAAGACCAATACTCAGTTCTAAGTCTTGGGTTATATTCAACTTAGAGACAACTGCTGTTATCCATGGTTCAACATAAATTGCAGCTATGTTTTT
Organism: Mastigoproctus giganteus; assembly: GCF_048544385.1. Taxonomy (NCBI): domain Eukaryota; kingdom Metazoa; phylum Arthropoda; class Arachnida; order Uropygi; family Thelyphonidae; genus Mastigoproctus; species Mastigoproctus giganteus. The sequence goes on along the minus strand of NC_143583.1, from coordinate 199,242,831 downwards.
AAGTTGCTTAGCTTCACCTGAACAGGTGAATCTGCTATATATAGTTATAAATCTGGGACACCATCAGGGCAGTTGTTTTGAAGCTACTGGCTTTCCATAAGCTAGTGAGTGGCTTCTGTTAGTGAAGGTATGCTGAACAGCTTCCATGGTTAATCTCTTATACAAATAGAAACTTAATATGTACACACAAAAAGTAATTTAATTCCTCACAACCAAGGTAAAATTTTACAACTGTAAGCAAATGTATATTTTTCCAGTTGTATCAATTTGTCTCTTCACTCTCAGCTGGTTTATAAGCCAGGCTGGTCACTGGTTCATGTAAGCTCTGAGACTAGCTTACATAGTTCACTGGTTAAGTGATAGCATCAAAAGAGAGGAATGTCACCTTTTTGCATGGATTATAAATATTAAATAGCAAATAATATCCCAGAATTGGATGCTCTCTTCTTTTAGCAGGTAAGTGCAAGTATACATAATAAACAACATAGCTCTCTTGTTTTAATGTGCAGCTCATATATATTGAATTGAATGACTACTGGTGTTATGGCAGCAAAAGCAAACCTTGGCAATCTTTGTTATTGTGTGCAAGAAATTGAGAAATATAGTAGTGTGAACAAAATGTATTATGTATGCCAACAGTATGATTTAGAGGTACAGTCAGTCCTTGTATTACACGTGTTTACACTGCACGAATTCGATCATACACGATTTATAAATAGGGGAACGATATCGTGTATAACACAAACCAAATTCGTTTATGCACGATTCGCCTTTATGTTTACAAGAAATGACAGTCGAACGCGGAATCACCTCAACCGAACGCAACATGATAGGAATGAAGAGAAGATTCTGAAAATGTATTTGTTTTTTTATATTAGTGAAAGGGAAACACATTTCACCATAATAAGGTAAAAACCCACACAATTCCAGCTATCGGTATTATCGCAAATGCAATTAGATCGAGTTTACTACCAGTTTATAACAGATTCCACTGGCAGAAACACAACTGGAAATTGTTTTTATTGTTTTATGGTAGTAACCCCCAGAAATGTGCTTCAGTAAAACGTGAGGTGTTTAATGGTGTATCTCTGCCTTTACGGTCTTGTTTATTCAGTTGCTACATGCGCGCAGCTTTGTTTATGTGTATCAAGCATGCCTCCTCATTTTGTAATTGTGCTTTATTCCCTAAAAATTAGTAAAATACTTAAAAGGTGTGAAAAGGAAGCGTCCTGGTGAAGACACTGCAGATTCAGAGAGAAAAAGAAAAGCAATATCGATAAACAGAGGCGGACTGGGTCAAAAATTCTTACCCGGGAAAATTTGTATTGGCCTCATACTATGGTTTATGGCCAAAATCACACCGGCCTCTGGAGTTCCCCTGGTAAGGCTTATGGCCAGTCCGCCTCTGTCGATAGAGAAAAAATATGTAATTGTGAAACGCTTTGAGCGAAATGAAAGACCATGTGATATTGCATGTGCTACAGGCCTAAATGAGGCAACACCAAGAATTAGAAAGATGCATAAAAACAACTTTCATAGCAGGAACAAGGAACAACTCAAAGTGTAATTAAAATCCATTAGATCAAGACACAAAGAATTGGAAGAGATGGAACGGCTGTCATCTGTTTCGATAGAAAATCAAACAAAAACAAGTTTGCTTACGATAGAAGCAAAAGCACCAGCAATATTTTATTACGTAATAGTCGTAATAAAATACTTATGTATTTTATTACGATTATTTGTGTTTGGTAATGTTTTGGTTACAAATGTGTGTTCAATCTTGGGTGGTCAGCACCTAACCCTATATTTCCCATAGGGCCTGTTGTTTATATTGCATGATTTTGCATTGCACGAGGGTTTCTAAGACTCAACTACCGTGCTATACGAGGACTGACTGTATTTGAATTCCCCCTAATTCCTAAAACAAGTTTTGTGGAGAGGTAGATAGAAATATAAAATAATTCACTTGCCTATTGTATTTATTGAACAGTTGCAAATTTTCATCATAGTTCCATTCAGTTTCATTGTAATCATGTTTAATGTGGGTTGTTGTGGTAGTCTTTTCGAATTAGACAAGCAATTCACAAGTCTCAGGGCTCATTTCATACTTTCAGTTTCATTATAGACATATTTTAAATTATCAGTACTGAAATACATATAAAACTCAATATCATTAGTAAGGAAATGATAGCAACTTCATAATGCATCACATTTTAATGATCCAATATTGAATTAATAAAGATTATCAAATTACTGTATGTGGTCTTGCCATTTCTTTTATCTGCTCCCCCCCCCCCCCCTTAAAACTATCATTTCTGCAGATTCTAATTTTGATTAGTGGCATTATTTTTTTACCAGGTTACATTTCCATAGGTTTAAAAACTTTTATTAACAGCACATTGTCTTTTGACTAATTTCATGTTTGCTCAAATGGATTTGGTGACTAGTTTACCACACTTCTTGCTTTATATAATCTCTTTTTATTTTCATTTTTAATAATTATTTCCATGCTGTCTTAATGTTCCTAGATAATGTTTGCATAGCTGTAAACTCTCCGGATTTGCAACAGACTTCATCTTTTTTTTATTCAACTTGACTCCTCTCCATCTCATCATTATAATATAGTTGATGATAGAGTTTCTCCATCTTTTTTCAAAAACTCAGTTTTTATTCCATCATTTTTATTTTTACAAATTCCTTCTTATTTTTGTTAACAAATTGGCTGTCGGAGTGTGCTATTTTAGGTTTATAAATAAAAACACGCCATTTGTGCAGTTATTTCATTTCAATGTAATGTAATTTCAATGTAAAGCTATTTAACAATGTCTTTTGGTAAGTGCCTCAAAATACATCAAATTTTGAAGACATTTATGCAAGTTTTTCATGTGTTATAAAATTTGAAAAATGGTAACACATTTTTCAAATTTTTCACATCTGCATACAGTACACAAGTAGCCTTGTGTACTGTATGCAGATGTGATTTTTTCAGTTTCAAGAAGTGGGGAATGTGACATAATCAGACATTTGCAAACAAATAAGCATAAACACAGCATTTGGTGCATAGAAAGAAATGTAAAAATGTTTCATTTCATGGTGACAATGTCATACATGCTGAATGTTTATTGGCATCTTTTGTTGCAGAACGTAATCTTCCACCAAGTTGTGTTAATCATGCAGGTGTGTTGTTCAGAAATATGTTCCCCATAGCAAAACAGCAAAATATACAATATGCATTGTTAGTGAAATTGCATGGATAGGGAAAGATTTAGTACGGGCTCTGAAAAATGGGCTATTTTCGATTGCTATAGATGGTAGTAATCAAGGATTTTTCAAGCTATATCCCATTGTGGTTGACTTATTATTATTATTATTATTATATATTTTTTAATGCTGAAGAAAGGTGGTGAGGTTACTCAATGCGAAGTATCATACTGACATTTAATTCCTCAAACCTACTTCATCTGTGAAAGATGGGTATTTGGACTTCTATATTTGCCCGTTTAACCCGAACCCAGTAAAATGTTATAAATGTGAGATTCAGACACTCTCAAACAATCTGTCAAAGTGATGTAGTATCCCTAACTATGGATCAAAGGAGTATGCCCAGGCTGATTGTAAATCCCAGTCTTAATTTGCCCCAATTGTAAAGGCAATCAATCATCCAGCCTTTTCTATTGCTTGTGAACAGTGGAAATATGAAAAAAAAAAAAAAAAAAAAAAAAAATCTAGAAATACAATATAGAAAAGAAAGTTTCATTTGTAGCAAGAAAGCAATTTCAACAACAGATACCAAGACATGTATTCTGAAGCCTCTCATATTTCATTCAATATCCTTTCAGACCAGTACATCAATTCAGCCACGCATCTCTATTTCCAAATAGGTTCGATCTTTGCTCTTTTCTGTACCTCAGTCCTCAAAACAGCCTTCAAATAGATCTAACAACACACCAGTCATGATACTGCCTGCCACCCATACAACTCTTGTAAAACCCGTCCAAGCAGAGAACCCAGATCCCATTAGCACACAGCATGCTGACTCCTTCCTTACAGACGCCAATGAAATTTCCAGTCAAGAAGAAACCAAAACCATTCTGGAGATCCATTCAGAAGATGAAATAGATGAAAGACCTGTTTTTCCAAAGAAGGAGTAAATCAAAATTGACTGCCTCAAACATACTTTGAAAAAGCAGACAGACTCAGCCCCTCCATTTAAATCCAAACAATGAAAAACATCATCCATGGAATTGCGGAGGATTTCACAGTAATATTGACGACATCCATGAGATAATACAAGCATCATAATCCAATTTTAATCTGCTAATGGGAGACATTTAACACCTTAGGTGTCACCCTTGATAAAAAAAATTATACTCTTTCAACAAGACAAACCTGTTACAAATAATGTTCACAGAAGGGTACCCATAGATTCAAGAGTCCTTTGCAAACACATTCCTTTACAAACTTCTATTGAAGCTGTTGCTATGCGTATAGTGATTGGCATTACTCTGATACTTGTTTCAATCTACCTGCAGCCCAGTCACCCTTGTACCATTCATGAACTTGAAGATCCTATTCTTCAGTTACTCCTTTCTGTTTATTGGGAAACTTTAGCGAATACCATTCACTGTGGGATTCTCTGAATGCAGATGGACGAGGACTGTGCATTGAAATGCTCACTGACAGACAAAACCGAGCCCTATCAAATACCAACTTACATCCAACAGGAACAACCTGCAGTAGATCTGTCTATCTGCTCTTCAATCATCTTTCCTACTGTTGAGTGGACAGTTCTTGACGACCTGTACAGTGATCACTGCCGATTAATCTCTAAAATTCAAACAGCACAATCCATAACTTCAGAAAACTATAAAATGGGAATTTTCCATGGCAGATTGTTCAAAGTACACTTCTCTTGTATCCTTTGATAATCAGATTGAATCTTGTCCAATTGATATGGTTGCCAACCATATTACAAAACAAATTCTAGGAGCTGCATGTACTACCACCCCACAATCACAAGTGTCCATAGAACCATAAACTATTGGTGGAACGAGGATTGTAAGAATGTCAAAAAAGAAAAAAAAAAAAAAAAAAAAACTGAGCATGGAAATCTCTTCTGCAAACATCCTAACACCACCATTCTTATAAATTTCAAGAAACGTAGTGCCAAGGCCTGCCACATCAGGAAGAAAACGAAAAGAGACTCTTGGGCTCAATTTGCAAATTCATTTAATATAATTAAATGAGTTTAATTTTTTATTACCCTCATTATCCTCATTATGAGGCAAATTACCCTCATTATCCTCTCCGCTTTTCAGCTGGAATAGGCAGGAGCTGTCTTCTCCTGAAGAGATTGCCAGAGCCCTAGGGATTGTATTTTCACCTTTGTCTGACTCTGCTACATATGTTATATTATTTCAAAAGATTAAAGCTTTAGGTGAAAAATCCCAACTGAATTTCAGAACCACATCCTCTTTACCATACAATCAACCACTTACTATGTCTGAACTTCAAGAGGCCATATCCACATCTAAGAACATTGCTGCTGGCCCTGATGGAATATATTACATAATGCTACAACACTTAGATAATGAATCACTGTCCTCACTGCTGACCTTCTAGAATTGCATCTTCATTGAACATTCATTCCCCAGTCCTATATCATCACTCCTATGTACTGGCAATACCCAAAGCAGAGGAAGACCACTCTATTCCTCACAACTACAGACCCATTTCTCTCATTCCAGCTGCTTAAGTAAAACCTTAGAAAAAAAAATTATACACCATCGACTGACATGGTATCTTGATTCCCAAATATGATCTCCAATAATCAGGGCCGACCGGGCTAGCCGAGTGGGTAAAGTACCTACCCGGCAACCCAAAGGTCGCGGGTTCGATTCCCGCCTCGGGCTTGGATCAAAGTACTGCAAAAACCTTGGGAGGTGCAATATGGCCACAGAAGCCGATGCGCCAACAACTACCAAATCAAAAAAAAAAAAAAAAAAAAAATCCAATAATCAGTTTGGTTTCAAAAAAAATTTATCCTCCCTAAATCTCATGGTCAAAGCTGAAACAAACATCAGGAATGTGTTTATCCAATATGAATAGCTCATCATGGTATGCCTCAATATCCTTTGACACTATGCATTTTGGTATCCTGAGAGATCTTCATTCTCTTGACCTGAGAAGCCATTTACTGTATTTCATATAGCATTTCCTTCAGCATAGGCCCCTTTCAAGTTCGTTATCAGCAATTCCTTTCACAAACATATATGAAAGGAGTCCCTTGGGTTCTATTCTCAGTGAAACCTTATTTGCAATAGGAATAAATCAGATGACCAAAAATATTCCCAACACTAAATTCTTACCTCTACGCCAATGATCTGACTGTCCCTTGCAGTTCGCAGAACATGAGTTTCATTTAGAAGCAACTGCAAATCTCAATAATATTGAGCTATGGATGACACAGAAGGATAACGACTATCTTATCAGAAATCTAGTGTCATTCACTTTTTTTAACAAGTGGAAAATGCATCCAGATCCAGAGTTACACTTAATGAATCATCCTATCACAGTTGTGAACAGTGTTTGTCTCCTTGGTCTTATTTTTGATAGTAAATTGAACTTCTCTCTTGAGCATCTACGGGCTACTTGCCAGAAAAAAAATGAACTTAATCAGTGTTATTTCTTCGACATCATGAAGTGCAGATCATTACACCTTACTTCACTTGTGTAAAGCTCTAATCAGATCTCGCCTTGATTACGGTGCCCCAGTGTATGATTCTGCTAGGGAAAGTGTGCTCGCATGCTTGCCCCTATTCAACATTCTGCCCTCAGGATTGCTATAGGCACTTATAGAACATCACCAGTACAAAGTCTTTGTTGTAGCCCATGTACTTCCCTTCAGCCTCAGGAGAAAGATCTTACTTCTGAACTATGCAGCCAAAATTCAAAGTCTACCTATCCACCCCATTAGGCCAATACTTAAGGATCCACAGTTCACTATGTACTATAGAAATAAGCCCAGGGCTGTTCAGACTACTGGTATCAGATTGCAGGTATTATCACAAAACTGTAATATAATCTTGATAAAGTCTTCCAAGATCCAAACAGTTCAGATTCTCCACTGTTATTTCCTAAACTGAGGAAACATTCCCTTGCAAATATGAACATACAACAACTCCATACTACTCACACACAAAACTGATGGATCAAAGTGTGAGAGTGGAGTCACAGTGCTGCAGTCATCTTCCTGTATAATCGTATCTCTGTATTGATCCTGCTGAATGCAGCTGAGATATGCACCATCAAGCTTGCCCTAGAAATTATTCTCCATCTGTCCATCCAAAAAAGGATGGACAGACTCACAGAGTGCACTTTTAGCCTTACAAAATTCCTCCTCACCAATGCATCCTGTAATGAAAACCATAAAAACTAAGCTGATGCATATCCAACAACACCAGCAAGTAGTCATCTTTTGCTGGAGTTGAGGCCGCACTGGGATATCAGGGAAAGAAAGTGCAGATTATGCAGCCAAACATTCATCCAACAAAGCATTGTCATATTGTATTCTATATATTGACTACAGATCCAATATAACAAGTATATGTAAGGAACAATAGATGCATTTATGGCAAGTTGAAATGCATAGCAAGCTCCTTCAAATAAAACTTGAACCACAGATATGGGTTTCCATGTAAACAGAAAGGATGGCGCCATCCTAGCCAGAGCACAAATCAGTTAGTTAGCTCACAAGTCTTTTTCTTCTCACAGGAAATGATCCTCCGCAGTGTACAAACTGTAACTCACTGCTCACAATGAAGCATGTTCTTGTTGAATATATGCTTATACACTCATGCCCGAAAAGCCTCAAGTTTTCTACGAAATCCTGAAGAACCTTTGACACTTTGCCATATCATAGACAATGAGGCAAATCTCTTGGAATTTTTCTGATTTCTAAACAGATACAATTATGTGATTGTTTCTGACTGTTCTTACAGTCACTATGTGTAATCTCCATCCCGCTGATAGGTGCAAATGTAGCCCTTGTGCCAGAAATAACAATACCAATACCAAAAGTTTTGAAAAAGGACAAATTGATTGGCTTTAAAAAGAAGAACTGAATTACAAACTTCTAGTGAGAACCATCTTAAACAGGCCAAATAAGCTAATAAGTCTAGGCATGTTATCCTCACTTCTGCAGATAAACCTCTTCGTGTTTCTCTCTTCTGGCTTGAATAAAGCAATTTGCTTGTTTCTTTTAAATGTTATGCAATGTTCAAAAATCTAAACATGGCTCTTTAATTCAGCATACCTCACATTCAGGTGCTTGAGCTCATTATTCTTAGATGTGTTGGAGAATGTACGTGCAAATTTATTTTACCTACGATTTTCAAATCTTCCATTTTGGAAAGTGATTACCATAGCAGAATAAGCTGGAAGGATGATTCTGACTTCATCATAGGAATTTTTACTGCCAAGGTTGTGGAAAATTGAAAACAAGAGATCTTTTGCTCAGCAAGGGAGTACCTTATGGCTGCATGTGAATATCTTGTGCAAGTTCCCATGAAAGAATGATATTCTTATAAATGCTCAGTTTTCACAAAAATTTCATCACTTGATAGTGTATTTTCAAATTTGAAATATTTTGTGTACAGGTTTCCAGTATATCTTGGTGTCATTAAAGATATAGATTTTATGCAGCATCACTTCTATCAGATTCAGTGTGCCTCCTATATACATAAAAGAAGAAATAATTTTTTCATAAAGAATTATTTATTTATAATAATAAATGAAGATAATCAGTAAAAATGGTAAGCAACATAGTGAATTTTATTTTTCTGAATTATCGAAACTGGCTACTTCTGTACAGCAGATGTCTCTGTATAGTGGACACTTCTTCTTCCTTTGCAAAGGTTTCACTGTACATACTTTGCATTAGTATTAGTAATGGCCATATGGTGCAAGGAAACCTAAGTCTTATGCTGCACCAGCCAAAAAAAAAAAAAAAAAAAATGTATGTAAAATAAATAATAAAAGAAAAGGAAATAGACAATCTATGCATTTCCCTCCTCCCGTAGGTAACTTATTCCAGCAATTTATTGCTCATCGTGGACTAATGTTATTAGTGGAGTCCCTCAGGGCTCAGTGTTGGGTCCATTATTGTTTTCTGTATTTATAAATGATATTGATGATGGTATATCAAGCTTAATGTCCAAGTTTGCAGATGATACAAAGGTTGGCAGGGTTGTCAAGGACACTACTGACACTACACTGCTGCAACAGGATCTGGAAAGGTTGAGCAGATGGGCTGAGAGGTGGCAAATGAAGTTTAACATTGACAAATGTAAAGTACTACACATGGGAAACAGCAACCCCAGAGCAACGTATCAACTCTGTGGTACTACACTGACAGTGGTAGAGAATGAAAGGGACTTGGGGGTGATTGTGCAAGCAGATATGAAGTTCTCTGAGCAGTGCAGACGGGCTGCAAGAGTAGCTCATGGAGTATTGTCATTGATATACAGGAATTTTTCCAGCAGGGATAAGGAGGTGATTATTCCATTGTACAAGGCAATGGTCAGGCCACACCTAGAGTACTGTATACAGGTCTGGAGGCCTCATTTCAAGAAGGATGTAGAGCTGCTGGAACGAGTACAGAGAAGGACAACAAGATTAGTGAATGGAACAAAGGGGTGCTCTTACGAAGAAAGGCTTAAGTTTTGCAAATTACAGTGTCTGGAGACTAGGCACCAGCGAGGTGATCTGATAGAGGTGTATAAAGCCTTGAATGGTTTAAGCATGCTCAATGCTGATGGGATTCTTCCTCTAGCTCAGAAAAATCACCAGAGAGGGCATAAATTCAAATTGAGGAAAGACAGATGTAGGATAGACGTGCGGAAATTTGCCTTTAGCCAGCGGGTGGTTGGTTGGTGGAACAGACTGCCATCCCTTGTGGTGGAGGTTGATAGCCTAAATAAGTTTAAGGCTCAGCTGGACAGGTATTTTGAACGAACAGAGGGGTGAAGTGGAAGTGGGTTTTTTTTTTTTTTTTTTTTTTTTTTTGGCTAATGCATAAGCTTGCTTTCTTGCATCAAATGCCTCTACTACTAATACTAATACTAAACTCACTGGCTAAAATAAAACTTCCTGAAATCCAGTCTAAACTTCTCTCTCCATAACTTGAATTTATGGCCCCTAGTTCTAGAATCATAACTGTGAAAATTTCATCTGCAAGTTTAGACATCACGTCCTCTATCCCTGCATTGATGTCATTTAAGAAAATCAAACACAGCAGTGGTCCCACTGCTGATCCTGGGGACCCCCACTTCTTACATTATCCCAATCTGAGGATAACCATTTATCACACTCTGCCTCCTTCTCTGAAGCCATCGTGCTATCCATCTAAGGATTTTTCCTGTAATTCCAACCTATTTCAGCTTATAAAGTAACTGCTGATGTGGGACTGAATCAAATGCTTTCCTGAAATCTAAATAAACAATGTCGAAATTATTCCCTAAATCCAGCTCATGAATGACCCTGTCAAAATAGCTAACCAAATTTGTTAAACATGATTTTCCCTTTACAAAACCATGCTGTATACCTTTCAGAATTCCATATGTCATCTGGTTCATGATCCTGAATTCCACCCTTGATCATTGCCGCCATGATTTTCCCTACTACTGAAGTTAGACTGACCAGTCACTAATATCCCACTACACTCTTAGAACTGCCTTTATATATTGGCGATACATTGGTTCTTTTCCAATCCAGCGGAATCTCCTGAGTCCAGTGATGCTTTCATAATTAACCTTAATGGTCCAATGCTCCTCCCTTAAAATTATTGGGTATATGCCATCAACCCCAGGAGCTTTACTCCCCTGTAGGCTTGAAAGTTTTTTCATTAAATAATCATGTGAAATTTCATTATTATTAATTACATATTTTTCAACTTCACTACCATAATTTTTCATTGACATAAAGGGTTTTTGTTCTGTAAATATCAATGCAAAATAACTGTTGAATTCATCTGCAACATCAGCTGGGGTATCTAATACCATCCCATGCCCATTGCATAAGGATCCGATCTGATTTGTTCTTTTCTTCTTTGCATTTATATATATGAAGAATTCCTTATCCCGGCTCTTTGCCATCAATTTATCATAATCTGCCTGTGCAAGGCTAACCTTTTCTTTGGCACTATTGCAGATTAGTTTGTAGCCATTATAGACTTCGGTCCTTTTGTTTTGCTCTGTAACGTTCCATGCCGTCTTTTTCTACTCAAGTAATCTGGCAACTTCATTGTGGAGTATTTTTTTAATGGTATATGTGCATTTCAAGACTTGTGGTTAATGTTTTAAAGGTATACCATAATTCAGTTGTATTTGCTCTCTGAAATATCTACCCAGTTAATAGAGGCTATGAAGCACCTTAAGCTGCCGTAATTTCCTTTCCTGAAATTATAATCCATTCCTTTGCCTTTAACTACTGCTACCTCTCTCTCTCTCTCTCTCTCTCTCTCTCTCTCTCTCTCTCTCTCTCTCTCTCTCTCTCTCTCTCTCTCTCTCTCTCTCTCTCTCTCTCTCCCCCCCCCACCATAGAACTCTGTGATTATTTCCTGGCACTGGTTCCTGTACTGTCAGCCCTATTATGTCATCTGCTTCATGGGTGATGATCAGGTCTAGAATATTCTTTTCCCCTAGTACTTTCCCTGACACGTTGATACAAATAACGATTGTCTAGTGATTTTAAAATTTTGTCCACGTCGAGTTTCCTTCCCATTTGCTCCCATCAATTAGAGGCAAATTAAAATCACCCATAATAAGACATTCATGCTTACTTGCCCATTTCATTTGCATTTAGAGTCTCTCATAATAATCTTCATAATCATCTGGTCTGTGGATTACTCTTCCTCTCATTATACATTTGCTTCCAACTATCTCATACTATACTAGCATACAAAACATCTAAATCCAGGAATGCTTTCATCGCACCCTGTCCTTCTTAAATACATTGTATATACTATACTGAAACTCATCATGCCCTATTTCCAGGTGGCACCACGTTTCCGTAAGCCCTATTATGTCAGTGTTACTTGTCCTACCCAGTAGTTCAAATTCACTAATTTTATTGATGATGCTTCTGACTTTATTGAATAAACAATTAGGACATTGGGCTATACTAGATGGGCACTTCAAGCGCTAGCATCGTGAACGCCTCCAAATCATTTGAAACTAGAAGGGGTGCTTCTAACATTGCATTGAGTACTACCCAAGACTCACTTTTTTTATTCTCAGTTTCAAGATGGATGTTGTTGAATTGGATATATTGCCCATTTGTGTATACAGTTGAGTGCAAGTAGAAAGAGAAATCAATGTTGGTGGCTTCATCCAACAAATTCAAATGGGTTAAAAACAGGACAGTTTTATATTATGTTTTAAACACACAGGAAGTCTCCCGAGAATTTTTTTATTTATTTTACAGAATGTCAATACATAGTTTAGATGAACTTCTAATGTTAATTTGTGAAAAAAATAGCAAATTTTGATACCGTGATGCCAAAAGCAGTACATCAATATCGATGTTTACACCTATGCTTTATGTGCTGTACCAGCAGGCCAACTCCCACTAACTAAAATATTTCTGAAATGTTGTTTTCTTTGGTTGTAAAATTACTTTATTTCTAACCACTATTCTTATTTAGAGATTAAAGTATTTGTAACACTTATTATTATTATATTATTTCTCCTTGATTGGGGAGAAATAATATAATAATAATAAGTGTTACCTCGTGACGGGTATTGCTACTGAGTACACAGCATACTTAGCGATGTATTTTGGCGATGTATTTTCTATAGTTCCTGGTGTTGATTACCTGGTCTTGGATGGTGAGCATGAATCCTTCAGTCTCAAGGAAGAGTGTCCCGCTCATGAGCCCTGCATTGGAAGCAATTTTATCTGTGTGATCCTGATGGAGATCATTATAGTGTCTGCCATGGAGTGTCTTCTCTGCCCATCTTTCTAGCTTCATTTGTACTTCCTGGTTGGGTGGGGGGGACTCCTTGCTTATGTTGAGTGGGGTATACCGCTTGTCTATCTTCCTTATGGCCTGGTGGAGTGTTGCTGTGTGTTTCTGGAAGTAATCCTTCAGGTTAACGATTGCTGTCTTCTGTTGCTCAATGAGGTCTATCAGGCCCCTTCCTCCTTCTTCCCGGGCAATTGTCAGTCTCTCCACAGCAGATTTCAGGTGGTGTTGGCGGCTCTTGGTCACTATTGTCCTTGTCTTTCTCATGATATCCTCCAGCTCGGTGTTAGTCCAATCTATGATCCCGAAGGTGTACGTTAGCACTGGGACTGCATAGGTATTTATGGCTTTAACTGGGTTCCCTCCGTTCAGCTTTGCTTTCAGCAGCCTTCTGAGTCTCTGATGGTATTTTTCGGTCAGGCAGGCCTTAATTTCTTTGTTCTGCAACTGCTGAGCCTGCATCATCCCCAAGTATTTGTAGGCCTCTCCCTCTGCCGTGGTTTCGATCTCTTTACCACTCTGCAACTGGTAGTTTCTGTTGACTACTTTTCCCTGTCTCAATCCGTGGGTCTTGCATTTGTCTAGACCAAATTCCATCCTAATATCATTGCTGAATTCTTCGGTGATCTGTAATAGTTGCTGAAGGTGCTTCTCGGTTCCCGCGTAGAGCTTTATGTCATCCATATACACCTTCATCCACCTTTTTTGAGGTTATACTGTACTTGCTACTGTTGAGCATGATAAATAAGTTCTAGACAGAACCACAATGGGCTCAGGGCATCTCCCTGAAAGATTCCTCTCCTGATGGGGATTGGCCTGGTTGTGATGTTTTTGACCTTAATGGTGATACAGTCGGTCCTCGTATAACACGTGTTTACATTACACGAATTCGAACGATATCTTATATAACACGAACCAAATTCGCTTATGCACGATTCGCCTTTGTGTTTACAAGAAATGGCAATCACCCCAACCGAACACAACACGATAGAAATGAAGAGAAGATTCTGAAAATGTATTTATGTTTTTTATATCAGTGAAGGGGAAACATATTTCACCATAATAACGTAAAAACCAACACAATTCCAGCTATCGATATAATCGCAAATGCAATTAGATGGAGTTTACTACCAGTTTATAACAGATTCCACTAGCAGAAACGCAACTGGAAATTGTTTTATGGTAGTAACCCCCAGAAATGTGCTTTAGTAAAATGTGAGGTGTTAATAGTGTATCTCGGCCTTTACGGTGTTGTTTATTCAGTTGCTACACGGGCGCAGCTTTGTTTATGTGTATCAAGCGTGCCTCCTCGTTTTGTAATTGTGCTTTATTCCCTAAAAATGAGTAAAATACTTAAAAGGTGTGAAAAGGAAGCGTCCTGGCGAAGACACTGCAGATTCAGAGAGGAAAAAAAAAAAAGCAATATTGATAAACAGGGGCGGACTGGGTCAAAAATTCTTACCCGGGAAAATTTATAGTGGCCTCATACTACGGTTTATGGCCAGTCCACCTCTGTCGATAGAGAAAAAATATGAAATTGTGAAACGCATGAAAGACCATGTGATATTGCACGTGCTACAGACCGAAATGAGGCAACGCCGAGAATTAGAAAGAATGCAGAGAAAATAAAAACAACTTTCATAGCAGGAACAACACAAAGTGTAATTAAAATCCATTAGATTAAGACACAAATAATTGGAAGAGATGGAACGGCTGTCATCTGTTTGGATAGAAAATCAAACAAAAAACAAGTTTGCTTACGATAGAAGCAAAAGCAGTAGCAATATTTTATTACGTAATAGTCATAATAAAATACGTAAGCATTTTATTACAACTTACGTATTATAAAATACGTAAGTATTTTATTACGACTATTTTATTTAATATAATTAATTTTTTACTATTTTATTAATAAATTTTTATTATTTAAATAAATAATAAAAAATAAATATTTTTTATTATTTATTATATTATAATAAAAAAATTTTTTTATTACGTATTTTATAACGATTAAAATTACCCAATTATTTATTGTGTTTGGTAATGTTTTGGTTCCAAATGTGTGTTCAATCTTGGGTGGTCGGAACCTAACCCCACTTTTCCCATAGGGCCTGTTGTTTATATTGCATGATTTTGCATTGCACGAGGGTTTCTAGGAACACAACTATCGTGCTATATGAGGACAGACTGTACTCCGTTTCTCCAAGGAAGTTTGTCACTATCGGATTGACTTTGTAGATGTTCAGCACCTCTATTAGCCAGCTATGAGGCACAGAGTCGACGGCCTTGCGGCAATCGATGTAGGCTGTGTATGTGTTGCGGCGCTTCTTGTAGGCTTGCTCCATAACTGCAGCATCTATGGTTAATTGCTCCTTGCATCCTTTCTGCTCTTCAACCATTATGTTCTGGCTCTCCAAGTGGTCTGATATTTTCCTGGTTATGCAGCTGGTCAGGATCTTGTACATTGTTGGGAGGCAGGTGATTGGCCTTTATTTCGCCGGGTTTCTTGTATCTTCGTCTTTAGGCTTCAGATATGTGATTCCTTGAGTGAGAAACTTCGGGATTGTCTCTGGGTGCCTTATCATTCGGGTGAACTGCTCTGCCAGGTGCTTGTATGTGCAAGTGAGCTTCTTGCACACACAAGAAGACATAATGATGACATTAAATTCAATGTCATCATACTGCCCAACCATGTTCCTCTTCAGTCCTGATGTCCTAGGTTGTGGATCCATTATAACAACCCTTTATGGTAAAATTTTATAGGAAAACATTTTTACACACGATTTTATCAACAGACACTGAGGATGTTGTGTTTTTCACAAACTAAAGAATTAAAATTCAACAAGTATGATCTTCAAAAAATTTTATCTTTTCTTCTTGTGGAAAATACTAAACTAGATAAAATAACTTCAACATAAGCAAAGAAAAGATACTGAACTATATAAAATAACTTCAACGTTAGCAAAGAAAAAGTACCAAACTAGATAAAATAACTTCAACATAGGCAAAGAATATATGAAATTGTGAACCAAGTATACAGATTTTATACTGCTCTCTAAACACTGCAGTTGACACTAAGAAAAATCCCGGCCATAATGCAATAGCCCACGTTTCATTCAATGTGCCAATATTGCTCAGTTCATTTCATGTGTCTTCTTTTATAGCACTCATATATTGACAGCAATTGAATGGACACATGTTTGGATTTAATGCACAAAAATTGCAGATCATTTGGACACAAATTTGCTTTCTGGCAGGTAACATGCTATAAAGGCTTTAGTAAAGGGTAAAATATATGTAAATTTACAGCAGACATGAAAATCTTCAGAGTGTTTTATTTACGCGCACACACACACACACATACAAATAAATCCAAAATACAAACATGAAAAATTAGTATTTGTCAAAAACACGAAAATCACAATAGCATATTTATGCACATGTGTGGTACTGATTAGCATGTCATTGAGAGGATAGAGTGCTTAAATTCCACTCTTTTTCAGTACTATACCCTCTACAGTGTTATATGAGAGGCAGGAGAAATAATTGTAGTGTTTTTTTTTTTTTTTAAGGAGACTGAGTTAGACCACATATACACTGGAAAAAAGGAAAATGGATGCAAAATTTTGATACACAAATACAAAACCACCTTATCTCACATCTGTTGTTGGCAACTCACAGTTAATCAGGGATTATTGTAAATGCACAAAGCAATTAAATGCATTCAAAACATGGAATATGTGGATTATCTGACCCAGGCAATATGAAACTGCCATAATAAGTTATTCATAGTTTCTGATCTTTTACTAGCATGATAGAGAGTGAAAACCAAATCATCCATCGTGTATTAATTAACATTAGATTGGAAAAACTAATTGTTACCCTATGAAACTGCTACTTAAGTTAATAATAGTTTCAGTTTTTTTTCCCCCCATTTTAACCAAGGACTTGTGGGAGATGGATAAAATATTACTCCATTGGTTTAAAAGTAGAAACTGTAATCATTACCCTATGAAATTGCAACATTTTTTTTTTTTTTTTTTTTCATATGTAAACCCCAAACACGAAAGGTATTAAAACCTATTGTACTTAGTACCGTGCATGGGTTGAAGGAGAAGTATGGGGGGAGGGGGGGATGCCGAAAACTTTACTCTGGAGACTAAACATGGGTTTCACCCCAAACAAGCAAAAGTTGGGTACTGAAAAGCCAACAACTGAATACCATTATTGAGGCTGGACTTCTGCAGTATTATATATTTATTTAGTGAACTTATAATGTGAATGATTATCTTTATATTTGTCAGTTTATTACTGATGGTGCTACTTTCTCAGGAGAACTGTAAAACTTTTTATAGATGATACTAATAATTTTTTCTGTGATAGGCTACCATGGAAGTTGCCAAAACACATGCCAACAATCCTTCAGCATTGAAAATCATATTCAGCTCTTTGGTACTCATTTCAAAAGTTTTTTATAGTCTCAACTTTCAGGTAATATATTTTTTTATTATTATGATTATTAATGCAATAATTTAAATATAATAATGTATTTGAGTAAATTTTTTTTTAAGCGAGAAAGAGGTTGAAAAGACGTCTTTTATAATGCATTTGATCTCTTAAATTCTCATCCAGTTTAATGCCTCTAGAAGAGTGGTTCTCAATTGTGGCCATCAAGACAATTTTCATAAATATCAAAATTTTTTATTTATTAAATTTTAACATTGAAAAAAAAATTATATATATACAATAAAATATCATATGGACTTTTATAAAAGTAATATTCAACAGTATGAGACATGGTTGTTCATCCATACCGGCATTTTAATAAATGTACTAGATTTATTTTAAATACCAACAAAGATTTGTCGGCTCTTCTTTTTCTAAGCCACAGAAGATGCTGACACATGGATTTAAGCTGAAAGATACATAGCTCTAAAATTTACTACATAAAAGTTGGATGTAAATTTTATTAGTTCGAATAGAAATTGTGGATGTAATAATTTCATTCCCTTAATATATTAAGACTTTACTTTTCAACATTTTGCAAGAACTTGTAAATGTAAGATATCAGTGATGCAATGTTAATAGTAGTTGAACTTTTCTAAGAAAAATTATTTTCGGTGAAGTTCGTTCTTTGTTGCATGCTGTATTTGTCTTATATTATCCCCTAAGCTATATTATCTGTGTTTTCTTTCCTCTGTCTTGTCTTATTTTCATTCGGTGTATATTTCATTGAAAATTGAATACTTCCAAGCTGCTAAGGTGATTTAAGTTTTTGTAGTAATTTTTCGTGTTTGTGATAGTGTTGCTTTGTTAATGTAAGTTGTATTTATTTATTTTATTATATGTTTCTATTCCTTATTAATTTTATTCGGTATGGAATTCAGAATATAAGAATTTTTGATAAGAAAAGAAAAGAAGTTGAAATTTTGGAAACTACAGCAAGCACAAGTACTGAAAGTGATACAAGTATTTCACAGCTAGAATTGAAACAAAGCCAAAATTTTCGAGAAGAAAAAAACTTTTCATCATGAGTGGGAAGAAATGTATTTAATTATATTAAATGAAAATAAAAAAGATGATGTAGCCAAGCCCATTTGTACAGTTTGTAAAATGACTATTCATCAAATTAAATCTTACACTATGCAGCGTCATTATAACACTCATTAGCATTAGTAAAGCCACATGATGCAAGAAAGCAAGATTATATAGCATCAGCCAAAAAAAAAAAAAAAAAAAAACTCTTCTCATTTCACCCATCCACTCGCTCCAAATGTTTGTCTAGTTTTGCCTTGAATCTATTTAAGCTATCAATTTCTGCAACAACAGATGGAAGTTTGTTCCAGCAATCAACCACCCGCTGGCTAAAGATGATGTAATTAAACTTCCACACATCTATCATATAACTGTCTTTCCTCAATTTGAATTATGCCCTCTCAGGCGATTATTCTGAGCAAGAGGAAGAATCTCATCAGCATTGAGCATGCTTAAACCATTCAAGGCTTTATACACCTCAATCAGATCACCTCGCAGGTGCCCAGTCGCTGCAATTTGCATTACTTAAGCCTCTCTTGTTGCCCTTCTCTGTACATGCTCAAGGAAGTTGAAAAAAAAGTCGTTGACTCCACATTTACACCACAAATTTAACAAAAATTTTCAAAAGGATGTGGCTTCTTGAAGGAAACAAATAATTTTCCTCTCAAGAAATGACAAATTTTATTTAGGATCTTTGAAAGTGAGTTTTTTGATAGAAAACTTTTACCAAAGGTGAATTTCTGAAATCAGTGGTTTTGACCATAGAGCCTGAAAAAATATTTCGAAATATGGCTCTCAGTAATGATTCAATTTAATGACAAATTAAGGACTTCGGTGTGTTTATAGGCAAAGAAGTAAGTGAATTAATAAGTAATTTACTTAGTTTATTCTTAGATGAAAGTAATAATATAACAAAAACTGGTCAAATACTGATGTGTGTGAAATACTCTGACACTGATAAAACTAAATTTGTTGAAAAGTTATCTCACTTCATTAAAAGAATGTCCTAATGTAGTGAACATCTATAATGCAGTTAAAGAAGATTTTAAAAAACTTAATATTTCCACAAATAATTTGTGCTGTAACCGCTGATGGTGCAACAGTCATGAAAAGTGAAAGAAATGGTGTACTAAGTTCGTTTAATAAAGACTGTTCCAATGAAATTTTTCATTTAAATTGTGTTGTTCATCAAGAGGTGGTCATCAGCAAAACTAATTAAGTGCATGGATGACGAGTAATTGACATTTTGAAGAGTTCTAAATGCAATCAACACAAGTAGTGTTACTAAATAATTTGTGCTTTATGCAACAATAATGATGAAAAGCATAATGTATTACTTAATTGATTTTTGTTGCATTTAGTATTTTATGATGTTTTATTAGATGTTTTGTTGCTGTATGGCTTTGTTGCATTTATTTTATTTTAATAATATGTTTTGTTGTGTTTACCGTATCATTTTAATAAATTCACACATCTCGAATCCTTCAGATCACCTTTCAGATTCAAATAGTAATTCCTGAATAAACCAATGTAAAAAGATAATTTTATGATTTTTAGTTTTAAAATAAAATATTATCCATGTTTTATTGTATTTTTGTTATTTAGTTGAAATAAATTTGAGGTACTGATCAAGACATCAAAGGCAGATATTGTTGGGATATCACTGACATGGTGTCACACAGATATAAGCAGTGTACAATTGGAATTTCTGGAGTACAATATATATAGAAAGGATAGACAAGGTAGGAAGGGAGGAGGGGGTTATGTTGTTAGTTAAGAAACACATAAAATCTAAGGAAGTGCATTCAGTTGACATGAGGGTACAATGCAATGTTGAGCCATTTTGGCGTGACATAAACACTGAGAAAGAGAAATGAGAGTAGGAGTGTTATAGGCCTAATGACTAATGAGTACAATGAACAGTTGTGCAGAGAAATTAGTGGGCCAGTTAATCATAATGTCTTGTAATGGGGAATTTTAACTTTCCAGGTATTGACCAGAACTTGTGGTTAGTCACTTGCATTCTAGCAAGACTGTTGCGGATTTATTGGAGGTTGTTTTCTACAGTAACGTGTTCGAGGGGCAACCAGAGGGAGTAATACACTTGATCTGATTATCAGCAGTGATGATTCGTGCATTAAGAATTTGCAGATAAAGTAACGACTAGGTAACAGCGATGTCTACTGATGTAGGATTTACTTAAAGATTTAATTACCATCAAGGTTTAAGTTTTTGTTTTTGTAAAGGTAACTACAGTGGAATCAACTGATGATAATAAAAACAGTGAATTCTAAATGGGAAGCCTTCAGGGAATTAATCTTGGAAGCTACTAGGCTTTTTATACCAACTAAGAAATACTGTTTAAGATTTAGGCCTAAGTGGGGGCGACTCCGTAGCCAGGTGGGCAGGAGCAGCAGTGCATAGCACACGCCTCTTGATTAGACCGGGGTTCGAGCCTGTGACCACCAAATACGGAGGATGCGGAAAGGTCAGTGAATGGCCACCACATATCCCCAGAGCAATATAGCCTTAGTTGCTAAGTTGCTCAGTTTTGATACTGTTGCACATGGAAGACTGCTGTACAAATTGGAGCAGTATGGCATTAAGGGCAAGTTGCTGGGATGGTTAGTGGGAGATGGTGGAGAATGGTAATAAATGGACACTGCTCTATGTGGACTAATGTTATTAGTGGAGTTGGTATTTCTTAGTTGGTCCCCCAGAGTTTAGTGCTGGGACCATTGTTGTTTTGTGTATTTATCAATGATATCGATGAAGGTATATCAGGCTTAATATCCAAGTTTGCAGTTGATCCAAAGGTTGCCAGGGTTGATAATGATAGTAAAGACAGTACGCTACTGCAACAGAATCTGGAAAAGTTAAGCAGATGAGCTGAGAAGTTTAACAACTGAAGTTTACCATTGGCAAATGCAAAGTACTGCATATGGGTATCTTTAACCCAAGAGAATGAAAGAGGTGAAAGGCTTCTGGAATTTGCAGAATCTCAAGGATTGTCAGTAATGAACACTTTTTTTCAAGAAAAGGGTGAACAGAAAGTGGAAATGGAAGAGCCCAAATGGATTAACAACTAATGAAATTGACTTCATCCTCATTAACAGAAGAGATATTGTGAATGATGTTACCATCCTGGACAAAATAAATGATGGAAGTGATCACAGAATGGTAAGATGCACAGTTGATATAGATGTAAGAAAAGAAAGGAAAAAACTCACATAAGTAAATAATACAAAGGTCTTTGAGATAACAGAAGAGGAGAAAAAGCAGTATGCACCGAAACTTAAGAACAAGTTTGAGCTTCTGCAGATGGCTCAGGACCAAGATATCGACAAAGAATATTACAACTTTCTGAAAGGGTGCCTCCGTAGCCAGGTGGGCAGGAGCAGCAGTGCGTAGCACACGCTTCTTGATTAGACTGGGGTTCGAGCCCTTGACCACCAAATACGGAGGATGCGGAAAGGTTAGGGAATGACCACCGCATATCACCAGAGCAATATGGCCCTAGTTGCTAATGCTCCTAAAAACCACGTAACAACAACAACTTTCTGAAAGTGATAAAGCCCAAGAAACCTGTAGGTAAAAATAAATCCAAAGAAGAAAAAATTAGTCAAGAAACACTTGATGAACTGAAGATGACAAATGAAGAGCAAGATAAACACTGACATGGAGAAAATTGAATATACTGATTTATGCAAAGCCATTAGAAATAAGATTTAACACAAGAAAAGTAGAACAAGCATTAAGGGAAAACAAAGGACTTAAATCAGCAGCCATGAGCAGTATTACAGAAAGACAAATGATACTGAAACTGAAGAATAGTGATGGTGTACAGTAAACCCACACTTTTTGTGTATTCACGGTTGCTGATTTAATATAAAATGAAACCTAAAAAAATGTGAATTTTAAAGCACTGTGAACATTTTCCGCTATAAAAAAACATGGGCTTGGCTAAAATTATCTTTCCCGGTCAAAACAGCACCCAGTAGGTGGGGGGGGGTGACAAAATCGCGAGCGTTGATGTTTCTCGCCAATCCTTGTTCAGTATATGTTATGCACTTGTCATGGAAGGTTTCGTTGTTTGCTTTTAATTTATATGCTTATAAATTGAATAAATTTATCAATTTATATGCTTACAAAAGTGATAAATCTACCGTTTTGCAGTGTAAAACAGACTTTTTTCTAGTGTTAATGGAAGAAAGTGACTTTATTGTGGACAAGTTCTTTCTAACCTGTACAAAAATATGGCTACGAATAACAAGGGAAATGTGGAAAGATCAAAGAAGGTGATGACATTAGCGAATAAAATTGAGTTATTAGATAAAATTTCTATGGTGAAAATGTCTCCTCAGTGGAAAAACATTATAAAATCAATAAGTCAACGGAACGATCAATCAAGGAATCAGAAGAAAAAATCCGCCGTAGTGTCCATGAAAACATGCTAATTGCTTCAAAACTTTGCTCTGTAACTTGTGATGTTAAATTAGAAAAAAATGGAAAAAGCTTTCAATCTGTGGATAGAAGACTGAATTCAAAATAAATTTCCGTTAAGTTCACTCATTATTCGTGAAAGGGCAAAACTCCTTTATCAACATTTTAGCGAAACTGGTGATAGCACTGGCGGGATAAGTTTTTTAGCTAGCAAAGGTGCTGGTTTGAAAGATTTGTTTGAAATTTCTAATAAATATTACATTTAATATTAAATTGTTTCTTATTTTCATTTCAATGCCATATGCTTGCATATCACTATGTATTGTCTATGTACATAGTCATATTATGAAGGTACATATAATACATACATAGACAAAATTTTAGACTAGTTTTTCTTATATATTTCATACTTTGGAACGGAACCCCTTTATTACTATGGGAGCCATAACTCAGTATTCATGTTTTCGGTATTCGCGGCATTTCTCAGGAACGTAACCCCCCCCCCCCCCGAATAGCGGGGGTTTACAGTACTTATAAATAGCAGAGAAGGCATAATTCAAATAGCAGAAGACTACTATACAGAATTCTACAAGGAGCGAGGGAATGATGCCAGCAGTGGGGAAGATGGATCGCAAATTAGTAACACATGACATACCTGATGAGGTAGAACATGCGTTGAAGAAAATGAAAAATTAGAAAGCCCCACGGGAAGATGAAGTTACTGTAGAGTTGTTAAAATTGGGAGGAAGAGGCATGGCACAAAAACTGGCAAGACTTTTCACAAACTGCATTAGAAAAGGTGTGACGCCTAAGGAGTGGAATAATGCAATCATAGTTTTGCTGCATAAGAAAGTAGATAAATCAGTAATTGGAAATTATAGACCAATTAGCTTGTTATCCCACATCTACAAGTTGTTCACAAGGGTCATTACTAACAGATTAGAAAGAATACTTGATGAGAATCAACTGAAAGTGCAAGCTGGCTTTAGGACAGCGTTCTTAACCATGGATCACCTTCACGTAATATCACAGCTAATGGAGAAAGAAATGAATATAAAACATGATTATGCCTGGCATTTGTGGATTATGAAAAGGCATTTGACTCCATACAGCATAAGGCAATTTTTCAGCCACTGGAAAGACAAAGCATAGATACCCCATATATTATGATTTTGAAGAAAATATCTGAGAACGCTAACTCCATATATATTATGATTTTGAAGAAAATATCTGAGAACGCTAACTCCTTTATTAGACTAGACAAAGATAGTAGCAAATTTAAAATTGAGAGAGGAGTTCGACAAGGAGACAATATCTTCGAAGTTGTTTACTGCTGCCCTTGAGGAAGCTTTCAGAAGATTAGACTGGTTGCAGAAAGAAGTCAATGTGAATGGAGAGTACCTAAACCATTTATGTTTTGCAGATGACATTTTGGTCATAAGCTACGATCCCAAAGAATTAGAGGAAAATCTTAATCAGTTATGCAGAGTTAGTAAGACTTTTGGACTAAAGATGAATATGGCTAAAACAAAAGTAATGATGAACAAGTATGCCATACAAAGGGATATAATGATTGAAGGAGCAGTAATTGAAAAGGTGGAGTCACATACTTATCTAGGAAAAGTCATCAGCTGTAATAATGATAAATGGCTGGAAGGCAAGAGAAGAATAAATTTTTAATGGATAGCATTCAGGAAATATAGTCACATGCTGAGGAGCAATATCCCAATTTGTCTGAAACAAAATAATGAACCAATCTATACTACCCTCCATGACCTATGGAAGTGAAACTTGGCCACTCACCAAAAGAATGGAAGAAAGCTGAGAACTACACAGCGAGTAATGGAACAAATTATATTGGGAATCAGACTGTTAAATAAGAAGAGAAATACATGGATTAGGCAGCAAACTCAAGTAGAGGAGATTCTTATCAAAACTAAAGAACTAAAATGATCTTGGGCAGGACACATAGCTCAAAGATATGATGACAGATGGACTAAGAGAATAACACAATGGTATCCAAGAGGAGCTAGAAGAAAACCTGGAAGACAACGACAGAGATGGACAGATGAAATTCATGAGTTTGTGGGTAGTAAATGGATGGCCATTGCACAAAACAGAACGAACTGGAAGGTTGCTGGAGAGGCCTTCATCCTGCAGTATATTGAAAATGGCTGATGATGAACCCAAGAGAAATGTACCAACTGTGTGGTATTACAATCAGGGAGGTGGAGAATGAAAAAGACATGGGGGTAATTGTGCAGTCAGTTATGAAGTTCTCTTAGCAGTGCAGATGGGTTGCCAGAGAAGGTCATGGAGTTTTGTCAATGATATATATAGGAATTTTGCTAGCAGAGACAAGGAGGTGATTATACCTTTGTATATGGCAATTGTCAGGCCACACCTTGAGTACTGCGTACAGGTCTGGAGACCTCATTTTAAGAAGGATGTAGAGTTGCTAGAATGAGTACAGAGAAGGGCAACAAGATTGGTGAGAGGAATAAAGGGGTGCTCTTACCAAGAGAGGCTTAATTTCTGCAAGTTGCAGCATCTGGAGACTTAGGCACCTGCAAGGTTATCTGATTGAGCTGTACAAGGCCTTGAATTGTTTGAGCAGGCTCAGAGCTGATGGGATACCTTTGTTTGCTCAGATTAAGAACTTGAGGGGGGACATAGATTCATGAGGAAAGACAGTTGTAGAATAGATGTGTGGAGGTTTGCCTTTAGCCAGAGTAAATGTTTGCCTTTTACATTTACTACACTTGTTACGTTAATGATTGCAATGGGTAGTCGATTGCTGAAACAGGATTCCATCTGTCGCTGTGGAAGTTGATAGCTTAAATAAATCTAAGGCTGAAGTAGACAAACATTTGGAGTGACGGATGGCTGAAATGGGAAGGGATTTTTTTTTTATTTTTGGCCGATGCTGTATAAGCTTGCTTTCTTGCATCATATGCTTCAACTAATGCTAATGCTAATTAATAATAAAGATTCTATAATTATTTCTTCTTATAATTTGGTTACATAGAAAAAGAAAATTTAGAAACGTAAGTACTGCATAATGGAGTTTGACCACGCATCCAATATTTTTTAATTTGTTTTGATATTTGCAGTTTAATGGCAAAGTATTACAGCAGTTACAATTTTATGTGATATGATATTGTTCTACAAAACTCAATGTATATATTTATCAGCTGACTTCAGGACAGAATCTTAAATTACATAACTTATTATTAGTTATAGTTTTTACCACCACTTTAGGAATTTTATTATTATTCCTATGTTACATGCATATAAATTCCATCTAACTATCATTGTTATTGGTAAATTAAATTTTTTAATAAAAAAGGAATTGTGCGGCCACCAGCTAAATCTCGTGGCCATTTTTGCAGCCACGAGAAAAAACTCCTTATAACCTTTAGCTTGTACTTCTTAGAAATCCTGAGTAGTAGTCTTGACACCCTTGGTGATGTACTTTTGAATTCCAAAATGTTGTTTTTTATATCTTTATGGACCAGAAAGCCAACTCCACCTTCACTGCTTCCATTGGTGTACAGCAGATTTCCACTTGATAAACTTATAAGCGATTCATTTCTTCTTCTTGTTTCAGACAAACCGATGATATTTCAATTTACATTTTCTAATTCCTTTTCCAGCTCTAGTATCCTGTCTTCACCAATGAGCGATCTTACGTTGTAACAGTCCAAGTTTAGTTTCCGTGCATGGCAGCTTGATCGTACCCAGAGATTCTTAGCACCCTCTGCTTCCACTCTGATCCTCTCGCTGCCATAAGAGGGAGAGTGAAAGCCTCTGGAGACTGAGGGCCATTTGTTTTGTTGTGCTGTCATGTGCTGGAGGGTTTGGCCTTTTCTTCTTCACACTGACCAGGCATCTTGGAGAGAACCACTGTACACGTTCGTTGCCACCTAAGTGACGTAACAGGGCTTACCATCGAGAAGGTGTGCATGAGTGGATTTTAGGGAGGCAGGCCAACTGGACTTCTCCTAAATCTTCTGAAATAGAAAGATATTGGATCCATCAGTGTTTTAGACTGTGTGTCTGATAACACACAGAATGCCTGTTCCCCTCTAAGCCCCTTGTCTAGTACAGTGGTCTCCAAAGTCGGGTGCGTGAGATAATACTCAATAAAATCGTGAGGGATGTTTTCCAAACTGATATATAATCTAGGTATAATACATTTTATCTAGATATAATGCTTACCATGTAAATTATTTATAAATAAAACTAAAATAGCATTGCATTACATTTACTACACTTGTTACATTAATGATTTCTTATCATTTTGTACTTGAACTTCAATTTAATTTTGTTTTGTATTTTTTTATTTGTGATCTTTTAAAATTATTTGTGATTTTAGATATAAAGCCGCCATGTAAATGATTTATAAATAAAAAATATATTAAATTTATATACAGTAATACCTTGACTTACGCGAACTTGGAGTTATGTGGTTCTTGATTTTTTCGTTTGGCAATACTGCCGCCCACTCTCTTCAAGGTCGTTTTTCATATGCTATCGATATACGGTGCGACGGCGGAGAGTGAGAGCTAAAAATGAACAAAATTCAACTTTGCTGCCGCATGAGCTGCACACATATACAAGAATTTGTATTCCATCTGTCATATTTATGTGTGTGCATTCGAATTCGTGCTCAACTTTTGTCAGAAATTACATCGTGAGATGTAAATAGTGAGATATCTGTTAAAGACTTTTGGAAACAATTCAATGTTTTAGATGCCCTAAAAATCACTGAAGAATCTTGGGTTGAAATTCACAAAAAAACATTGAATGGTGTCTGGAAGAAATTTTGTCCATTTTTTTTTTTTCAAAAACAAAAAGAAAACAACCCCAGAAACTGATCATGTAGCTCATGTGATAGAAGAAGTTGTTAATCTTGCTAGGCAGTTAGATTTGGAAGTCAGTGGTGATCATGTCAACGAGCTGTTGGATTCGCATAGTTAGAAGCTGACAGTGAAGGAGCTCATAGAGATGCATGAGCAAAACATCACTGAAATATCCGACACTTCAGACTCAGTTCCCCCAGAAAAGCACATGACAATTGCAAGCTTGACAGAAGGTCTCAGTTCAATTGAAAAGGACTTAAAAATTTTAGAAAGCATAGACTCCAACGAAGAACGCGTTATAGCTACAAAGCAAGGAATAAAAAAATTATTAGCTTGCTACGAAGAAATCTGCGTGAAAAAAAGAAGGCGCTGTGTCGTCAGACGAATTTGTTAGATTTTATGAAGCCATCGACATCAAAATAACTTTTTTACGTAACTCATTTATTTTTTTAATACATATTTTGTATTAATATGTATAAAGAACTGCAATTTTATTAAATATTTTTCTTCTAAACTAGTGTTTTTGTTCGTCCTTGATCCCAATTAAACAAAATTTATGTGTATTTATATGCAAAGTTGTACCCCGACTTACGCGAATTCGACTTAAGCGATTTTCGTTGGACCCACATATCGCTTAACTTTGGGGTATTACTGTATTTCTTTTTTTTTTTTTTTTTTTCAGGGTGCATGCTAGTCCTTTTAAGTAAAATAAGGGTACACGACCAAAAAAGTTTGGAGACCACTGGTCTAATACAGCAGTTCCCAACCTCTGGTCTCCATAGTACCCTTGACCTTGGCATTTGGTGCTAGGGTTTGTCGATAGGCACTTTAACTAACATTTCTAAAAAAATAATATACAGTCAGTCCTCGTATAACACGTGTTTACATTACACGAATTCGATCATACACGATTTATAAATAGGGGAACGATATCTTATATAACACGAACCGAATTCGCTTATGCACGATTCGCCTTTGTGTTTACAAGAAATGGCAGTCGAACGTGGAATCACCCCAACTGAACGCAACACGATAGGAATGAAGAGGAGATTCTGAAAATGTATTTATGTGTTTTATATCAGTGAAGGGGAAACACATTTCACCATAATAACGTAAAATTCCAGCTATCGGTATTATCGCGAATGCAATTAGATCGAGTTTACTACCAGTTTATAACAGATTCGACTAACAGAAACGCAACTGGAAATTGTTTTTATTGTTTTACGGTAGTAACCCCTAGAAATGTGCTTTAGTAAAATGTGAGGTGTTAATAGTGTATCTCGGCCTTTACGGTGTTGTTTATTCAGTCGCTACACGCGTGCAGCTTTGTTTATGTGTATCAAGCGTGCCTCCTCCTTTTGTAATTTTGCTTTATTCCCTAAAAATTAGTAAAATACTTAAAAGGTGTGAAAAGGAAGCGTCCTGGTGAAGACACTGCAGATTCAGACAGAAAAAAAAAAAAGCAATATCGATAAACAGAGGCGGACTGGGTCAAAAATTCTTACCCGGGAAAATTTGTAGTGTCCTCACACTAGCGTTTATGGCCAAAATCACACCGGCCACCGGGGTTTTCCCCGGTAAGGCTTATGGCCAGTCTGCCACTGTCAATAGCGAAAAAATATGAAACTGTGAAACGCTTTGAGCGAAATGAAAGACCATGTGATATTGCATGTGCTACAGACCTAAATGAGGCAACGCCGAGAATTACAAAGAATGCAGAGAAAATAAAAACAACTTTCATAGCAGGAACAACTCAAAGGGTAATTAAAATCCATTAGATTAAGGCACAAAGAATTGGAAGAGATGGAACGGCTGTCATCTGTTTGGACAGAAAATCAAACAAAAACAAGTTTGCTTACGATAGAAGCAAAAGCAATATTTTATTACGTAATAGTCGTAATAAAATACGTATTTTATTCGTAAAAAATACTTACATTTTTTATTATTTATTATATTATAATATAATAATAATAAAATATTATAAAAAATTATAATATTATTTTTTATTACGTATTTTAATCGTTATAAAATACGTATTTTATTACAATTATTTTTTGTGTTTGGTAATGTTTTGGTTACCAATGTGTGTTCAATCTTGGGTGGTCGGCACCTAACCCTATTTTTCCCATAGGGCCTGTTGTTTATATTGCACGATTTTGCATTGCACGAGGGTTTCTAGGAACACAACTATCGTGCTATACGAGGACTGACTGTACTTACTAATTTCCTTTAAAAATTGGCAAGTACTTTTATTTCAGAGAAAGGTTGCATAAGATAGAATGAAAATGCTAAAAATAGGAGATATTAGGAAAATTATCTAAAACTGTCTTTTTGAATAGACAGAATCTATAAATGTAGAAATCTATCACAGCAGGGGTTCATGAGGGGGAAGTTTTGCCTAACCAGTTTAGTTAATTACTAAATGTATCCAAATGTATCCCATCTCTATTAAAATCTTCCCATCTGTTAATGAGCTCTGGCTATGCTGAGGAAAAAATTCTACTTTGTGAGCTTTGTAGTTTCTTCAGGGCTGCATTGACTGAAAAGGCTGTCAAAAAAAAAAAAAAAAATTCCACATCACCTGTCCAATCCCCTCTGATAATTTGTTTACTTCTTTCCTAAATTTACTCAAACTAACCACTTCCACAATGCCAGATGGAAATTTATTCCCTCAATCAATCACCCTCTAGCTAAAAGCAGATTTCTCGACATCTGTCCCAACAATCCTTCCTTGGTTTAAATTTATACCCAATTATGTTTGTTGTCTGAGCAAGAGGAAAGATGCCATCAGCATTTAGCTTACTCAGTCCATTCAAAGCCTTGTGCACCTCAATTAGACCTCCTTGCATATGCCTAGTTTCCAGATGCTGCGATTTACAGAACTGAAGCCTTAATAATAAGAGTACCCATTTGTTTCCATCATTAATTTTGTTGTTCATCTCTGCACCTGTTCCAATAGATCTGCATCCTCCCTAAAATGAGGTTTCTAGACCCGAGTCTGTGTATTCTATCAAACTAATAATTTTCCTTCCTGCCTAACACTGCCTCCATAGCATTCAGCAAATATGCTTGCACCTCTTCTATTCAAATGTATCCCATCTCTATTAAAACCTTCCCATCTGTTAATGAGCTCTGTCTATGCTGAGAAAAAAATTCTACTTTGTGAGCTTTGTAGTTTCTTCAGGGCTGCATTGACTGAAAAGGCTGTCATCATAAAACTCTCCTATTGTGTCTCGGAAAAATTACAGACACTTAAATTTAGCCTTAACTCTGAACTTTTTTCTCAATATTGCGTCATACTTGTTAATGTTTGTTTGTTATTTGGTTTTTAGGAGCATTAGCAACTAGGGCTATATTGCTCTGGGGATATGCGGTGGTCATTCCCTGACCTTGCAGCATCCTCCATATTTGGTGGTCACGTTCTCGAACCCCAGTCTAATCAAGAAGCGTGTGCTACACACACTGCTGCTCCTGCCCACCTGGCTACGGAGGCGCCACATACTTGTTAAGAAAAGCCTGTACTTAATATCATTAGTACCAAAATTTAATGCAATATCACTGACATTTGCTCATGGGGGAGACACTCATCATGTTCCACCTAACCTTACTGCATAAAATATATTTCCATTTCCCTGACAGTCTCTAAGAATAACACCTTCTATGGGACCAGTGCATTCTGA
The DNA here is from genome assembly GCF_048544385.1 of Mastigoproctus giganteus. NCBI lineage: Eukaryota > Metazoa > Arthropoda > Arachnida > Uropygi > Thelyphonidae > Mastigoproctus > Mastigoproctus giganteus. The sequence continues at coordinate 199,211,284 of NC_143583.1, read as the reverse complement.
TCTTACAATGCAGTCAATTGCATGGGGGTGGACTTTAACATTATCATGGACAGGTAAAATACTTGATGAGTCCCCTAATTTCTTTTGAGGGCAATGACCCTTTTAGTCAAGTGCTCAAATTCTCCAATAAAATGCCAAATTTTCTGTTTAATTTTCTTCACTCACTCACCCCACCCCACCTCACACCCACTCACTCACTCACTCACTCACTCAGCATACACAGGCATCTCCTGTGGCATTATGTCCTGATACAATCAGATCTGCATATTTAACACACACACATACAGCACTTACAATCAGGGCCGCCGCAAGTGGGTAGGCAAGGTAAGCGTCTCTTACGGGTGGCAGTTTAAGAGGGTGCCAAAAAAACTTTTGACATATACAAGTAGGACCGCTGTTTAATTAACGAACTTCTTTATAGTGAAATTTTCTATTTAGCGATACGTGCAATATCACATGTTCTTTCCTTTTGTTCATAATTTCGCTTTTTCCCTCTATCAACAGAGACGGACTGGCCTTAACGGAGAAATCCCGGTCGGCCGGAGGCTGGTGTGAGGCTGCTACGAGTTTTCCACAGTAAGAATTTTTGACAGCCTTTCAGTATTGTGCTTTTCTTTTTCTCTTCAAATCTGTAGTATCTTCACCAGCAAGCTTTCTTTTCACACTTTTCTCAGTATTTTACTCATTTTTAGGGAATAAAACAATTCCAGTATAAAAAGGACAAAAATGAGGAGGCATGCTCGATACACATAAACAAAGCTGCATGTGTGTAGCAACTGGCTAAACAAAGCAGTAAAGACAGAACCACTATTATCCTCTCACGCTAGCTCACAGTTTATTAAAACACATTTTGGAGATCATTAAAACAATAAAAACAATTTCCAATTGCGTTCCTGCTGGTGGAATCTGTTATAAACGCGTAGTAAACCCGATCTAATTGCATTTGGGATAATGCGGAGAGCTACAATTGTGGTTTTTATGTTATTATGGTGAAATGTGTTCCCTTTCACTGAAATCTTCAATCGTATGAAAAACATTTTCAAAAACTTTTCCTTTCAGTTTGGGTGATTTCGACTACCATTTCTTGTAAACACAAAGGCGCCAAGCGAATTCGGTTCGTTTTATATATGACATCATTCCCCTATTTATAAATCATGTATAATCGAATTTGTGTAGTGTAAACGCGTGTTATACAAGGACTGACCGTGCTATATACTATATTTTAATTTTTTCTCATGGTAAGTAGTTTTTGTATTACCATGGGCAACTTATTTGTTAGCACATGCTTATAGCTTCAATTCTTATAAGATTTCAATTTTTTAGTATTGCTTATAAATATCACGAAACTTGCCCACTAATCTGTATGGTTAAAATATAATGAAGAAATTAAAATGGGAAATTAAAAAATATAAAAAATCCTCGAGGGGAAGAAAGAGAAGAACCAAGAGTCCTAACGTTGGGAGTTTTGCAGTTCTGTCATCAGTTGGTTCATTTAATTAACTCTAGCTTCTGCGGTGCATGGTTAGCAAGCGCACGCCAGAAATTTTATATGTTATCCTGCAAGGTTCAGTTGGAAAATCATTCAATGGCTAAAGCTTTGTGTATTAATAATAATTTATTACTGGAATTCAGTTTTGTTAATATTATTGCAGAATCTGTTTGAGTGTTATTATGTGATGAATGCGAATGTTGACTGAGTTCTGTGGCTGAATAATTAGCATGGAGGCTGGTTTGGTGATATAAGCTCTGTTATTTGCAGTTTTAGAGGATTCAAATTTGGCTGTAATACTACCAATTTCGTATGCATTAGAGTACCTACAAACACTCTGGCTTGCCTGCACAGGCCAAGTTTATGCAGTCAAACTGGAGCGTGTGTATGTAACTCAGGCCACCTGAATGGCCATCTGGCCTGGTCTGTGTTAATTTGAGCAACGAACTTTGGAAACACCACATTTGGAAAAACCACATCTACATGCACAGATCTACAGGTCTGTGCATGTAGATGTGGTTTTTCCAAATATGGCATACACAGAGAACCCTGTGAAGGTGCACTCAATGCTGTAAACAAATTCCCTACTTGATAAAATTGTTCTATAATTATTAGCTTCACAAATTCTGATTGTAATTGGGCCTCTGACATTCGTAATTTCCAGATTCTGGGTTATGAGAGTGAGCAAACAGCAGGTTAGACAAAAAACCAAACACAGTGAATGAAACAAATAATTCATATTTAAAGCATCTTAAATTCTTCTTCACTACCCTTAATCTGTATGAAGAAATTCTTCTTTGCTATCCTTAAAGATAATACTGTATTACCACATTTGAATTGTTACAACATATTTTTAAAAACGATTTTACAGATACTTTTCCAAATGTAGCAGTTGTACTAAGAATTTTTCTAATTTTACCAGTTTCAGTTACCTCAGGTGAATGGAGTTTTTCAAAATTAAAATTAATCAAAAATTATTTACGATCGACAATGTCTGAACAACGACTTTCTAATTTGTAATAATTTCAATAGAAAATGACCTTTTGGAAAAAATAAACATAAATGAAATAATTAATAAATTCGCATTTCTTAAAGCAAGGAAACATAAATTTGTATAATTTTTTTTAAAATTATAATTTTACTTTTATTTTATTATTGTGATAGAGTATGATTGCTGTGATTTAGAATGTAAAGTTTATTTTCAGAATTTCAGAATGATTTTGTTGTTATCTTTTGTTTGTTGTTTTTCTTTTCATTTTCAATAAATGAATACTATTTTATTTACTACTTATTTTATTTTTTAATCCAAATATTTTGGGGCGGCAAATTTGATTTCGCTTACTGGCGGCACATAGGGTCATGGTGGCCCTGCTTACAATAAGGTATTGAATTGTAGGAGAACTACTTTTGCATGTCTCCCCTGAGCCAAGGCAACCTCACTGCTCTGGGCATGTTGTTTAATGTAAAATTTATGAACCCTTCAAACTAATTATTACGCTACTCTGCATTTTGAAAAAATTCACTGATGTTTTCTCAGAAATAGTTATTTATGAATCATTTTCTAATGCTGATTTCAAAAATGACTTCCATTTGTTTCCATTACTTTGGGTTTCTTCAAAAATCATGAAAGAAAATATAATTTTTCACAAATCTTTATTAATTTTGGCAGAATATTGTGCACTGAAATTATAACAAAATGCTGCTTTTACCAGACTTTTATATTTACATACATGTTGAAAACTATTTTTAAAAAGGGCAATATGGTAAAAAGTCCGATAAATACTCGCCTCTCATTTTAAAAACTGATCTCGGTCAAATTTTCTTTTCTTTGATATTCTTGCACATCCTTCTACTTTAAAGTCCATAGGCTATAAAAGTAAAGATATAAAACATAGATTTACATTTTTATTACCTTACCAATTAAAAAGAATTCTTCAGCATCTGCAATAGTCAGCTATCATGTTGGCATTCGGCCTCCCTTGGTACCTAATCTCCATATTTTTAATGTCCTAGTGAATCTCCATATTTTTAATGTCCTTTCACCCTGTTCCTCACTAACACTTCTAGATTTTCTGGGAAGTAGTTGATGGACCTTAACACTCATGATGTAGCCCATCTTCTTAAATTTGCCAACATATTTTCAACTGAATACCTGTATAGATCATTCTTGTTCTCTGAGAAATTTTCAGCAACAGACCTGAAGCTAATCCATGCCTGTTTTTCTCTTTTGTTCATAGTTTCCTCAAAATATCAGTCCACCCCATTAGTTTGAAAATTTGAGTTCCAACAAAAATACTTTGTTTTAGCTTCTCTTGGGTGATCGATGGAAATTTAGTATAAAGATAGTTGAAGCAGGGACCTTCCTGAGGTAAATCTTCGCAAACTGTTTCATCAAACTATGTTCTTAGATCTTAACTGTGTTTTTAGGAATATGATCTTTGATCAAGGCAACAAACTGCCCTTCTCTGGCCAGACCTTGACATCCCAGTGCTTACTCCTTTGCATGACTAACCTATTCACACAAAAAGCAAGGCATTTTTGTGTAGGCAGTGCTGTCCAAATAACATGCCTATCTTTAAAGATGGCAAAGACCAACCAACCATGTTCTTAATACTTAATATTTGTCAACAACTTCTTCAAGTTCTCATATGTTTCTTTTAAATGCACAGAGTGAGTTACTAGAATTGACTTCTTATTTTTACATTGTGGAGTAAACATTTGAGCCTTTTCTTTGACGAGTATAAAAAACTCATTAAAGAATAAACTATCCACAAAAAATAAACTAAACTCACACTGATAAACACTGCTAGACGGAGCTCTCAATGTCAAGAAACAGATGATTGAGGGCAGTGTTGCCAACATGTGGAAATTTAGTTTACAAATTCCCAACATTTACTCCTAACTTACTACATTCAATAATACAACCAATGACATGAACTTAAGTGATCTGCGAAAAAATATTACTTAATAGAAAAAAATTAATAACATTTATGAAATCAACATAAAAAACATTGATTTCAAAAAAAGCATGTCAGTTTACAAATATTGAAAACCATGCAAAATGGTGTTATGCAACTGCAGAATCACATGAAAGAAAATATTTTAGAATTACATTTATGCTGTTCCTGCTTAGAAATTCCAGCTGCCCCTTAAATGCTGTGTGATATATGTGGTAGCAATGGCCAACTTTATGTTAAATCCCTTTCTAAATATTTAGGTAATTAAAAAATTAAATAAGATTATTAAACAACTTATTTAATTTTAGAAACCTATTCCCTTATAACAAATCACAACATTGTTTAAAAAAAAAATCGCAGGAAATCCTGAATTTACAAGTCATCTTACTTGCACTACCACAGATCAGATGCAACAACCTCTCACCAAATCTGAAGTGGTGTTGGTGAGGGAAACATCAAGAGTGTTAGGTGAATGGTTGGGATGACCAAGAGAGATAGACTACAGTACAGTAGAGACAACAAATGAATTTGACAAAATGGGTTAAAGTGATTTTGAGCCTGAGGAGGGGGGAAAAATCTAGATCAAGAGGTCTCTGACAGTGAATATCAGGGGAAATGTGCATAATTGTCATTTGTAAAGTGGAAGGAAGCACAGTACAGAGTGACTAATCATGACAAATGAGGTAGAGGATGAGACAACTGATAATTGAGATTTTCCCAGAAAAATAAGTGGGCTTAGCAAATTGGACAGAAATGAATCTCATTGAGATAAGGACTAAAAAATATTTGTGAGATGCCCTTAGGAAGTTTTTGGAAGGTTTAGTTCTTTTCTTGTTTCATTACTTTTAACTATTCATCTATATTGTATATGAATCAAGTTGTGTTTTGGATGTTTAGATGTTAGTTGAAGAATCAGCACCATATTATCTGCATATATTCTGTTGATTCTGGGCGGGTTTTATGTCCAATTCATATTCATTATCCCCACATATACAAAGAAGTACACACACACACACACACACACACACACACACACACACACACACGAAGAAAAAACTTTACTTGATATAAAATTTTAGTGTTTCTTCTATTGCTACCTGGGAATGTTTTAATCCCAATTCTGGTTTCATAGTCTGGCCAGTTTCCACTACAGATATGTTACTGTAAGTTGGAACAATAGTTTCTGTCTTTCTTAAAATTGTATGCTCATTTAAAGCATTTTTAGGGTCTTTTGTACCAAACTTCATTTTCCTCTGCACTCACAACCCCTTAACCCATTACCAGCCATAATTGAATTTAAAAGAAAAACGCCATTTTCTCGCTTAATATCAGCTAAAAGCATTCAAATGAAGACATTGTAAAAAAATTTTATTCAAAAAACTCCCTGGTTACAGAAAAAAAGTAACATACACGTATAAATTATAAATCCAGTTTAATGTAAAAATACAAATATATACTAACAGGCAGTAGCTTTCGAGACTGGCGTGTCTCTTCATCAACTGAAATTCAAATACAAAAATACAACGGATAAGTGCAATGAGCTGAGTGAGGCACGTTAATCATGTGCCATTGTTGTTGCACGGACGTGCGCTGCTTTTACTCCACTGATCATCTAGCATTAAAACAGTTGTCTCTAGGATGGGTTGTAGACATATGCCTTTGTGGTGGTTTATTGCCTTTGGATTGTTTAATCTGTTAAGTGACTCTAGCCATAGGCGATGGCGAAAGTGTCGTGAGTGGTCTGCTACTTCAAAGTCACGTTTGAGATCAAGATTGTGGTTGGTGGCCCAAAAATGTTCCGCGACTGCGGACTGGTCAGTTTCAGCAAGCCGGATTGCTCTGTCATGTTCTGTAAGGCGATCTTGGAGATGCCTTGATGTTTCTCCTATGTAGCAACTGTCACAGTCTCTACAGGTGATGCGATATACTACATTGCTGCATAAGACAGGTGTAACAGGGGTCTTCACACTGGAGACAAGTGAACGTAGGTTCCTGCAGGGTAACTGCACGCATTTGATGTTGCAATTTCTAAGGACCTTCGAGATCCGTCCTGACACGCCTGGATAATAGGGAATGTAGGCGGACGATATACTGTCTTGGTTCGGTGGTCTAGGGTGGGATGTGAGTTTTTGTGATTCAGGATTGCTAGGCACATGGGATGGATAACCACATTTAGTTAGGTCCGCCTTCACACCGGAGATCTTGTTACACCTAATTGTATCAGTTCTGGAATGGCTTCAAGCTCTGGAGAATAGGGTGTGGGCAGTGCTATTGAGATGACTTGGTGCGTGGCCGGATCTGTAGTTTGTGAATTGACCGCACCACATAGGTTTGCGGTATACTGAAGTCTCTAGATGTGGGCCTATGCGATGCACTAGGACATCTAGGAACGGGAGCACATCGTTGACCTCTAACTCCATAAGTGAACTTGATGAAATTAGATAGGGAGTTGAGGTATTCCAGTAGTGCTGTTTCAGAGCCACGTGGTATTACAGTAAAAATATCGTCAACATATCTACACCATGTTGTAATAGGTGTAGGTGGGTTCCAGTGTATCTGCTCCTCCAGATCTTCCATGGTGATGTTGGCTACTACGGAACTAACAGGGGCACTCATAGCAGTGCCATGTACCTGCTGATAGACTGAATCCTCAAAAGTGAAGATGCTGCTTGATAAGCATATGTTGAGGGCAGTACAGATGTCATCAGTGGATAGTGATGTCCTGGATTGGAGGCTTAAGCCATTCTCGAGGAGCCTTCTGGCGCAATCTAATTTCATCGTGTTCACTATAGAGTTAGAGGTCAACGATGCACTCCCATTCCTGGATGTCCTAGTGCATCGCATAGGCCCACATCTAGAGACTTCAGTATAGCGCAAACCTATGTGGTGCGGTCAGTTCACTAACTACAGATCCGGCCACGCACCAAGTCATCTCAATAGCACTGCCCGCACCCTATCAGTGCTGGAATGGCTCCAGGGCTTGGAGCCATTCCAGCACTGATACAATTAGGTGTAATGAGATCTCCCGTGTGAAGGTGGACCTAACCAAATGTGGTTACTGCAATAATTAAAGACAAACACCAGCCAAGGAATAAAAAATTTTTACTATAAAAATAATAAAATAATGTGATACACTATCGGAAGACTAAAATATTACAATAAATTACGATAAAATAAACTACGATAAAACGTTAAAAATATAGTTAAAAATATACCGAAGCAATAAAATTATCTAAAATAAACTGGATTAAAAGTGATAAAACCTGAAGCTTTTGGAGACTGCTGTCTCCTTCTTCAAAGTATGTATCAAACATATAATAATAAAAAAGTCATTTTGTGTGAAAGGGAACAAAACATATGTCATGTAGGGGTACATCACATTTGTTACAAAGTCTCTTTGTTTTTTTACCACATAAAGCACATCTTCGTTGTGTCATTATTGGAACTACCAAATGTCCATTGCCATCAAATCTCACGTCCAAGCTCACTCATCCTCCTAGAAGTTTAGACATTTGTGGACCCGGCCTTTTTGAAGCAGAAGAAGTTGTTTTAGAAAGGTAGGCCAACACTACTTTCCTGCGTACATCCAGAAGCGATACATTTTCTTGAGAGTTTGTAATTTGATACCATCTCCAAGTGTTGACAATGCATATATCTAGGAGTTGTGTGAATAATGGCCACCACCATTTTTTTGAACGAATTCTGATTCTATAAAGTGAAACTTGCTTATCTAACATGTCCACTCCACCCATATGTGAATTATATTCTTGTATGACCTTTGGTATAGGAATTTGAATTTGCTTTCTGTCTTTACGGGAGTAACGTCTAGTTTGTCCTAATGCAACTGTAATTAGCTCAATGCAACTGTAATTAGTGGCAAGTGAAACCAGTTTATTATCATTCCATTTTAGCACAAGTACTTCATTTGATTGGTCAAATATATAATCAAAATAGCCCTGATCCTTCTCTTTTTCCATTTGCTTGCTAGAAATCAAAGGACATTTTTGTGTTCGGTTTTCTTGGACTGTTCCGGTTGCTTTCATTCTCAGCTCTCTAAGGTGGTACATTATTTCATGGCTGGTGAAAAAATTGTCGAAAAACAGTTCATGTTTTTCATATTGGTCAGCAGGTATTGATGAAATTAGGTTTGTAATAGCTCGAACTCCCAATGGTCCCTCCATTTTCTCACTTTTGCCACAATATGTTTCAAAATTATATAAATAGCCGCTTGAACTACATAAACACTAGAGTTTGTAACCAAATTTGATTGGTTTTCCACGCATAAACATTTTTGCAGAATGTTGTCCATAATATCGAATCATCATTTCATCTATTGATAAATGGACGTGAATCACGCCAAATTTTAAAAAGTTTTGCTTTAGCATATCAAAATATGGTCCTATTTTGAACATTTTGTTGTTTATATCAAGGCATGAATTGTCCACAAAATGGACATACATTTTTATTTCTTTGGATTGTCTTCTTGGCATCGCATTGTATACTAAAGGTATACCAGCATCCGGGGCTTGTTCCCAGTACATGTCCTCTTGAGGAAGTTTGTGATAACCACTAAACAATAAAACTCCTCAATTCATCGGCACTAAGCAAAAAATTTGGGTCATTTTTTTTGTTGTGCGTACACTTTGCTTTACTATATGATCAATAATGCCAATTAATCACCCGCTGACTAAAGGCAAATTTCTGCAATCTATTCTACAACTGTCAATTTGAATTTATGCCTCCTCAGGTTTGTAATCTGAGCAAGCAGAAGAGTCCCATCAGAATTCAGCGTGCTCAACCTATTCAAGGCCTTATACACCTCAATCAGATCACCTCGCAGGTGCCTAGTCTCCAGCCACTGCAGTTTGCAGAACTTAAGCCTTTCTTGCCAAGAGGACTCCTTCATTCCCCTCACCAATCACAATAAGGCCTCCAGACCTGTACACAATACCCAAGGTTTGGCCTGACCATTGCCTTATACAAAGGGATAACCCCCTCCTTTTCCCTACTAGCAAAATTCCTGTATATCATTGACAATACCACATGACTTGCTCTGGCAGCCTGTTTGCACTGCTCAGAAAACTTCATATTTGACTGAACAATTACTCCTAGGTCTTTTTCATTTTCTACCACTCTAAGTGTAGTACCACACGGTTAGTACATTTCTCCGGGGTTACTTCTACCCATATGCAGCACTTTGTATTTGTGAATGTTAAACTTCACTTGCCACTTCTCAGCCCATCTGCTCAAATTTTCTAGATCCTGTTGCAGTAGCACACTGCCATTACTGTCATTAACAGCCCTACCAACCTTTGTATCATCTGCAAACTTCGACAGTAAGCCTGATTTGTCAATGATATATTCATCAATATCATTGATAAATATACAAAAAAACAGTGGGCCCAACACCGAACCCTAGGGGACTCTACTAATAACATTAGTCCACGAAGAGCAGCATCCATTGATTACCACCCTTTATCCATTGTAGCAACTTACCCTTAATACCATACTGTTCCAATTTGTACAGTAGTCTTTCATGTGCAATAGTGTCAAAAGCCTTGAAGTACTTTATTCAATAACTGAACACACCCAAAGTGTAATGCAGTGTGGATATTTCCTGACTTGGGTCATTGGTTATAATACAGGAAGCAATGAAAGAGAAATTCCAATTTCTACACATGATTTTTAAAAAATTGTGAGTTATGCAGCTCTTGGTACAATGCATAGTTAGCATTATTCAAACGTAACTAACCACTAAACTAAAGACAGCTGTTCTCAATATATCATAATTAAATGAGAGATATAATCTCACTTGCTCTTCACATTTATTCAAAGTATTCATCATTACAATCTGTTTCTAGTCTATCAAGATATTTTGTGACTACATAAGTGATTGTAGCCTTCAATAGCTGTCCTCTCAGCTATTGAACATCATGCCATATTCAGATAAACATTATTTTTCTTATTTATGTAAAAGGATGTGTGTTTTGTCTGTTCAGGCAACACCATAGAAGGAAAAGTCAGATCGGCACCGTAATTTTAGCTATTTAGTAGATTCTTTGAAAGTTTTTAAGCCCATTCCTGATTCCTACTCAGAGAAACATTGCTATAACTGGGTTTTGCAGTTTCAATCTAATTCAGTATTTCAGGAAAACAAGTACTGTTATTGACTTTTACAGGTTGCTCATTTCTCCCTTCTGCCTTTGTACTCTTTTAAGAATCACAAGTTCAGCTCGCTCTCTCTCTCTCTCTCCATCAATCATCTCCATTGTCACCATCAATGCAATCAACCTTTGCCTGGTATTGCTGAATAGTTTTATTAGTGTATAATAACTAAAATATCTATTATAAAATATATTTTTCCAGTTTATGATGTATAATAAAAAATTAAGCTTTTATTTTAATAATTTTTTTAATAGGACTTACCTGAATTTTTTGAAGATCATATGGATATTTGGATGAGACACTTTTTGGAACTGTTGACTGTGGATAATAAATTCTTACAAACAGAGGTTTGTTTCTGTTAAAAAGTTAGTATGTAGTGTCATAAGTGTGTTCTATATTTATTTAAAATTTGACAAATCAGGAAATGAAGGTAATAGTAATCTAATGTTATCAGGAAATGAAGGTAATAGTAATCTAATCTAATGTTATCAATTTAAGTAATATTTTAAATGCTGCACAATGATATTTATTTTGGATACTATAAAGTAGGGGTGTCCATTGTTGACACCCTTGTAAGGTAAGGTGGTAACCATAAACCACCAACCACCTATTCTTAATGTGTGTTCGGAAGAAATTCTGGGATTTAAGTGTTGTCAGCTGGTAAGTGACATCTAGCATAGTTTGATTTTAAAAATCTTGTATGACTAAGCATCTTCCCGAGAATACACACATACATATTGATGAAAATATCAAAATTATTTCACTTGTGAAGGGACTTGAAATGAACCAGAGTCTCTCCGTTATTTTATTTGCCAATCAGAAAATTGCATACAGTAGTAGATGGCAGCATAATCATAAAATTGTAATCATGCTCTTGAATCTGCACTAAAGAGCAGTGCCGTGCTCTTGGTTTTGTCGTTGATTGACAGCTTCTGTATGAGTTGTAACTGGTATGGTTTCATTCTCAGATAGTGACAACACATTACACACTGTTGAACTTGACATGTTAACACACAACTACACAAATTCTCACTCACTATATATACTAATCTCACTACATAAATGAGTGACACAGTGCCACTTGTCACTAATTTATATACAGTGAAATTTGGTTGTCTTCTCCACATGGATGCCCAGTTCAGATAATATATTCAAATATTTAAAATTAATATGAAAGTCTTTGCTACTAAGCTTCATATTAGTTTCTTGAAAAAAATGTTTCACTCACTGGGTTATACCAAAGTTTACTTGTATCTTTTCTAATACCATTTATAAAAAAATATCAATTTGTTATTAATCAGACTTGTTTTTCTACAGTAAAACTCATTCTGTTGAAAATATTTTGTGACAAAAGTCTGTTCCAACAAACCCATAACCAGTAATCTTTTATTAAAAAAAATTAGATGTCTCTGTCTCCTTTAGATTAGATAACCTTTGCACATTACAACCAAATACTGTAATCATTAAATGCTATGCAAGCAGTAATAGAGAGAACACAAGAAAAAGGAGGAGGACGATTATGATGCAGGTTCACACGGAACTACAGAATCACTCCTTCTGCCTCCACATAGGCTGCAATAGCACACGTGATTTAATCCTGTGTGACTGATAAATGTGATTAACCATTATATTCATGATTTATTATAAAGTCCTCTAACCTGGTGATCATGCAATAATATAAACAAGAACATTAATTTTATGTTTTAGACTTAAGGAAAAACAATATCCCATAAGAGATAGCATTACAGAAATGCAAATTAAATTAAATGATTACCCTGTAAAAAAAAGATCAGTGCATGAAGCTTATGCAGTTATAGACATATGATAAGTACACAGCCTAGTATTACCCATTACCAAATGAGTAACATTAAAAAGTTAAGGACGACTAAAGAAACGGTAAAGCAAAAGCGGTCACCTCAAAAAATTATTTTTGAGGGGTGACCGCATAGTTATTTTTGATAAACCAGAATATAATAGTAACCATAAAGTGTTATGGTTATTCCTATATTCAGTACCAACCAGGGTGCTTAAGTTGTCTAATAGCTTCTCTTTAAACAGTATTATGAATCTGGTGGATAATTGTTTAAGAATGCTCAGAAACAATAAGAATTAGACTTCCAAACACTACAAAATATGGCGCCTCCGTAGCCAGGTGGGAAGGAGCAGCAGTGCGTAGCACACGCTTCTTGATTAGACCGGGGTTCGAGCCCATCACCACCAAATACGGAGGATGCGGAAAGGTCAGGGAATGACCACCGCATATCCCGGAGGCTGACTGGATAAAATATAGCACGCTTGTCTCGTTCGACAACCATATCATACAGTGCTCTTCTATCAACCATGTTACTGAACATATAACAAACCAAATTCTAACAGCTGCAACCGCTGCAATTCCACAATACCAAGTCAGGAAAAGGCGAAAATTAAATTATTGGTGGAATGAAGAGTGCAACAATGCAAAAAAAGAGAAAAACAAAGCTTGGAATCAATTCCACAAACATCCAACCACTTCCAATCTTATTAATTATAAGCGACTTAGAGCAAGAGCCCGTTATATCAGACGGAAAGCAAAAAAAGAATCTTGGATTAAATTCGTTTCCTCAGTTAATAAAAATACAGACATCAGACTGATCTGGAATAAGATAAAATTGTTAAATGGCAAAATTCCTCCAACATCTACTCCACTAATTAACTGGAATGGACAGGAACTCTCTACTCCTGCAGAAATCGCAAATGCACTAGGATCCGTATTTTCCCAGTTGTCCTCCTCAACTTCTTATGACCAATCGTTTCAAAAAATTAAAGGTGTAACTGAAAAATCCAAACTGAATTTCACTGACAGATGTGCACTAAAATATAATCAACCATTTACCATGGTTGAACTTCAGCATTCTCTTACCAACACAAGGAACAGCGCTGCTGGCCCTGATGGGATATTTTATATAATGCTCAAAAATTTAAATACAAAGTCACAGTCATCACTGCTGTTCTTCCTCAATCGAATATTCACTGAACATACATACCCAAGCTCCTGGCGTCATTCCTACGTTCTGGCTATCCCAAAACCTGGTAAAGACTATTCTGTTCCTCAAAACTACAGACCAATTTCACTTACCAGCTGTCTGAGCAAAACCCTCGAAAAAATGATTCACCACCGTCTGACTTGGTATCTTGAGTCCCAAAACTTAATCAATAACAATCAATTTGGTTTCAGAAAAAATCGATCATCATTGGACCTTATGATTAAAGCCGAAGCAAACATCAGAAATGCATTCATCAAAAAGGAGCATCTCGTTATGGTCTGTCTGGATATTGAGAAAGCCTTTGACACCACTTGGCGTTTCGGCATTTTAAAGGATCTACATTCTCTTGGCCTGAGAGGAAATTTTCCATATTTCATCAAAAATTTCTTAGAACAAAGATCCTTTCAAGTTCGTTACCAAGGAATTCTCTCTAAAAACTTTGTTCAGGAAGGAGGAGTCCCTCAAGGGTCCGTTCTGAGCGCCACTCTATTCGCAATTAGAATTAACCACTTAACTGAACTTATTCCGAAAACAGTGGACTCATATCTTTATGCCGATGATCTCACAATCTCCTGTCACTCTCAAAACATGAACTACATTGAGAGACAATTGCAGATATCAATAAATCAGATCCAGATTTGGATGACACAAAACGGTTACAGACTATCCAGCCAGAAATCTACTGCCATTCATTTCTGTACCATACGTAAAATGCATCCTGATCCTGAACTCCAATTAGATAACCATCTTATTCCAATAGCAAATAGTATTCGTCTGCTTGGCTTAATTTTTGACAGTAAGTTAAATTACCAAAAACACATTGAACATCTCCGGACAGCTTGCCAAAAGAAAATGAACATACTCAGAGCCTTATCAGCAACAACCTGGGGAGCAGATCGCTACACCCTGCTTCATTTATATAGATCCATAATTAGATCTCGTCTGGACTATGGCGCATCTGTCTTTGATTCTGCTAGGGAAAGTGTCTTATCTCGTCTCAACCCTATTCAACATTCAGCTCTAAGAATAGCTCTAGGTGCGTTCAGAACATCTCCAGTGCAAAGTCTCTATGTAGAAGCCTACGAAGCTCCTCTAAACATAAGAAGAAAGATGTTATTATTGAACTACTCAACCAAGATCCAAAGTCAGTCGACCCATCCTAATTGGTCAATATTTAATGATCCGCCACTCACGATGTTTTATAAAAACAAACCACAAGCAACTAGGCCTGCAGGTATTAGATTAATGGAACTAGCAGAAAACTGGAATATACAACTCAAAGTCCACCAAGAACCTACAGATCAAGTTCCTCCATGGTCTGTCATCATGCCATGTTGTGACTATTATTTCCACCAATGGGGGAAACACTCTTTAACGGGTATTAACATCCAGCAGCTCCACACTGCACATTTACAAAGTTATCCCGACTTTGCGAAAATATATACTGACGGCTCAAAGTCTGAGAATGGATCAGGTGCAGCAGTGGTATTCCATGACACTATCACTTCCGTGTCACTTCCGACAGAATGCAGCAGTTACACCACTGAATTATATGCCATAAAACTTGCTCTGGAAAACATTTCCCATCTCTCAATCAAAAAGAGTATAATCTACACAGACTTGCAAAGTGCCCTATTAGCAATGCAAAAGATTTCCCCATCTACTCATCAGCTAATCAGATCAGAATTGATTCGTCTCCGAGATCATCGGCAAAATGTTGTCTTCTGCTGGATCCCAGGCCATACTGGAATACCGGGAAACGAAGTTGCAGATGATGCTGCCAAGCATCCATCCAGCACATCCCCAATGAATTTTCTGGTCCCGTTCAGGGATTACAAATTACATATACGAAATATATGTAAGGAACGATGGAAACTACAGTGGCAAACGCACATGCACAACAAACTCCTTGAAATTAAACCTATACCGCAATTATGGGCCTCCAATTTTCGTACAAACAGACAAGAAGAGGTTGTCCTGGCCAGAGCCCGAATAGGCCACACCCATTTGACCCATCTATTTCTGTTATCAGGTAATGACCCTCTACAGTGTTCACATTGCCACAAGCCACTAACAATAAAACACATACTCCTGGAATGCATCTTGTATAACAACTCCCGTCTAATTTCATTCACTTCTCTCTCAAACTTACAGGAATTGTCACTTAGCCATATCATAGGCGAAAATTCAAACCTTACAGAATTCTTTCTTTTTCTAAAATGAATAGGTTTATATAACCATTTCTAACTGTTCCCATAGAAGCCAATAAAATTAGTACTAACTACTATGATAGGTGCAATATGACCTAAGTAGCCTTTGCACCAGAAAAATCCAAGCACAACAACAACAACAATATCCCGGAGCAATATGGCCTTAGTTGCTAATGCTCCTAAAAACCAAATAACAACAACAACTATAATCACAGAAGCCACCAACACATATACCATTCAGAAAATATAGCATGAAGAGGATGCTGAGATGAATGAATACGGAGCTGGCCAGTCGAATAGAGAGAAAAGGATAGTATGAGAAAGTTACAGAGTGATGAAAAGTACTGAAGGCTATGACAGCTACAAGTTGATCTTTAAATAGTACTGCAAATAAGGTTAGTGAGGCTAAGGCTAAGTATGAGAAAGAACTGACTAAGAGAGCAAAGAATGGGGAAAGGAGTTGTTCATGTATGTGAATACAAATAAGAAAACAAATCAGATTGGATCCTTGTATGCTGGATGTAGGAAAGACTCAGATAACCCAGCTGATGTCTGTGGTGAATTGAATAGGTACTTTGTATCAGTTTTTGCTCACAAAAAGACTCTTTGTACTTTGGAGTAGCTGTGCAAGCGAGGCTGAGACATATGAAATTAATGATTTCAAAATTATAAATGAGTGTTTATTGGAAAAACTTTCAAGCCTAATGACAAGTAAGGCTCCCAGATTTGATGAGTTATATCCAATAATTTTGATGGAAGTGGTCAGAGAGTGTATAGAACCATTGAGTTTAATTATGAGAGCATAGTGACATTCTGAAGGACACAATGTGGTTTTGTTAAGGGAAACTCATGTTTAACCTGACATGTTTACTCAAACTGGATCTAAAGAACAATTTCAACATAGTTTATTTGGATTTTAGAAAGGCCTATAACTAAGTTCCTTATGAGAGGTTACTGTATAAGGTTACTGTTGAGATCACTGGCAAGATTCTAAGATGGATTGCAGGATGGTTGCAGGGCAGGTGGCAGTGGAGATTAATGAATATTCTTCAGATTGTTGTGCTTCAGAAGTGGCTTACCCCCAAAGATCGGTTCTTGGACCACTCAGTTGTTTCCGATTTTCATAAATGACATAGATGAAGGGATAGAGGGTGTGATGTCAAAATTTACAGGTGATGTAAAGATTAGGAGACTCATTAAAGATCAGTGCCAAGAAGAGCTTCAACTGTGTTTTAATACAGCAAAATGCAAGGGAATAGCAACCCCAAAATAACTTACATACTTGGTGGAGTTGAATTAAAAACAGTAGAGGAAGAAAGAGATCAGGAAGTTACAATTAGGGCTCACAATAGCAGTCAAAATCTTAATAGCGGTATTTTGGTATTTTTAATTTATGAAACTGGGATACCTGTACTGATACCGGTATTCCAAAAAAAAAAAAAAAACTTTTTTCGCAATAAATTTTGATGACAATTAGGTGCAATAAAGTAAGGAAGAAAAAAATGATTACTTGAATTCATGTTTTAAATCAAACTTTTATTACAATAATAAATATTCTAGCAAAAATTATTAACCATACAGTTATTCTAAAAACAAAAAAATAAGCATCCACACTACCTGTCTAATTAAGTGAGCTCTTAAGAAATTTAATAGTGTTATCGTTTAAACTGGATCTAATTTTGGTACATATTTAATTAGCAGCAGAAAACGTCCTTTTGGTTTTTGTGCTGGTTGGTACTTTGTACTGAGATAGTCATAGACAAGGTGCAGTTTAATGCCCCTCTTATTTCCTTTTTATCAAAAAAAAAAATATTTCCCTTTTGACTTTTTATGGCACTATATCCGTATTAACGAAAAAGGGGGATTGACATTTAAGCTTGGTGTGGAAACCAAATCTAAGTTGGGGGGGGGGGGGGTTATTTATTAATTTTTATTTACCTGTAACTTAATATCACCGTCAGTGGCCATTGTTATGATTTTCGTACAGCAGCTCCCCTCAACCACAAACTACCTAACTGCGTTAAAAAATAAGAATTTCCAGGAGCTGAGGGATATTCTCTCCCTCCTATACACACACGAGTATATATATTATATGTGAGCTGTCAGTTTCTCAAGAGCAATGATGCAAATATAAAACAAAAGTCATTTTTCATACAAATCTACTTACAATACATAACTGGTGTTCATTTACATCTAATCTATTCATTTTTCTCATTTAATCTGTTAATATGTTCCTTAATCATGCTATCATTTCCATAAAATTTCTCTCAATTAACAACTCTCTCTCTACAGATGCAAACACTAAACTAATTCAATCTTAATCACTTCCTCATATTTCTCTTAATCATCAATATCAATTCTCTTCACAACAGCAATCCATAAGTTGCTAACTTAATGCCAACAATTCCATGTAATCTCTCTTAATTTAGCAATATCAATTTTCTTTACAACTTAAACCAATAAAACAACTCAATACTAAACATTTCCTTATTTCTCATGTTTCTTCAACTTCAACCTTACTCTAAAATAATCTCCCACTTTATCTAAGTCCCATTTCCAAAACAACACAGTTCGGAGGACTTACCTTCCTTCTCTTTCACGGTGGGATTCCTTTGTGCAGGTTCCTTCCACAGAGTGCTGTGATGTCTCTCTCTTCTTAGTTGAACACTGAATCTCTGCTCTATAGCTCTTCCAATACTGTCTTATTTTGGGATTTCGAGAACATACCGGTATTCCTTCAGTATTGTTAATACTGAAGGAAATTACCACAGCAGTAGTAGAAGCCAGGGCACTATCTGACTCGCTTGTTATTCAACTTCCGGATTAACTTCTAGCACAGGAACATGTCCGGCGGAACCCTTCCCTATATAGCTGGACACTTCCACAACTGGACCCGAACTGAATCCAGAACTACCACTGGAAGTCTGCAATCCCTCCGAACAACAACCACAAACCCCTCTTTTGGTGCGAGCACCTTATTTATTTCCTTTCCATTTATTTATTATATTGATTGCAAGTTACAATTGCCCCCCGTACTACTTTTTATATGCAAGCTTATGTGCAAACCCCAGAGGGGTTTGCATTTGTTTACATATCTCCCCCTATCTAATTTAAATCTGAGCCACTCACGGCATTATTCTTTAAACTCACTCTTCTTCCTTTGGTGGGAAAAACAGAATATTTTTCCCACATGACGAAACGCTTTCATCTTTTGCCTCAAGATCACCTGTACACAATACCTTTGGACTGCTCCATACCGACACCCTTTCCCAAAATGCACTAAGTGTCGCATCCTCAAGTAGTGGTGTAATAGAGGGATTAAAATATTGTTCAGAAGCTTTTAATTTTAACCCTTCCCCACCTGCCATACTACTGTTCACCATATTCCTTAATTGCACTATCAGGCCTACTGCCACTAATGGAAATATTTCCGTAATGATGTTTTCGTTATTCCTTAAGTGCTTTACTTCCACACACACTATACTTACTAAGAGAAATATATTTGTAAGATTTTGTCTTTCATGACGTTTTCAGGTTTCCGTTGCATTTGTACTCTGTATAACAATCCCTCCTTTGCAAATTCAGCAGTATTAATGATTTATTGTTGTCTATTTTATAACCTTTATGTGAATAAATCATGAATAATTATTTTTTAAATTAGTACTGAAAAACTGGTGTTTTTGTATCAGTACCGCAATTTGAATACCGGAAAAAAAATGACCGGGATCCCAGAATCTCGGTATTGTGAGCCCTAGTTACAATACAAGCAGATATGAAGTTCTCCATAAACAGGTGGCCTGGAAATCCCACAGTGTGATTGTTATTGTAATATCCATAGTCATTGTAATCTAAGAGTGCATTTGAACTACTGTGTGTCCAAGTATGGACACACAGTAGTTCAAATGTGTGTCCAAGTATGGGGACCTCATCTGAAAAAAAGGCATTGGATATCTTGAAAGGGTCCAAAGATGGGCAGCTTGCATGGTAAGATTGGCAAAAAAGCGACTGTATAAAGAAAGACTGATTATATGTGCCACATAAAGCTTATTATGGCTATAGGGCTTGGTAACCAGGCACCTTAGAGGGTGACCTGATTAAGGTCAAAAAGGGGTTAGTAAAATGAATGAAGGTGGAATTTTCACTGTTATAAAGAATTCCAGAACTAGGAATCATAAGTTCAAATTACAGGGAAGAAGTTTAGACTAGATTATAGGAAGTTTTCTTGTAGCCAACTTTTGAATTGAACTCTTGAGTTGTTGATTACTAGAACAAATTGCCTCTGCAGATAGCTGAAGCTAACATTTTGAATAAATTCGAAGATCAATTGGATAGTTACCTATATGAGGAGGGAAGTGAATAATTTGGATTTCCTTGTCTACTCTTTTTTTTGGTGGCTTCCTTGTGCTATATGACTAATACTAATTTATCAAAGACTTTATAGAAATCTAAGTATGTGATAAAATTATTCTTGTATCCAGTTAATTTGTGATAACTTCATAACAGTTAATCAGATTGATCAGGCGTGATCTACTTTTAACAAATCCACACTGGGATTGCCTTATGCTCTATTCCTATCAAGGTGATCTTGTATTAATACTTTGCTATTGACTACATTATTTTTTCTGGCATAGATGTCAAACTTACAGGTCTGTAGTTACCCCCTTTACCCTTTGAGCCACACTTGTGAATAGGAGATACATTTGCACATCTCCAATCTAGGGACTTCTGCATCTCTGGCTGTTTATTATGGTTAAAGGTTTGACTACCTCTTTGGCACCTTCTGTTAATATAATTGGATATATTCCATCAGCTTGCTTTTAGCTTTTTGCTTACTTTTAGCTGCAGCAATTTCTCTTCCACCTTACTGTTATTATGAAAGAATTTCTTACAATTTGTATTAGATTTCTGCTAAAACTGTCTTAATTTTATATGTGAATGTTGATGCAGAATGTTATTCAGTTTATCATCAATAGTTGTGCCATTTTTATCCAGTGGACCAATGTGATCCATCCCTTTCCTTGTGTTATCAAGGAATACTCAAAGAATTTCTTCCTACTCTTCTTTGTATCATTAGTCAGACTTCTCATAATCTTCTTTTGCTTGTTTAACCTCCTGAATAACTTGATTACAGAATGGAGTATACTTATTGTAGGACTTTATCTCCTGACAGGTTATAATCATCCGGTTCATTTTGGTCTTAACCTTGAACAGTATCTCTTAGTATAAAATTCTTGGTGGCATCTGATTACCTCTGTTTATCTGATGATGTAATCAAATAGCTTCGATCACATCATCAGGGTTGTTGCATAAGTCCTCAAAAGCTAAAGAGCTCTGTAATATTCAGATGTGTCAATGGCAGTGATGCTTTAAAGCAATGGTATCCAACCTCTTCCTGTACAGGGACCATATTCAACATTATATTTGTTTCGCGGGCCGCACTGGGTGATTCAAGAAAAATTAGTGTTACATTTTCAATGAAGTGTACATGCACTGCATTGAAAATGCATACACTTTTGTGGCGCCTCCTTAGCCAGGTGGACAGGAGCAGCGGTGCGTAGCACACACTTCTTGATTAGACCAGGGTTCGAACCCATGACTACCAAATACGGAGGATGTGGAAAGGTCAGGGAATGACCACCGCATATCCCAGAGCAATATGGCCTTAGTTGCTAATGCCCCTAAAAACCAAATAACAAACAAACAGAATACACTTTTGCGCAGTTACCAAGGTCAAGCATAAGGCATGCCATAATTGGAATCCCTGAACATTTTGATAGCACCTCATATATATATGTATATATTCATGCACATATTTGATACAAAACATAGATAAGAGAAACAGAATTCATAACACCAATATGTTGCTTCATAACTTCAACACACTCGCATATTCGCTGCAGCGAGTGCCACAACTTTTAAATTTGTTTATTTCCACTTATTTTAGCGTTGAATGTACACAGTTCTTGAAATAATTAACAAAATTTAGAATGCTGTTTCAGTTCACTTTCTGCGTGGGCCATATAACAATTATTCACAGGCCGTCCGTAGGTTGGACACTACTTTAAAGGAATGGGAAGCTAGTGCTAGGGCAACAAACTTAACTGCTGAGAATGTGCTAGGATAGTAAACACATAAGGATGCTTAGTCTAAATTGTGTTTTCAGTAATGTAAAAGTGTTATCAATGAAATGAGTGAGTTTGAACTCATAAGTAGGACAGCTGATGCTGGCATGTAATAGGGCTAACAGAAAACTTGGTATTAACCAGAAATAGATGATAACAAGTTTTACAATGTATTTAGTATTTTGCTTTTTGTTTCATTGTGTATAATGTACTTGATAAAGATAGTCTAAATAGTAAGGGTGGGTCATACTTATTATCAAAAGCAGCCCAAATGCAACAAAGGTATTTCTAGATTCTAAACTTACATATTCCAGCAGAGAATCTTGGTGGTCAGATAGCTGGAAGCAGAGGAAAATGAAAGACAATGTATGCTACAGACAAGAAGACTATGAAGAGTATCACAACAGATGAAACAGCAAGCATTTGTGAAACAGCAGATGAAACAGCAAGCATTTGTGAATCTCTTATTATGGGTGATTTCGGGGGAAACTGAAATCACCCATAATAAGAGAATCACTATGGGGAACAAAGTTTTAAAATCAATTAGATGATATTTATTTCAGTGTGTTAGGGAGAGTATGTGTAACAATATTCTAGACCTGATCATTACCCACAATTCAGATAACATCACAGGCATCCTTAGTGGACTAATGACAGTTGTAAGCTGAACATTGGAGATAGAAGTTGTAGTTTGTAAAGGTAAAAGCATGAGTTTTAATTTTTGGAAAGGGTACTAGTTAGTTCAGGATGATAGGTAGTCTCTATTAACTGTGGTCAAGACAGCACACGAAGACAAACGAAGAAAAAACATACTGAAAAATTCACAAATGCATATACGGTAGACTCGTTAATACAAAGTTTAAGGGGCATAAATTTCAGGTTTTGTAATAACCAGATCTTCCAAAATTTGAACATGTGGCCATTTTCAATGGTACATATCTAAGCATCACCTTAAAATAATGAGAATAATATTTTTGTTTAGATTTTCTTTTATTTATGAGAGAATCCATGAGAAAAAAATAGTAATAAAAATATATAATCAGTATCATAAACTAGTGAAAGTAGCATTATTAAAGGAAACATGAAAACCAATTAATACTTTAATAAATTAATCTAATTTAAGGAAGAATCCAATTTAATTTGCATGATTCGTGTTTTACATGCATCCTTGAGTGTGGCACAGGTATTTTTGCATTCTTTCATCACTTGTAACAGAAACTTCATTTTTCTTGGTGGTTAGCAGTTCTTCTGCCATTGGCATTCTACTACAACATCATCGTCTGCCTTAACAAACTCTCCAACTTCTCCAGCAAAATCCAAGAGTCCCATTCCATTTTAACTTATTCTTTGCTAAGCCATGTTTTCAATGTTCTTGCCAAAGTCACATTTTTTGATGCTATCAATTATTACACTTGATACTATTAATTATTATACTCTCCCGAGAAATAGCAACATTATAAATAGCATCGCAGATATTTCACTTTAGCTGCAGATAATATACTTTATCGAGCAGGCTTTATATTTTCTCTCTTCAACCCTTTATCCAGTTACTGCATGAAACTGGTGGTGGTATTGAAAGGTATTTTCTTCAGCTTAAGTGTTTTAATAGAATGTGCTATACAATACAATCATCAAAATGTTTTTATTTATTTTTCATGAAACCATTCTTTTCTCTACGCTAAAACTCTCAAATAATCCAGACTGAAAAAGTTTAACTGCTAGCAAAACACTTCTATTGGCCTCATTGTTACATGGAGGTTGATTAATTATTTTAAAACACCTTGGCTTAGAAACTTTCCCAGTCATAAGTGAGTGTAGGCTTTGTAGTGCCATCTGCTTTGCACGTTAACAGAATGCAATGCTTCTTCACTTGATTTTCTACCATTGCAAAACTGTTTGAACAGCATTTTTTTTTTTTTTTTTTTTTTAAGAAATAAAATAAATGTTAATTTGATTAGGATTGTGCAGAGCTTTGTATTAACCAAACAAAATAATGTAATTTACTTCTTATGCAGTAAAAAGGACTTGGTATTATATTAATCAAATATTATCTGAATTTTGAAATAAATGAATGTTATGTAGAAAAGCCTATCCGTTTAGCAGATAAATGATATGTACCTTGCAGACTGAGTTTGTATTAAGATTCTGCTGCATATCATTAAAAAACATAGCATAAATTGGATGCCCAAACGGATGACCACAGAGCTAACCAAATTGAACAGAAGATGATGATGATATGGATAAATTACAGGACAGTGAAATGTACTGAAGCCTAATAAGTTAATCTGTAATAGTACTACAGAAAGGGTTAGGATTGAGAAATCGCTGGCCAAGAGAGTAAAGAATGTGGACTAAGAATTATTCATGTATGTGAATATGAAAGAGAAAAGAATTAATCAGATCGTCAGTGGATATGGAAAGTCATAAATAACCTAGCTGATGTTGGATAAACTGAACAGGTATGTAATATGTAAATGTACTGGAGTACTTGCATTACTGTAATACATTGTCTTTATTGGCTGCTAAAGCAATTATTTTTCAAGAAATTCTTGTTTTTCTTTAAAACAATTGATTATCTGCTAGAGTTTGTCTTTTACATTATCAGCGTGCTGAGCAAGTCCTTTCTAGCTTTGCTGAGTTGGCTGAACTGACTTTTTTTTACCTTCTTGTTTTTTTAATGGAATTGTATGGTGCTTTATCTATAACATTACGACTTGGAGGGGGTTATATGTGGTAAAAGTTTGGTTTTAAAGCAGTGCTAAAAATGATTGCCATCTCCCCATGATTCTTACTGTTCTCTGACCAAATTATTTCAAATACATTCTCAACAAATTCATTTTTATTTTTCTTTTGAGAAAGGTGAATCTTTCACCTTTCTCAGAAGATGCTTTGTCTGATTCTGCAATTGGATAAAACAGCTAGACCGGGGTTCGAGCCCTTGACCACCAAATACGGAGGATGTGGAAAGGTCAGGGAATGACCACCGCATATCCCCAGAGCAATATGGCCTTAGTTGCTAATGCAAACAGCTACTTTGAATTTGCAGCAGTTTTGTTTTTATGTCTCATATCCGTTGTCTAATAGCCCATAACTAGCTGCTGTAAATTCTGATGTCATCTTAATCTATCGGTGCCATATCTTGTTCACATCTGCAATAAACAACCCCCCCCCTTTCATTAAATAAATATTGAAATGTACCTTTCGTAAAATTAAGCAAATTTTGTCATTATTTATGTCACTAACAAATTTAGCAATTGGAATTTCATTACATAAATAAAATCATGGAAAAGCTGCTTCCATTTTGCCTGAAAGCGAAAAAATGACAAACCAATAAGCTTTTGAAATGTTTAAGCTTTTATGTATTAATTTTAAAAATTGTTGGTTGACATTACACCTGTCAGTTCACTTGCCATATCTTATAAAATTTGACAGAGTTGTACTAGAAGTTTAGAATATACATTTAATGTCATCTGTTGTTGTTTGTTTAAAATTTTCTGCTTTCAAGGTGATGAAAATGTTTCATAAGTGAATATGATGTAAGGAAACCAGATATAGTTCACTGTATATGGACTATAGACATTTACTTCAGTATTTAAATTGTATAAAATCCTGCATTTAAAATATTCTAAATTCCATTTTTCTTTTCTAATTTAAAAATTGCATAACTTTAATTATAAATGCTTTGAATTTTTGCCTCAACCTAACTGAGTAGCCAAGTTAAAGAGTGCAAACATTTTTCATGTTTGGGGGATTGTTAAATAAGGTTAATGATTGTATTAAGTGTGGAAATGATTAATTGTAAGCTCTGGCTTAGTGGTTGTGTCAGAGTATAAACAGAATTTTTTTTTTTTTTTTTATTGATTACAATTTTTGTCAGGCTGTTTCTTTTATGGATAATGAAAATGCTTCACAATGCTCTTGTTGCTTTATCATATGCTTTTTCAAGATTGACTGTTCCTAAATGCTGGGGATTGTTATGTCACTTGACTTTTTTGTAATTTGTTTCAATTTAAAAATTTGAACCAAAAAATTTGGTACCTAGGTTGAAATGTGCAATAATTCATTATAATTTATTAATTTTTTTTTTTAAATCGCAGAAGATATTGAAATAAATCACAGGTAACAAATTATCATAGTTTGCTTTAGTGGGAATATTTGATCCCAGCATCCCACGTTTTATGCCAAACCTAACTATTCTCTAAGGTTACATTCAATAATACTTATAACCCACTTTGCTAAAGTATTTGCATTAATTTTACCTAGTATACTAATTTCCCATTTGGCTTTATTTCCATTTTTTATGTAGTGAAACAAGTGATGCTTTGGTCCAAGCTTCTGGAACTTGTCCAAAAAAAAAAAAAAAGTAGACAATGCGATGAAACCACTGCTGCCATTTTCCTTCCAGTTTTCAGCATTTCAGACCTAATGTCATCTACACCTGTCAGCTATCTGGCCTTTTCTACCTCTGCAATGGAGGTAGTACCCAAAATTTCCCCATTTCAGTTAGATCACGTCTTCACATCTTTAACTTGGCAACTCATCAAAGTATTTTCTGCATACTTCTTAAATTAACCTTCATCCTCACTATCCAAAGGATAATGAGAGTGAAGTAAAAAACAGAAGGGAAGGATAATTTAGAAGTATGCAGAAAATACTTTGTGTTGCCAAACATTAGCATTGCTTAGTAATCAGCCTTCCCAAAATTATGTGCTCTTTTCATAATTTTAACTAAATGGCAAAACATTTTTCCTTCCTGGTGTTTCCTTTTTCCTTTTCATCTTTCTAAAAATCATCAAAAGATTTTTCTTTGCCTTATTCACACATATTTGGCTCTCTTGCACTTTTCATTTAGGTTCCTAAGGATATTTTTCATTTGCCAAAATTGCATGTTTTTTTTATTTTTTTTATTTTTAGAATTCCCTTTAGTTCTTGGTATATTATATATTCACAGTATTCGAAATTTCCAGTCTTTATAGATCTCTACCCCACATCTCATGAAGATTCCTCTGAAGTGCTCTTTAATTTTTACCATTCTTTACAATAATATTACTATCAGGAAAGCCATTCGACTTTGAGCAAGGTTGCTGTGTATAAAGATTGTCGGTAAATCTGGGAGCTTGTTGATTTTTGTTTTTTTTAACAATTTTTTAATATCTCATATTTTTTATTAATTATTGTTTTTTAATTTTTCTGAATTCAAGTTGATAGGTAATTTCCAACCTCAAATTCTCCATGTAGTGTATCTTCACTTAGTTGGTTAAGACCCATTTCAGTAACAATTTAACCAATCATGTTATTTTTTGTTTCTCTAATACAGGAGTCAGCAACCTGCAGCTCTTTGAACATGTAACTTTGGCTCTTTAACTTTTAGCCCACATGTACGACAAGAGTGGCGCAGCGGGCAGTGGCATGAATATAACATTAGTTTTAGCGCAAACCACAAACACTTCTTAATTTAGTTTGCATGTGCATCACGAGCATTAATAAATAATATTTCAAAAAATATACATTTTTTTTAATAAAACACCTTCCCACTCTATACAATTTCTTAAAAATTATCCCCTCCTCCCAGCTTGAGCTGAGGTGCGGCTCTTCGGATTTTTTTTTTTTTTTTAATTTTTTTTAATTAGATCAAAAATGGTTCTTCACTCAAAAAACTTTGCTGACCCCTGTTGTAATACCATGTTACTATAAGCTTGTAGCTTTATGTTAAACTACTGTAACTGCATAAATCTAAATTGAATGATCAAAAAAAAAAATTGTCTTATTAATTAATTTACTTTTTAATTAAATTTTTTTTTTTTTTTAAGGAAGATGAAGATGCTGGGTTATTAGAGCATCTAAAATCACAGATTTGTGACAATATTGGACTTTATGCTCAAAAGTATGATGAAGAGTTCCAGAATTTCTTACCTGCATTTGTAACTACAGTTTGGCATTTATTAACTTCTACTGGACAGCAAGTGAAATACGACTTGGTAAGTTTGAGGATTATATAATTAGTTAATTTTAATGAAACACAAAAGTTCTTTTTATACTTATACTTCCCATCATTAACCTTCAGTAGATAAGATATTAATTTCAAGAATCCATTCATATTATATGACGTGGCTGACAGTGCAGTGTCGAGGCAGTTTGGTGTGACATAAGCATTGGGAAATCAAAATTGAAAGTAGGAGTATGTTATAGGCCTAATGACTGATGAGTATAATAAACAACTGTACAAGGAAATAGTGGACCAGTAAATCAGTCTTATAATGGTGATTTTAATTTCCCAGATATGGAATTTGTGGGTTGTTCACTCACACACTAGCAAGGCTTTTGTGGATTTATTGGATCATTGTTTTCTACAACAGCATGTTCGGGACACAACTAAAGGGAGTAATACTCTTGATCTGATTATCAGTAGTGATTCTTTATACATTAAGAATCTGCAGATAAAGGAACCGCTAGGTGGCAGTGATCACAGTGTGCAGAAGTGGAATTTACTCAAAGAGGTAACTACCATCAGGGGCAAAGGGAAGGGTTTTTGCTTTCGTAAAGGCAACTATGGTGGTCTGAGACAGTATTTAAATTTTATATGGTGCGACCAACTGATGATGTTATCAACAGAAAATTCAAAATGGGAAGCATTCAAAGAATTAATCGTGGAAGCTACTAGGCTTTTCCTACAAACTAAGAATTATTGTTCAAGGTTTAGGGCAGCGCCTCCACTGCCAGGTGGGCAGGAGCAGCAGTGCATAGCACAAGCTTCTTGATTAGACCGGGGTTCGAGCCCATGACCACCAAACACGGAGGATACGGAAAGGTCAGGGAATGACCACCGCATATCCCCAGAGCAACTAAGGCCCATATGGCCTTAGTTGCAAATGCTCCTAAAAACCACATAACAACAACAACAACAATCAAGGTTTAGGCCTAAATGGATATCAGATGAACTAATGAGTCATGGCAGAGAAGAAAAATGATTGAGATACATGTAAATTAATGGGTGATACGGAAACCTATGATAGATATAAGCTGGTCTATAACCAAGTTATAAAATAGGTTAGGCAGGCAAAGGCAGATTACAAGAAATCTTTGGCAAAGGATGCAAAGAAAAACAGCAAAGAGTTCTTTACTTATTTAAACTGTAGAAGGAATGGGATGAATCAGATTGGTCCACTGGATATCAATGGTTCAACTGTTGATGATCCTGCTCAGGTAGCTAACAAACTAAATGAGTATTTTGCATCTACATTCACACATGAGGAGTTATTCAGGGAGGGGAATGCCAGAGGTGAATTAAACTGGCAGTGAGTTAGTTGATTTTGTAATAACTGAGAGCAAAGTGGAGGAGAAATTGTTGAAGATAAAAACATAAGAAAGGCACCGTGGGTGGATGGGATCTATCCAGTTATATTAAAGGAGGCAGCAAAGGAAGTAAGCAAACCCTTAGCCATAATTATGAGAGCTTCCTTGGACTCAGGGGAGGTACCCATGGACTGTAGATGTGCAAATGTGACCCGATTTCACAAAGGAGGATCAAAGGGCGACACAAGTAATTACAGACCTGTTAGTTTAACTTCTGTTCCGGGGAAATTAATGGAGGCACTGGTTAAAGAATCACTACAGGATCATCTAGACAAGACTTCAGTTATAGCTCAGACACAGCATGGTTTTGTTAAGGGGAAGTCTTGTCTGGCCAATTTGATTGGATACTATGATGTGGTCACAAAGGAACTGGATGCAGGGAATAACTTTGATATCATATATTTGGATCTTAGAAAGGCTTTTGATACTGTTGCAAATGGAAGACTGCTGCACAAATTGGAGCAGGTGGCATTGGAGGCAAATTGCTGCTATGGATTAAGGGATGGTTGAGTGGGAGAAGACAGAGTTGTAATCAATGGACACTGCTCTAAGTGGATTAATGTTATTAGTGGGGTCCCTCGGGGTTCAGTGTTGGGTCCATTGTTGTTTTCTGTATTTATTAATGATATTGATGATGGTATATCAGGCTTAATGTCCAAGTTTGCAGGCGATATGAAGATTGGCAGGGTTGTTAATGACAGTACTCTGCTGCAACAGGATCTAGAAAAGTTGGGCTGAGAAGTGGCAACTGAAATTTAACATTGATAAATGTAAAGTACTGCATATGAGAAGAAGTAACCCCAGAGTAATGTATCAACTCTGTGGTACTACACTGACAGTGGTAGAGAACGAAAAGGACCTGGGGGTAATTGTGCAGGCAGATATGAAGTTTTCTGATCTGTGCAGACAGTCTGCAAGAGTAGCTCATGGTGTCTTCTTGCCAATGATATACAGGAATTTTTCTAGCAGGGATAAGGAGGTGATTATCCCCTTGTATAAGGCAATGATCAGGCCACATCTTGAGTACTGTATACAGGTCTATAGGCCTCATTTTAGGAAGAATGTAGAGCTGCTTGGTTGTTTTAGACAAAACCGTGAATGTTTCTAGATGTCCTGGTCAGTAATGCTTTACCTTGTTGTTTTAACCATGTAGGGGAAAGCCCGTACCTGTGTCAGCAGGATAATGCTCCATTTTATGCTATTTGCATTGTGTTGGACTTGTTTGATGAGGACCTGAGCATTGAAAAGTGTACTGACCATTTCAGAATGTTTGGATGGATTTCAGTTTAATGGCACCAAAACATTAAGGTTATTATTATACTTAGCGAAAAGGTTAGTGCAACTGCATCATGTTTTTTCTTAAGTGAATTACCAAATTGGTAAAATGGCATCATTTTTATCATATCTCATATTGTGAATGCCTTCACAAGTTGCCTGGTAGTGCACTACCTCAAATAATTAACTCTTCACCAATGGAGAAGACTATTGTTACTTATCCTTGGCTGTTTCAATGCTATTTGGCCTATCATCTGTGGGTAGGTAGGTGTTGCGATAGTGACGACAACCGGGCTAGCCGGGTGGGTAAATTGCCTGCCTGGCAAACCAAAGGTCGCAGGTTCGAATCCTGCCTCGGGCTCGGATCAGAGTAGAAAATGCAAAAACTTTGGGAGATGCAAATGGCAACAGAAGCCGATGCACCAACAACTAACAAAAAAAAAAAAAAAAAAGCAATAGTGACAACCCAGTTATGAAGTATAACTTCACAATATGAGAGGTGCCAGATGATGTATAACAGTTTAAACTGAAAGAGTTTCGTAGGGCTATAGCCTCAACCTTCATAAAGATTTCACTTAATGAAAAGGTTAGTACAATTGCATCGTTTTTTCATAAATTAATTACCAAATTGGTAAAGTGGCATTGTTTTTATCATATTTCATATTGTTAGTTATTCTCAGTGTCCACTGAGAATAAGTAACAACATTCTTCTCCATTGGTGAAGCATTACTTATTTGAGGTAGTGCAATACCAGGCAACTTGTTGTGAAGGTATTCACAATATGAGATATGATAAAAATTATGCCAATTTGGTAATTCACTTACAGAAAAACATGATGTAATTACGCTAAACTTTTCATTAAGTGAAAGCTTTACATAGGTTGAGGCTATAGCCCTACCAAACTCTTTCAGCTATTATTTTATTAATACCACTGTTATACCACATGAAATTAATAATATAGTTTATTGGCTGTTCACCTACGTTACTATACAGGCGACCCTCACTTAACGCTGATAATTCGTTCTGGAAAAACAGAGCGCTAAGTGAATCTGTGCTAAGCGAGCGCCGCATTCCCATAAGGTAACATATGTATTTGTGAGTTGTGGTCAGTGCCATAGGATATGTCCTAATCAATAATAAATGGTAGTGAAAAGATGCACAAATGTCGGTCAAAATATTTAGTATTCAGATATTTGTACATATAAAATATTCTGCATTACATACGTATATAATTATGTGGTAAATACTTACATATCAAAATTAAACTTAAAATTCCAATTAAAATCATGAATTTAATTGATCTAAATTGATTTAATTTAATTGATGAATTTAATCTTGAAAAATGTGTCGATTTTGGGTTGAATTTGGCCCTCTTCCAAATAAACTAATTTGGAATTAATTTTAAATCCCTCGCAGCGTTAACACCCAACAATAAAGTCACCCGATCCTTCGTTGCTTTGAAACCTGGCATGTTTTTTTGATTCTTTCAATATGAAACTTCTTTTAGGCATTCGTTTCCACAAAATTCCTGCTTCATCTATGTTAAAAACTCGTTGAGAAGTATAACACATAATACCCCTCTTCAATAATTTTAACAAGTTCTTTTTTGAAAGTTTCGGCTTCTTGATCTGCACTTGCGGCTTCTCCCTGGATTTTAAATCTATTCAACCAGTTTTAAATGGTCCCACATTTTTCTTTTTTTTAGGTGAGTTTTCTTCAGATCATCATATTGGCTAATCTCTCTCTCTCTCTCTCTCTCTCTCTCTCTCTCTCTCTCTCTCTCTCTCTCTCTCATATTTAACTTAACTGAATTCTGCATTGGATATTATCTTCAATAAAATTAGTTAAAGTCTTTCCATTTCAATCCTAATAGCCGGCCTAGCCCTAGTTGCTTGCAGTGCTAAAATTAATTCTTTATTTTTTTATAATTGTTCTTACAGTTAAACTTGCAAGTCCTAAATTATGGCACACAGCCGCTTGTTGTTGACCGGAATCAATTCGTTTCAAAACATCTAATTTAATTTTCAAATTCAGTCTTTTTTTTACATTTATAGTCTTTGTACTGCGCCCAGACGTTGTTGCTTTTTCATTCTTATCGGCTATTATTAACTCTTCGAAAATTTAACTGCGTTGGTTGCATTAATTATGATACAATCTTCAAGTAAACAGTCTGTTACGCACGATGTCTAAGACTGTACTGAGTGATGACTAGACTTCGGATAAATGCATAAATGCAAATATTACATGCAATATACTTGATAATGTTGATCAAACCTTACAAAATGTTGATCTCGGAACTATGTAACAAGTCACTGTACTGCAATTAAATTAGCATGCAGGAAAATTTCAGTGAGCACGGGAATTGTTTTAATGCTATCGTTTTCAAGCTATCGGCTCCATCAAATGAAACGATTTCGTTTAAATATGCCAAAAATGCAATCTGTAAAACAGCATTATAGTGATCTGTGACAGCGTTATATTCAGATACGGGTTATAATATAAGAACAGCGTTATGGCGAATCAGCGTAAAGTGAACCGCGTTATAATGAGGGCCTGCTGTACATTGTAGTGACGTTTCTGGTATCTTCATCATCAGCCATTTTCAATCCACTGCAGGATGAAGGCCTCTCCAGCAACTTTCCAGTTCCTTCTGTTTTGAGCACTGGCCATCCATTTACTACTCAAAAACTCATGAATTTCATCTATCCATCTCCGCCTTTGTCTTCCACGTTTTCTTCTAGCTCCTCTTGGGTACCATTCTGTTATTTTCTTAGTCCATCTGTCATCATGTCTTCGAGCTATGTGTCCTGCCCAAGACCATTTTAGTTCTTTAGTTTTGATAAGAATGTCCTTTACTTGAGTTTGCTGCCTAATCCATGTGTTTCTCTTCTTATCTAACAGTCTGATTCCCAATATAATTCGTTCCATTCTTCGCTGTGTAGTTCTCAGCTTCTCTTCCATTCTTTTGGTGAGTGCCCAAGTTTCACTTCCATAAGTCATGGTGGGGAGTATACATTGATTCATTATTTTACGTTTCAGACAAACTGGGATATTGCTCTTCAGTATGTGACTATATTTCCTGAATGCTATCCATCCAAAATTTATTCTTCTCTTGACTTCCAGCCATTTATCATTATTACAGCTAATAACTTGTCCCAGATAAGTATATGACTCCACCTTTTCAATTACTGCTCCTTCAATCATTATATCCCTTTCTGTGGCATACTTGTTCATCATTACTTTTGTTTTAGCCATATTCATCTTTAGTCCAAAATCCTTACTAACTGTGCATAACTGATTAAGATTTTCCTCTAATTCTTTGGGATCGTGGCTTATGACCACAATGTCATCTGCAAATCGTAAATGGTTTAGGTACTCTCCATTCACATTGACTCCTTTCTGCGACCAGTCTAATCTTCTGAAAGCTTCCTCAAGGGCAGCAGTAAACAGCTTCGGAGATATTGTGTCTCCTTGTCGAACTCCTTTCTCGATTTTAAATTTCTGCTGTCTTTGTCTGGTCTAATAAAGGATGTAGCACTCTCATATATTTTCTTCAAAATCATAATATATGGAGTATCTATGCCTTGTCTTTCCAGTGCCCGAAACATTGCCTTATGCTGTATGGAGTCAAATGCCTTTTCATAATCCACAAATGCCAGGCATAATGGTGTTTTATATTCATTTGCTTTCTCCATTAGCTGTGATATTACGTGAAGGTGATCCATAGTTGAGAATCCTGTCCTAAAGCCAGCTTGCTCTTTCGGTTGATTCTCATCAAGTATTCTTTCTAATCTGTTAGTAATGACCCTTGTGAACAACTTGTAGATATGGGATAACAAGCTAATTGGTCTATAATTTCCAATTTCTGATTTATCTCCTTTCTTATGCAGCAAAACTATGATTGCATTATTCCACTGCTTAGGCATCACACCTTTTCTAATGCACTTTGTGAAGAGCCTTGCCAGTTTTTGTGTTATGTCTCTTCCTCCCAATTTTAACAACGCTACAGTAACTTCATCTTCCCCCGGGGCTTTCCGATTCTTCATTTTCTTCAATGCGTGTTCTACCTCATCAGGAAGAATATCGGGTATGTCGTATGTGTTGCTACTTTGCAATCCATCTTCCCCACTACTGGCATCATTCCCTCGCTCCTTGTATAATTCTCTATAGTAGTCTTCTGCTATTTGAATTATGCCTTCTCTGCTGTTTATAAGTACACCATCGCTATTCTTCAGTTTCAGTATCATTTGTCTTTCTGTATTACTGCTCATGGCTGCTGATTTAAATCCTTTGTTTTCCCTTAATGCTTGTTCTACTTTTCTTGTGTTAAATATTCTTATGTCCTCTCTGAGTCTCTTTCTAATGGCTTTGCATAACTCAGTATACTCAATTTTCTCCCTGTCAGTGTTTTTCTTGCTCTTCATTTGTTGTCTTTGGTTCATCATGACAAGTGTTTCTTGACTAATTTTTTCTTCTTTGGATTTCTGTTTCCCTATAGGTTTCTTGGGCTTTATCACTTTCAGAAAGTTGTAATATTCCTCGTCGATATGGTCCTGAGCAGTCTGCAGAAGCTCAAACTTGTTCTTAAGTTCCAGTACATACTGCTTTTTCTCCTCCTCTGTTATTTCAAAGACCTTTGTATTATTTACTCGAGTCAGTTTTTTCCTTTCCTTTCCTACATCTATATCAAATGTACATCTTACCATTCTGTGATCACTTCCAACATTTACCTTATTCAGGACGGTAACATCATTCACAATATATCTTCTGTTAGTGAGGATGAAGTCGATTTCATTAGTTGTTAATCCATTTGGACTCTTCCATGTCCACTTTCTGTTAACCCTTTTCTTGAAAAAAGTGTTCATTACTGACATTCCTTGAGATTCTGCAAATTCCACAAGTCTTTCACCTCTTTTATTTCTTTCACCAATTCCAAAATTTCCTATAGTTCCTCTTTCTGCGCTGTTTTGCCTTTTTCCAACCTTAGCATTAGTCCCCCATAATAATAGTGTAGTGGGTTTTCTGCTCATCTAGAAGACTCTCAATTTCAGTGTACATTTCTTCAACCTCTTCATCATCATGGCTCGATGTTGGTGCATAAATCATTATAATCTTTAGCTTGTACCTCTTAGAAATCTTGAGTATTAGTCTTGACACCCTTGGTGATGTACTTTTGAATTCCAAAATGTTGTTTTTAAAATCTTTATGGACCAGAAACCCAACTCCACCTTCACTCCTTTCACTGTTTCCATTGGTGTACAGCAAGATTTCCACTTGATAAACTTATAAGTGATTCATTTTTTCTTCTTGTTTCAGCCAAACCGATGATATTCCAATTCACATTTTCTAATTCCTTTTCCAGCTCTAATATCCTGTCTTCACCGATGAATGATCGTATGTTATAACAGGCCAAGTTCAATTTCCGTGCATGGCAGCCTGGTCGTACCCAGAGATTCTTAGCACCCTCTGCTTCCACTCTGATCCTCTCGCTGCCGTAAGAGGGAGAGTGAAAGCTGCTGGGGACTGAGGGCCATTTGTATTGTTGTGCCCTCATTGCTGGAGGGTTTGGTCTTTTCCTCTTCACGCTGACCAGGTGTCTTGAAGAGAACCACTCTGCACGTTCGTTGCCACCTAAGTGACGTAACAGGGCTTACCATCGAGAAGGTGTGCATGAATGGATTTTAGGGAGGCAGGCCAACCGGACTTCTCCTAAATCTTCTGTAATAGAGAGATATTGGATCCATCAGTGTTTTACGCTGAGTGTCTGATAACACACAGGATACCTGTTCCCCTCTAAGCCCCTCTATCTTACGAATACCCATCACCAGACCATGGTGTTGGGGTAACAGAAAATAGAAAAGGTTACAAATTTTGAATATATTTTAGAATATTACAATTACAGTTACCACCATCAATATTACGATTTGCAAATGACAATTTTAAAGTATTAAGTTTTGAATTACAGTTACAGTAGAAAACAGAATCATAAGGTAAATACAAAGAGATTAAATTCTTACCTGCTGACAGGCTCCTTTTGCCAATGCCCCCAGAAACCTGATGTGCATACAGGCAAGAGGTGCTTCCAGCAGTTAATTTATAGGTGAGTGATTAACTCCATTAGCCAATAGGATAGTGCCAAGTTTTTATCTTGGATTCGGGGTTCTTGTGTAGAGGGAGCCCGGGGTGGCATTTACTCCCAACTCTGGACATCAAGGTTGGTGTGCAGGGTGATTCAGTTGGACTGAAGGGAGTTGTATCTGGCTTATTTTCTTTTCTTGATTTCGCTGTTTCCTATTGTTTCCTGAAGTTCCTAACATTTTTATGAAAATGTTCAGGCAATGTATAACATATGATAAAAATATTTTATCATATGATAACATTTTGCCGTTACATGTGCATGACCGTGCCACCAGCTTTTGTTGGGGTGATACTGCCATCCTTCTTCCTGGCAATTACTATCAGTCAACTTTTTAAAATCTGTTAAATCTGTTAAGTCACAGGGCTTGCCATATCTACCATTGGAATTCTAGTGTAAATGGTACTGGATTAATGCATAAGGGGCTCACATCTGGTGAGTAAGGGCTTGGCACACCCAGGATCCTGAGCTGGATATCCTCATTCTTCTCTTTCTTGGTGATTCCCTTCTACTTCTCTCTCTTTCTCTTAGGGTAACTCGGGATTTTTTTTTTTTTGGCTTGTGCAGCATAAGCCTCAGGCTTCCTTGCACCATATAGCTAATAATAATAAAGCTTTAAACAGGGTGGCACTTGTAGCAGCGAATTCATATATTTGCAAGTAGTTCCCATTAAATTACCAACATATATATATTAGGCATCAACAGAGCTAATCACAGAAATATTAACTTAGTTTTAATGCCATAGCCGTTATGATAATTCTTTTGCATACTCATAATGGACACCTGTTAATAATAAATGAAATAAATTATCTTTATTGAATGCACCACGGCCTAGAAGTAACAGATCAAAGTATGATGCATAAAATGTTCATCACGGCAGTAAAGGGGCTAATAGTAAACTTAGTATGACAGGTATATATAATAAAATAATTGTATTAACGTAGTGATAATTTGTATGCAGATGGGTCTCATCAACTGCTGCAATACCACCACTTTGCTTATAGTGGTGAAGCCCATGTTTTGTCTCTAGAGCAAAGTTTATGGCAATTCTTCTCCCCCCTCCATCTCCTTCAACCCATGCACAGTACTAGTACTAATACTAATTAGTACAGCTACTAATATTAATATAAAATAATATTAATAATACAATAGCACAATACAAGGGTGGCAACCTGCAGCATGCATATCACTCGTGGCCTTCATGAAAAAAAATATATTTTTAATAATAATAAAAAAAATAAAATAACATTAAAAAATATATAGCTGATTTGAAAAATCAAAAATGAAGCTGAAATAGCTGCTGTATTCTGCTGTATGGGGGTCACCTTTAATAGCAAAATTAAAACTGTAATCGAGGCTAGCGAGGCTAGTTCGTTGGGGAAAAGGGGTATGATGAAATGTTTACTGTGGAAGATTTGGGGGGGGAGAGGTTTCTGTGTGAGGGTTCTCCATTTCCTGTTATGCCTAAGTTCGATGTCTTTAATAGCACTGTTATACGTATTTCATTATATGTCATAAAATCTACCCAGGATTGTGGTGTCATATTTCTTTTTAGGCAAAATCTTAATCGGTGTATTTGGGATAGTAAGTAATATTTTTCACTTACTATCCCAAAAGATAGTAAGCTCATTATTTCGCTTACTATCCTTAAGTGATAGTAAGCTCATTATTTAATTCATACAAAGACACACAAAAATATCATATTAGCGATATGAACTATATTATTTACCTAATAAAATGTCAACCTAACTGCAATGCATGTTACATTGGTAGCACAACTTCAAAATATGGTTCTATTAAAACATCAAACACGCGGATACTATCACTATAACATCTTTAGGACAGGTCA
This sequence comes from Mastigoproctus giganteus, assembly GCF_048544385.1. Lineage (NCBI taxonomy): Eukaryota > Metazoa > Arthropoda > Arachnida > Uropygi > Thelyphonidae > Mastigoproctus > Mastigoproctus giganteus. Next base: position 199,172,705 of record NC_143583.1, on the reverse strand, counting down.
AACCAACACAGAACTAGCATCACATGTTCAATCTCACAATCACACTCCCTTAGTAGATTCAGCCATTCCCATTATCAAATTAAAATCCAGTTTTAAAATTTTCCAATATGAAACTTTAGTTATAGAATGGTTCTGTCGCCATTCCAATCTCCAAGTATTAAATACCAAACTACCTAAAAAAATTGAATGGCAAATGCCTAAAAAACGGTATTCACCTTGTATAAATCTGCAATAAATTTATTGATAAATGGTGGCTGAATTTAGTTTGGAAGAAGCATTAAAAAGAATGGGGTAAAAATATTTTTAAACAAATTTTAAAATGAGCGCAAGGAAGTAGAAGTGCAGATCTCCAATCCTTGGTTGTCATTAAAGGTTGAAGGACGCGAATGAAAGAATGAAATAAAAGAGAAGACCGGTGATGCCAATAGTCGTTGCGAGAGACTTTCGTTAAATGAACCGTCATCAGTTGGCAAATGGAAGAGAAGTGAGCGCGTGTTTTATTTAAAGTTGGTCTATACTCTCGTGATGCTCTTTTTGATACGTGGGAACTTTAGCTGCGAAAGGTTCCAAGCCGGTGAGAGGTTGAAGGGAAGTTTTGCGTTAATAATATTGAGATCGGAATGGTGTCGGATTATTAACGCAAAACTTCCCTTCAACCTCTCACCGGCTTGAAACCTTTCGCAGCTAAAGTTCCCACGTGTCAAAAAGAGCATCACGAGAGTATAGACCAACTTTAAATAAAACACGCGCTCACTTCTCTTCCATTTGCCAACTGATGACGGTTCATTTAACGAAAATCTCTCGCAACGACTATTGGCACCACCGGTCTTCTCTTTTATTTCATTCTTTCATTCGCGTCCTTCAACCTTTAATGACAACCAAGGATTGGAGATCTGCACTTCTACTTCCTTGCGCTCATTTTAAAATTTGTTTAAAAATATTTTTACCCCATTCTTTTTAATGCTTCTTCCAAACTAAATTCAGCCACCATTTATCAATAAATTTATTGCAGATTTATACAAGGTGAGTACCGTTTTTTAGGCATTTGCCATTCAATTTTTTTAGTCAGTTTGTTACAGTATTATAAGACTACTATAATTTCACTATACCAAACTACCTTACAACATCGCACTGGCTTGGAATCTCATGCACCTGAGATTTCCACATGTAACCAGGAGCATCACGGGAACTGAGGTTTCTTAAATACATGTGTTTACTCTCAACCCATCATTGCCAACTGAAGGCGTGGATAACGAAAGCCACTTGTTATGGCTATTGGCCTCCAGTGTTAACCATTTATTTTCAAATTTAATATTGACAAACCAAGGACGAAGACGTGCACTTCTACTTCCTTGCACATATTTTAACTTCTGTTTTTTAAAAACCCCAACTTACTTACTCCCAATTTATATTAAAATTATTATCCACCCTATTCAAACATTAATTGCAGATTATAAAAAAAGGCGAGTACCATAATAAATTAAACTATGCTATCATATTAAGTATCATTAATAAATATTGAAAACAACAATGGGCTGAGCACTGAACCCTGGGAACTCCACTAATAACATTTGTCCAAGAAGAGCAGTGCCCATAAATAACAACTCTGTCTTCTTCCACTCAGCTATCCATTTATTATAGCAGTAACTTGCTCTTAATACCACACAGCTCCAATTTGAACAGCATCTTTAATCTTTTATGTGCAATGATAAAAAGCTTTTCTGAAATCTTGTTGCTTTGCTCTATGTGCTTATTTTTTGTTTTTTGCATCCAGTTCTTTTGTCACTTGGTCATAGTATCCACTCAGTTTGGGTGACTGTCCAGGTGGTCCAGCATTGCTTCTTTAACTAGTGACTCCACTATTTTTCCAGGAACAGAAGTCAAGTTAGCTGGTATGTAAATACTCATGTCACCCTTTTATTCCCCCCCCCCCATTGTTAATTGGGAATATATTTACATATTTTACCCCAGTGGCTCACATCTGGTGAGTATGGGCTTGGCAAACCCAGAGTCCTGAGCGGGATATCATCATTCTTCTCTTTCTTGCTTTCTTAGTGATTCCCTTCTCTCTCTCTCTCTCTCTCTCTCTCAGGTTAACGCTGGAATTGATTTTTTTATTTTTTGGCTGGTGCAGCATGAGCTTCAGGCTTCCTTGCACCATATGACTAATAATAATCATAATAATAAATAATATCTCTAGCCTATAGACACTTCCCCTGAATCTATATTCCCCTGAATCAATACCCTCATAACTATGGCTAGAGTTGCCTCCCTTAATATTTTTTTTATGAAAACCCCAAACACGAGAGTTATTAGAACCTATAATACTTAGTACCGTGTGTGGGTTGGAGGTTGAGAAGACAAAAGAAGATATTTGTTGACATTGGACTTGAACTTCTGTAGACTGTAATTTTCAGGAAATACGCATGAAGGAAGGTTGTTCCAGAAAACGGTAGTTGAATGAATAAACGAGGAAGATGAAAAGTTGGTTCTGTGAGTTTGAAGTTGGGCGGTAAATGGATGTTCGCTGGTGGTGGCACGTGTTCGGCATGTCTTGAAAGAGAGAGTGGGAATTATAGAAGCCAATTCAGAACAGTGCCCATGGAAGTAACTGTAGAAAAGACATGCAGCAGAAACAGTATGTCTATGAGACAGCGAATGGAGAGACTCTGTTAGAGAGGAGTCATTAATTAACCTAACTGCCCTCTTCTGAATGGAATCTAGAAGCCTGAGAGAGGTTTTGGGGGCACCACCCCAGATGTGGGAACAATATTCCACGGTAGGGCAGATTTGTGATTCGTACAGAGTGAACAGCTGTTTGGAAAAAAAAATAATGCCGAGAGTGAAAAAGAAAACCAAATTTTTTAGATGCAGAGGAAGCAATATTTGTAATGTGCTTGTGCCAAGAGAGATTAGAAGTCAGGGTAATCTCCAAAAGAGAGATATCTTGCCTAGAAATCTGAGTGTCACCAAAGATAAACGTAGGAGCAGAAGAATCCTTTTTGTGAGATTTAAGACAAAACAGTTTTAGAAGGATTTAAATCAACTAAGTTGTGTTTGCCCCACTGGAGAATTACCTGCAGATTGGCATTTAACGAATTGGTAGCGGATATTCGAGAAGTTCAAGCTGATTGAGCAGGGCAAGGTTTCTCAAAATGGAAAGTGGAATGCAATGTGCTATCATTGGCAAAACTCTGGATAGGATTTCCAGTCAATGGAAGAAGGCCATTAATATACAAGAGGAAAAGAGTGGGGGGAAGAACTGAACCTTAGGGGACACCAGCATTAGTGGAGAAGTTAGAAGACAGAGTGCCATCTACCATCACCCTCAGTGAGCGATCAGGGAGAAAACTGGATAACCAATTACAAAAAACAGTTGGCAAACCATAAGATGGAAGCTTGTTTAGAAGACCTTTATGCCAAACACGATCAAAAGCCTTTGAAATGTCAAGAGCAACTGCTTGTGTTACATCCGAACTTTTCCATTGAATCAGTCCATAAAATGGCTAACATACGCCAGAATGTAACCAGTGGATTGACAGTGACGGAATCAATACTGGCGATCGTTGATAAGGCGGAAGGTTTCTAGGTAGTTTAAGAGTTAGCAGTTAATTGATTTCTCCATTACTTTAGAAAGAGTAGAAGTAATTGTAATTGGACAATAATTGGATGGGAGTAATTTGTCACCCTTTATAGGAACTGGCTGGATATGAGCAAATTTATAAGCAGAAGGAAAAACACTTCCTTTGGAATAAGAAAGTGAAAAATGGCAGCAAAGAACAGCGGTAAGTTCAGGAGCACAGGTTTTGAGAACAATTGGAGAAATACCATCAGGACCTCGAGCTTTATTATCATCAAGATTCGTCAAAATCCTTCTGACATCCTTTTGATGGAAGACCACAGGAGGCATTGAATGGAGCTTGTTGGGAATCGTGGGAGGTGTTTTACCAAGATCATTAATACATGAGTTGGAAGAAAAATGGAATTCTAGCAGATCAGCTTTATCATTGGCTGAAGTGACAACAGAACCATCTGGTTTTGACAGAGGTGGGAGCAGGGATGGGCAAAAGTTGCGGCCAATAGCTTTGGCAAGAGACCAGAGTGCTTGGCTACCATTAGGGCAAGAAGCAAGTTTTCTACTCTTAACCTGTTCAAAATCTAGTTTGGACTGATTAATAATTGCTTTACAATTGTTGCAAGCTTTGGTGTAGGCAGATGAAACTGAAGAATTGGAAACAAAAGCATTGTTTCCAATTCTTCAGTTTCATTTTCTGCCAATTACAATATGCAATGCTCTTCTCTTGAACAGCCTTAGCACATTTATTGGAAAACCAAGGTTTAGATAAAGGACGAGATTTTAAAGTGGAGTGTTGGAATAAAGGATTTCATTCCTACAAGAATAATTTCACTGACACAATCTGAGCAAACATTCACATCACAAACTTTGAAACAGTAATCTGACGAAGGAAAAGAAGAAAAGAAATCTCGCAGGTCATCCCATTTTGTATTCTTGTAATGCCAAAGAATATGAGGTTGGGAATAGCCATGAGATAAAGGCTCCATTGGAGAAGAGACAATCACGAAGTTGTGATCTGAGGTGCCTAAAGGACCACTCACTTCAACCATGTACTTAAATGGGTTGTTTGTGAGAAAACGATCATGTTGGCTTTATGGTTAGGATTGTCCGGGATTTTTGTAGGTAAATGAACAATCTGTGCAAGGTCATTAGTAATTGCAAAAGCCTCAGCATCTCGACCATCTGGGTCAGTGTGACTTGAAAATGGAAGCCAGCTGGAGTTGTGAATATTAAAATCACCAAGGAAAATTACCTCACTGTTAGGAAAGTTGGACTGGAGAAAGTCAAGTTGCAAAGAGAGAAATTCAAAGAGCTCCAAGTGATTAGAGGAGTTGGGAGAATGGTAGAGACAGTAGATGAATTTTGACAGAATGAAGTAGAGAGATTTTAAGCCAGAGAAGATCGAAAAGAGGAGATTCCAAATTACCAAGTCTATTACTGCGAATATCGGAACAGACATATGCACAAGTACCACTTTTGAGGCGAATGGAGTCATACAGCGAATAATTTGGGCAACTGAGATGAGCAGTAGTTGAATCAACTGATAACTGAGATCCTGTCAGAAAAAGTACATGGGGTTTGTCAGACTGCAAATGGAAATGGACATCGTTGAGATTAGAATTGAGACCACGTATATTTGTGAAATGAGCTAGGAAGTGTTTGGGAGTTTAGATCTTTTTGCAGATAAGCTTACTCTATTAGTTTGACAATTCATGGTGTATTCAATAGTAAGAAAAAGTGTGGGGTGGACATGCTGTATGAGGTAATGAAATTTTTGGATAATTCATACACATGGTAAGTATAATGTGGCCTCGATAATTTCCCCGCATACACACTAATCAGACTCACACCAGTCACTGTCTGGCAGAGTAGAGGTTGTAAGATTATACACTAGCTGATCCAGAAGCCTCCTAAAGAGTTACCAATAGGTTCGGTCCAATGTACAACTAGCAGCCGGCCTGTGAACACTGTATTAGAGCTGTACCCTCAAAATATAATGAAAATTGGACCTCGCAATGATGTTCATCATAATCTCAAAAGCCATCAGTTATACTGCATGATGGAAGAGATGGGAAAGGGTTGACCGGAACTTAGCTCTAGAGAGGAAACATGGGTTCTACACACCACTTCAAGCCTCCAATAACCAAAGTGGTGGTATTGCACCGGTTTTTGAGAGTCATCTACCACCTAGTATTGCCTGGTGACACGGAGGGGCGGCATTGCCCCATGTGGTGTGGATGCAACCTCAAGGACCCCTTAATATAATTGGTGCGATTCTTACATTTAGTGTCAACTATTTTTCTTCCACTTTCTCCTCAGTTATATTTCTTTCCCACCTTCTCAATTATCACAAAATCATTCAGCTCCCTGTTCGAATTTGATACACTACTAGCATCCCCTTTCCTAAAGGACATTCTTATCAAAACTAAAGAACTAAAATGGTCTTGGGCTGGATGCATAGCTCGAAGACAGATGGACTAAGGAAATAACAGAATTGTACCAAAGAGGAGTTAGAAGAAAACCTCGAAGACAATGACGAAGATGGACATATGAAATTCATAAGTTAGTGGGTAGTAGATGGATATCCATTGCACAAAACAGAAGGAACTGGAAAGTTGCCGGAGAGGCCTTCATCCTGCAGTGGATTGAAAATGGCTGATGATGATTGTAGTGGTGTGAGTCCACTGGTGCCAAATTTTTTTATATATTTATTTCTTTAATTTTTGCTGGTACCCAGGACTGGGCAGCCTGGGTATGGGATTTTGCTGGCATCCACAGGTATAGCACTACCTCTTGTGGATGTGGGATTTGGTGCATTGCACACACAGTGGGAAAAGGTCCGTAGTTAAGATAGTGCAGTATTCAGGACTGGGCAACCTGAGTACCGGTTTAATGCATCCACTGTTTTGCACTACCTCCAGTGGATGCGATAAAATACAGGAAACAGGTCCGGCTCCAGGTGCAAGGACAGGTACTGGGGAGCAGTTGTTCACGTGATAACTGCTCCCTGGTGGCAAAGAGGCCTGACACTCGCAACACAAACTACAGAACATTCACGCACACTACATATAATTCATTAACCACACGTCAGGCCTGTTTTACAGAGTTTCTGTATTTCATCACAGAGACACTAGGTGGAGATAGACATTAGTCGGGGAGCACTCCACCCTGAAATAAAGGTACACATACATAAATATCGTTTCTGGGAGTCGGGGGTAGGAAACCAGGTGTTCCTTGCCTCCTGGATGCAAAGTTGCCAGGTGCCGGCACTCAACACTAAACAGAACCCACATTCTATACATGCCTACACTTACACACACTTGCCGACCTTGGCAAATGCCTTGTCAGATGCATCAGCAGCATATAGGGGGAACCCTGGAGACTGCCTATAATACAAGAATACTTTGTTCTTTCTGTACATATTTACTTCCTCACTTTCAAATTCTGTGTCTCTTATATCTGTGAACCATGTCTCTATATCCCTATATGTTCCTTGCATTGGTGTTAATTGAAGTATACCTATACCTGTTTTTACTCCTAGTAAACCTAATGGGGTTCATATATTTTCTTGTTCCATGAAGACCCCAGCAGACCTTCAAATCTTCAACACCTCATTTTTCAGGCTGCTACACGTTCCAGCAGAAGCAATGCAAGAATCATTTACATCTCTGCATGCTGCTGCTTTTAATCTATTAGTCAGCATATTCCCTCCACTAGCTAGCATTTTGCCGACCCACTTAACACTACCTTAATAGCATCAGCAAATAATCTTGCACCTCTTCTATTTAATTTATCCCATTCCTCTAAAAACAGTCCCTCCTGTTAACAAGCATATACCACACCGAGAAGAATTCTTCCTCATGAGTCTTGCACAGTCTCTCCTGGACTGAAAAGACTGACGGGGCTCTCATCACTTACTCCTTCCTATTGTGTGTTAGCAAGGTTACTAACAAACAGTAGGAACACTTTCAGTCCTAACTTGTGACTTTTTTTTTCTAAATCCTTAGTTCATCTGCCGTTGCAGATGAACTCAACACTTATTTTGCATCGATATTTACAAATGAAAAACCTTTTGTGGCAATGGGAAATTATGGGAGCGAAGTTAAAAAACATGTAATTAATGATAGTGAAATTTCGCAAGATTATTTAATGAAAAAACTTTCGAGCCTACAGACCAGTAAGGCTCCTGGAGTTGATGGAATATACCCTATAATCTTAAAAGAGGCGGCAAGCGAGTGCATTGAACCATTGAGGCTAATTATGCGAGCATCACTGGACTCTGGGGAGATTCCCTTGGATTGGAAAAGTGCCAATGTATCTCCCATACATAAGGGTGGCTCTAAAAGTGAAGTTGGAAATTATCGACCTGTCAGTCTGACTTCAGTAATAGGGAAAATCATGGAAGCAATGATCAAGGGTGGAATTCAGGATCACTTATATCGAATTGAAATTCTCAAGGATTCTCAGCATGGTTTTGTAAAGGGAAAATCATGTTTAACAAATCTGGTTTGCTATTTCGAAAGGGTCACTCACGAGCTGGATTTAGGGAATAATTTTGACATTGTTTATTTAGATTTCAGCAAAGCTTTTGACTCAGTCCCACATGAGCGGTTGCTTTATAAGCTGGAACAGGTTGGAATCACTAGGAAAATCCTTAGCTGGATAGAAGGATGGCTTCAGGGCAGGAGGCAGAGGGTTGTGATAAATGGCTATTCCTCAGATTGGGTTGATGTAAGAAGTGGGGTTCCCCAAGGATCAGTATTAGGACCATTGTTGTTTTTAATTTTCATAAACGACATTGATGAAGGGATAGAGGGCGTGATGTCTAAATTTGCAGTTAATGATCACTATCAAGCTGAGCTTCTTCAGAGAGACCTAGATAGACTTCAGGAATGGTCAGAAAAATGGCAGCTATGCTTTAATCCAACAAAGTGTAAGGTATTACACCTGGGAAACAGTAATCCCAAAATAACTTTTTCACACTTGGTGGAGTTCAACTAAACCCAGTACTGGAGGAAAGGGACTTGGATGTTACGATACGGTCAGACATGAAATTCTCTGAGCATTGTAAACAGGTGGTTGCAAGGAAGGCCCATGGTGTCCTATCGATGATCTATCGAACTTTTGCAAGTAGAGATAGGGACGTGATAATCCCATTATATAAGGCTTACGTTAGACCACACTTGGAATACTGTGTTCAAGTATGGAGACCGCACCTAAAGAAAAACATTGATCTTCTTGAAAGGGTGCAAAGATGGGTAACTCGCCTGGTGAGATCGGCAAAAGGGCGTCCTTATGAAGAAAGACTTCGAATATGTGGGTTGCAGAGTTTGGAAACTAGATACCTTAGAGGAGATTTGATTGAGGTGTTTAAGGCTCTGAGAGGCATCAGTAAAATGAATGAGGACAAATTTTTCAAGATTATAAATGATGCTAGAACTAGGGGACATAAATTCAAGTTACAGGGGGGAAATGTTTAGATTGGACTGCAGGAAGTTTTATTTTAGCCAGCGAGTTATAAATTACTGGAATAAGTTGCCTTCATGGGTGGTAGAGGCCGACAGTTTGGGGAAATTCAAAGGGCATAGGATGATAGGTTTAATTTCCTTTTCTTTATTAATTATTATTATCTATTTATTTTATTTATTTATTTATTTTTTTGTTTTGTTTTTATCATTGTTTTGTTCGGATATTTTTTTTTTTTTTTTTTTGCTGGTGCAGCATAAGCCATAGGCTTTCTTGCACTGTGCAACCATTGCTGATACTAATACTAATCTCCTACTTTTTAATATTATTTTACCAAATGTGTACAGCAATATCACCTTTTGTGCCTTTAAAAGATGATTGTAACTCTGAATCATCATCATCTTTAGCAACAGGCAGATATACTCTATCCTATTCCACCTGACCTTTTTGTCCTTCTTGGATTTCTGCTGCAGAGGATGTCATTGTGTTGTCTGCTGGAGCATGAGCTTAAACGTTTAGCTGGACAGTTGAGTGCTTGCTGTGTTCCTCTCTTGTTATTCAAAGACGTCAACCCTCAACTCAATCCTTATATCAACCTTTACAACTTCATTACCTACCTATTTATATGTTTTCAGAATTTATCTGAGTAAATGTGCATTATTTCTATGTTGGAATAAAACTTGGAACTTTCTATAAACATATGGGAATTTTCAATATGATATTTGCTGCTGTAATGTCTGCATATATGTAATCTTTATAGTACACACACAGGTGCCTCCGTAGCCAGGTGGGAAGGAGCAGCAGTGCATAGCACACGCTTCTTGATTAAACTGGGGTTCGGGCCCGTCATCACCAAATACGGAGGATGCGGAAAAGTTAGGGAATGACCACCGCATATCCCGGAGCAATATGGCCTTAGTTGCTAATGCTCCTAAAAAAAAAAATAATAATAATACACACACACATGGAGTGAAAAGTCTGTTGGCATATGAAAATTTTAGTAAGTAATTTAGGGTTCTCATGGTATGACAGCTACAAAGCATTATTGCATAGATAGTGTAATAGCTTGAAATGAACTAAGTTTGCTATGAAGTGCAGTGATGCCATTGCGGAACCATTTCATCAAGCAATTGCAAAATTTGAACTTAGTTTTGCAGTTGCTTTCTGTGGAGCAATTTGGCTCCATTTGACTTCTTTCTGTTCTCAACTATCAGAACATGTTGTGGGTCTTTGGGGAAAGTCCAGTAGCATAAAAAGTTGTGGCATTAAAATGCTTTCAATCATAGCAGAATAGAATGGATTTATTGTCCAGTGGTACTACATTGAATGGGGCTTAAAACAAAAATTGGGAAGTTCGGGTTTAACCTACATCTAAAGTCATTTCTGGAATATAATAACATATCCTGCTTGCCAAAATAGACAATTTTTGTTCTGCATTATATCTATTAAATTCAGAGTATAATGGATATTTAGAAGGAATATATTGATGGAAATAGTTAATTTTTGAAAGCTGATTATTCTTCTCTTTCTTCTTGTGTTACCAGCTTGTTAGCAATGCCATTCACTTTTTATCATCAGTGGCAGATCGACCACACTACAAACACTTATTTGAGGCACCAGGAGTTCTAAGTTCAATCTGCGAAAAAGTCATTATACCGAATATGGAATTTAGAGGTAAGAAAATTGTTTCAGTGTAAATTGTTTATTAATGTCATGTTATTCATTTACGTAATTTAGTTTTAAAATAGGAATGGTATATAGTGATCGATAAAAGGTAGCTAAAATAAAAGGCCTTCAGTTTCCTTTGACCACCTTGTATGAACTTGAATTGATTAGGAGGTTCAATTAGACATGATTTTTCTCCCACTCAGAAATTAAAGAAAAAAGTGTTCTTTATTGCACCCTTTCTATTTAAGTGTATCTCATCCCTGTAGAAGCTGTCTCTCCTGTTAACAAGTACAGACCAGGCTGAAAAAAATTCTACCCCTTGAGCCTTGCACAATCTTTCCAGGGCTGAATTGATCGACAGGGCTCTCATCATATACTCCCTCCTATCGTGTCTGGGCAGAATTGCAGACACTTTCAAATGCAACCCTAATTCACGGCTTTTTTTAACAGTGACCTGTACTTGTTAAGTAATTCCGCCAGTCTCCTACTCTTAATATCATTAGTGCCAACGTGTACAACTGTATCACCTTTTGTGCCCTTAAAAGATGATATCCGCTCTACAACGTCATTTCTCTATTGAAAATTCAAAATATCTTCATTAATTGTTGGGCAAACAAATACCAAAGGCATAGATAGCTGTAAACTGGATTTATTATATGCCAAAATGGGTTAACTTGCACCTCTTTGACTTCCTTGGGCAGTTAGTTTGTGACTGTTCCTCTTTTTACCATCCAGCAATAGTCTGCCATCATACTGACAATCCGTCTATCTCCCTTGCATACAAAAAATAGCCTCCCTTTCTTCCATATCTTTTATATCTTGATGAAATCTTTCTCCCTGCTCTTCACTTAAACTACCTAAATTTTCTGGGAAATATTTGAAATGAGAATGGAAGAAGTGTACCATAACACTCAGCCTGGTTTTCTGAACTTCTCCAGCATATCATCCATGACTCTCATAATAATCTAGATATTTATTGTTTCCCAAAATAATTGCATACTTCATTTTTAAAGCCATTCCAAGCATTACTTTCAGTTTGGTTCATAGATCATTTCTCAAATTTCGACTCTACTAGCAGCTTGCAGATTTGAGGTCTAACAAATTCCTGCTCTGATTCCCCCCCCCCATATGTAAAGCCTTGAGAATTTAGTGCAGACATACTTGAAACAATTTCCTTCTTTATTCAGGGCTTGGATGAACTGTTTCCTTAAACCTAGTTTTATATTCAGAGCAGGTAACAATACTTTGTGTCAATCTACTCATCTTTAATGTCTTTGAACTTGGTGTCAGAGACTGTTCTTGTTGGCCACACTTCTCTTTCCCAATGTACACTTTTTGCTTGACTGTCCCACTCTTATAGGAAGCCAGGCATTTTTTGTGTAACATCCTTGTACTGAATTTTTTTTTCCAAAAGAAGCTTAATATTTTTGTAGTTTTTTTCTAGGTGAAATGGAAAGGTGTTTTTTTTTTTTTTTTTTTTTTTTTGATGATGATGCTATTATAAGCTTGCTTTCTTACAAGTTGATTTGTAATAGTACTACAAATAAAGTCAGGAAGTCCAAGGCTGCATAAGAGAAATCATTGGCTAATAGACCAAAGAATGAAGACAAGGAATTTTTCATGTATGTGAATACAGCGAAGAAGAAACCTAATCAGATCAGGTCCTTGTGCACTGGGTGTGGAATTGCCTTGCATAACCTAGTTGATGTTCCAGATGAATTGAATAGGTACTTTGCATAGGTCTACTGACTCAAGGCCCTTCATGCTGACAAGAGGCTGTGCAAGTTGAAGCTGAGTCATATGAAATTAGTGATTTCATAATTAGAGATGATTGTTTATTAGAAAAATCTTTGAGCAAGTAAGGCTTCTGGGGTTGATGGCATATACAGTCGGTCCTCGTATAACACGTGTGTACATTACACGAATTCGATCATACACGATTTATAAATAGGGGAACGTTATCTTACATAACACAAACCGAATTCGCTTATGCATGATTCGCCTTTGTGTTTTCAAGAAATGGCAGTCGAACGCGGAATCACCCCAACTGAACGCAACATGATAGGAATGAAGAAGATTCTGAAAATGTATTTATGTGTTTTATATCAGTGAAGGGGAAACACATTTCACCATAATAACGTAAAAACCAATACAATTCCAGCTATCGGTATAATCGCAAATGCAACTAGATCAGTTTACTACCAGTTTATAACAGATTCCACTAGCCAAAACGCAACTGGAAAATGGTTTAATGTAGTAACCCCTAGAAATGTGCTTTAGTAAAATGTGAGGTGTTAATAGTGTATCTCGGCCTTTACGGTGTTGTTTATTCAGTTGCTACACGCGCGCAGCTTTGTTTATGTGTATTAACCGTGCCTCCTCGTTTTGTAATTGTGCTTTGTTCCCTAAAAATGAGTAAAATACTTAAAAGGCGTGAAAAGGAAGAGTCCTGGCGAAGACGCTGCAGATTCAGAGAGAAAAAAAAAAAGCAATATTGATAAACAGAGGCGGACTGGGTCAAAAATTCTTACCCGGGAAAATTTATAGTGGCCTCATACTATGGTTTATGGCCAAAATCACACCGTCCGGCCCACGGGGATTTCCTGGGTAAGGCTTATGGCCAGTCCACCTCTGTCGATAGAGAAAATATATGAAATTGTGAAACGCTTTGAGTGAAATGAAAGACCATGTGATATTGCACGTGCTACAGACCTAAATGAGGCAACGCCGAGAATTACAAAGAATGCAGAGAAAATAAAAACAACTTTCATAGCGGGAACAACTCAAAGTGTAATTAAAATCCATTAGATTAAGACACAAGAGATGGAACGGCTGTCATCTGTTTGGACAGAAAATCAAACAAAAAACAAGTTTGCTTACTATAGAAGCAAAAGCATTAGCAATATTTTATTACGTAATAAAATACGTAAGCATTTTATTACGACTTGCGTATTATAATTTATACTTACGTTTTATAAAATATGTAAGTATTTTATTACGACTATTTTATTTAATATAATAAATTTTTTACGAATAAAATACGTATTTTATTCGTAAAAATATTTTTTAGTATTAAAAAATACTAAAAATACTTTATTATAATATTATTTTTTATTAAGTATTTTAATCGTTATATAAAATACTTAAGTATTTTATAAGTATTTTATAACGATTAAAATTACCAGATTATTTATTGTGTTTGGTAATGTTTTGGTTCCAAATGTGTGTTCAATCTTGGGTAGTCGGCACCTAACCCCACTTTTCCCATAGGGCCTGTTGTTTGCATTGCACGAGGGTTTCTAGGAACACAACTATCGTGCTATACGAGGACAGACTGTACCCAGTAATTTTGAGTGAGGCAGCCAGCCATTCCTGTGGATTGGAAAAGTGCCAGTATATTTTCAGTACATTAAGGCAGTTCTAAGAGTAAATTCACTAACTACAGACCAGTTAGTTTGACTTTAGTGATAGGGAAAATCTTGGAGGCAATTAAGAAAAGTGAAGTCGAGGGACATTTAGATAAAAATGGCATTATTAAGAGAAAATCTTGTTTAACTAACTTAGTAAGCTATTTTTGACATGTTATTCACAAACTGGATGCAGGGAAGAGTTTCAGCAGGCAGATATTTCCATTTATTTCTGTGATTTTAACAAAGCATTTGACTCAGTTCCTCATGAGAGATTACTATATAAACCGGAACATGTTGGGATTACTGGCAAGATTCTAAGGTAGATCACAAGATGGTTTGCAGGTCAGAAGTTAGAGGGTTGTGATTAATGTATATTCTTAAGAATGGTGTAACATCAGAAGTGGCATCCCCCTAGGATTAGCTCTGGGACCACTATTGTGTCTCATTTTCACAAATGACATCAACAAAGGGATAGAGGGTATGATGTCAAAATTTGCAGGTGTAAAGATTTGGAGAGTTATTGATTAGTGCCGAGCAGAACTCCTTCAGGATGATTTGAACAGGCTTCAAAATTGGTCAGAAAAATGGTAGCCATATCTTAATGCAGCAAAATCCATGGTCTTGCAGTTGGTGGGGTTGAGACAAAAATTAGTAGAGAGGTTAAAAACAGTAGAGGAAAAAAAGGAGTTATGATATGGATAGATAAAACGTGTAGAAACAGGGATGTCATAATCCCACTATGTATGACCATGCTTGGAATACTGTGTCCAAATATGGGCAACTTGCATGTTGAGATTAGCAAAAGGATTACTGTAAACCTCAATCAGGAGACCTTAAGGTTTATAAGGCACTGAGTGGGATGAGTAGAATGAATGAAGGTGAAAATTTTCACTGTTATGAAGAATTCATGAACTAGGGACCATGAATTCAACTTATGGGGGAAGTGTTTAGGCTAGATCATAGAAAATGTTCTTTTAGCCAGTGACTTGTGGATTACTTCCAGTAATCAACAACTTTCTGGCTAAATTACAAGTTGTCTTCACCACAGTAATTGAAATTCAAAGGTCAACTGGATGGTTATCTATGTGAGGAGGGAAGTGCATAATTTTTTTTTTTTTTTTTTTGCAGGTGCAGCAATAGCCTGTGTCTTCCTTGCACTGTATGACTAAATAAACATCAGTTGGTCTGTGATTATCAGCTAGATCAACTCTTGATTCTATGCCACAAACTACTCTAGTGGTGAACTAATGACTTACAGAAATGGCCAGCTGCCTTCTCTGCCTGAGTCAAAGTTTGAAGTGAAGGAAGAGTTCTTTAGGCCATATTACTCTGTTTTCTGTATTCACTATTTATTTTCTTAAGGAAATATTACTAAGTGATTAGTCTTTCCTACACTATTAGTTTGAAAGCTGAAAAAGTTGCTCCTTCATTTCTTCTGAAATTTCTGCTAGCAGAATATATGCAGTTTTAAATACCTAAGCCTAAATCACACACTGTGAAAATAATTTTAGTTATGTTTGTGTGACTTATGACAGTAAACATTCTTACAAGTTGGAAAGATATCAAGCAATCCCATATGGATTGTTTTAGAAAACGGTTCCTGCAGTTTGTCCATAAATATTATTTCCAAGAAATACAAGAAAGTCACAGAGGAAATTTTAGACATGGCAAAACACCCTAATCTGGATGTGAAACTGGAGATATGAATGAGTGCTGGAGTCTTATAGAAAGCAGCTTACAGACAAAGATTTGATTGAGTTGCAGGTAGAAATGCAAATTGAAGAAAGGAATGATAGTTGAGATGATTTAATCTTCTGAATGTTTAAGAGAAATCATGGTGAAATTGGAAGTGAGAGAGAGACAAAAGTCATTTCAAGAGGATTGTAGTTCAGTGTTGAAAGAAGCAATGACATTTTCACAGGCATTTATGAGGGCACCATTTGCTATAAGGTTCTTTTTCATGAAAAGAAGACAACTTATTAGCTTTCTTTGAAAGAATTTTTCAAGAAGAATTAGTTTATCTGGTATGTACAACAATTGTATTTATTCCCATTCATTTAACAAAACACAAGTTATTTCCAAATCTTCGGGAACTTTTCACAGCATATTATGTGAGTTTATAGGAAAAATTAATGTTTGGTTAATGTATGTTAATTGAGCATTAGATGTACAAATAAAGATTATTTATTTATGAACAGAGGGTTGCAAAGTGTTGTAATTAATTATTTGATGGTAATATAAAAATTTAGATCTTAAACACACAAATTTCTACATTCTGAGTTATAGCCTAACTTGTTAGTGTAAGATAAAAATAAAGCATTAAAGCAAATGATCATGGTGACTTTCTAAGACTACAACCAGCTGTCTAATTCCAGTGATTTATACTAATTCTCTTATGAGCTTCTGGACAAATGAACTTAATGAACTACAAGTAGATAACAACCAGTCAGTGAATTCCATACTCTGTCCTTCACTCTTCAAAATTTCACATCTCTTTATTAACTGCCACATCACTGACTGTATTTGGTCAGAAACATATGAGGAGTGACAGTAAAGTTCCTGGACTGGTGCAATAAAAAGAACGTAAAGTTGAAAGAGCTCAAAAATGGTTTTATTGTTACTCAGAGTAATCACTGCTTAATTGAATGCACTTATTACACTGTTCTAAAAGTTTCTGAAAAGAGTCAACAAAGCCATCCAAAGATGATGTTCAGTTCAGCATTTGCATATTTCTTTAAATCCTCAAATTTTGAGAAAAAAATCTTTCCTTTGAGGGCAGTTTTCAACTTGGGAAAGAGGAAATATTCTGATGCTAGATTGGGAGACTAAGGCAGAATGGGTAGGGTCATTGTTATGCAACAAGAACTAACCGCCTTTCTCTCAAATCGGTGCCTCCGTAGCCAGGTGGGAAGGAGCAGCAGTGCGTAGCACGTGCTTCTTGATCAGACCGGGGTTTGAGCCAGTCACCCAAATACGGAGGATGCGGAAGGCTCAGGGAATGACCACCGCCTATCCTGGAGCAATATGGCCTTAGTTGCTAATGCTCCTAAAAACCAAATAACAAACAAACACCTTTCTCTCAAAATTGTTGCCTCGTCCAAAAAATGCACTTCAGTAGTCTTTGAAACACCTGTACATAGAACACAGCATTCACTTTCTCCTCCTCAGGTACAAATTCCCTGTACACTGAAAAACATGATCAGTATTGTCTTGACCCTGGACTTCTCTAGACAAAACTTTTTTGGGCCTTGGTGATGGTTTTGAAGCCCACTGTATGCTCTGATGCTTCATATCATATTGAAACACCCTAAACTCATCTCCA
Source organism: Mastigoproctus giganteus (assembly GCF_048544385.1). Taxonomy (NCBI): domain Eukaryota; kingdom Metazoa; phylum Arthropoda; class Arachnida; order Uropygi; family Thelyphonidae; genus Mastigoproctus; species Mastigoproctus giganteus. The sequence continues at coordinate 199,155,262 of NC_143583.1, read as the reverse complement.
GTGGCAATACAGTTGAGGAAATTAGGATTGTCTGGATGATGTATTTGCATGATGGTGCTTCGTTGCTACTGCTCATCAATGAAGTTGTGTGGCACAAATTTTGCACAGACCTTCCTTTTCCTTAAATTTTCCTGTAGAATTTGAAATCATCTCAAACATGACAAACCTTTGCAACTCTGCCCTCATTTCAAGAGGTTGAGAGATGCCCACTTCTTGAGTCATTGTGAACATCCTCATCATCATCTTTGAACCACTTATGTCATTCAAGCACATCGGTATTACTTAATGTTTCATCACCATAAACAGTTTTTAACATTTCATATGTTTCTGTTGCAGGTTTTCTCAGTTTAAAGTTAAAAAGAAAATTTGATATTTGTTTGTTGCCCCGTTGCAGAACATTAACACTACTAAAGAAACTGGTTGTCACTTGCAACCTGTCAGCCTACTTTACAATCTCTGACCACCATCTGTTATAAGAAGTTTGAACTACAATGTGCCAATTCTGTTTATTTTCAAACATCATCTAACATGATGTAACAGCGCACCAGTCCAGGAACTTTATTGTCACACACCTCGTATAACAGTATTGATCTGTTTTCATGACAATTGACAGGGCAAGCCAAGTACATTTTTAGGGCTCAGTACTCAGCATACATCCTGCTTTACTGAAATAAATTTAGAGCAGTTCTTTTAATAACCTCACCAGGTATCCACTTTGCCATCATATAAAAAACTTTATGGAAATTCTATCGTCCTGAAACTTGATACTACGATGTGTTGGACAGACAACTTATGTAATCAAGACCTGCTAATATCCGTAAAATCGGACAACTGTTAACTCGTGATTTTCCATTGTATATGATCTGTGTCAGATCCTATACACTGTGTCAAAAAAGTGCACTCCAATCCAATAGTCTTTGAACGAACTATTAAACGTTTGTTGAAATGTCAATGAAATGTGTCAAAAAAAACCCATCCGCTTTAAATTTCAGCTCGATCTTAGATTGATTTAAAATTTTAATTCAAAATGAGGACACAGATCCTATATTAGCATTAGCATTAGTAGAGGCATTTGATGCAAGAAAGCAAGCTTATGCAGCATCAGCCAAAAAAAAAAAAAAAAAAACCCACTTCCACTTTACCCCTCTGTTCGTTCAAAATACCTGTCCAGCTGAGCCTTAAACCTATTTAGGCTATCAACCTCCACGACAAGGGATGGAAGTCTGTTCCACCAATTCACCACCCGCTGGCTAAAGGCAAATTTCTGCACGTCTATCCTACATCGGTCTTTCCTCAATTTGAATTTATGCCCTCTCGGGTGATTATTCTGAGCTAGAGGAAGAATCCCATCAGCATTGAGCATGCTCAAACCATTCAAGGCTTTATACACCTCTATCAGATCACCTCGCTGGTGCCTAGTCTCCAGACACTGTAATTTGCAAAACTTAAGCCTTTCTTCGTAAGAGCACCCCTTTGTTCCATTCACTAATCTTGTTGCCCTTCTCTGTACTCGTTCCAGCAGCTCTACATCCTTCTTGAAATGAGGCCTCCAGACCTGTATACAGTACTCTAGGTGTGGCCTGACCATTGCCTTATACAAGGGAATAATCACCTCCTTATCTCTGCTGGAAAAATTCCTGTATATCATTGACAATACTCGATGAGCTACTCTTGCAGCCTGTCTGCACAACCACCCCCAAGTCCCTTTCATTCTCTACCACTGTCAGTGTAGTACCACAGAGTTGATACGTTGCTCTGGGGTTGCTGTTTCCCATGTGTAGTACTTTACATTTGTCAATGTTAAACTTCATTTGCCACCTCTCAGCCCATCTGCTCAACCTTTCCAGATCCTGTTGCAGCAGCATAGTGTCAGTAGTGTCCATGAAAACCCTGCCTACCTTTGTATCGTCTGCAAACTTGGACATTAAACTTGATATACCATCATCAATATCATTTATAAATACAGAAAACAATAATGGACCCAACACTGAGCCCTGAGGGACTCCACTAATAACATTAGTCCACGATGAGCAGTGTCCATTGATTACCACTCTCTGTCTTCTCCCCCTCAACCACCCCTTTATCCATAGCAGCAATTTACCTCCAATGTCACACTGCTCCAATTTGTGTAGCAGTCTTCCATGTGCAACAGTATCAAAAGCCTTTCTAAGATCCAAGTATATAATATCAAAGTTATTCCCTGCATCCAGTTCTTTTGTGACTGCATCATAGTATCCAATCAAATTGGTCAGGCAACACTTCCCCTTAACAAAACCATGCTGTGTCCGAGCTATAACTGAAGTCTTCTCTAAATGATCCTGCAGTGCTTCTTTAACCAGTGCCTCCATTAATTTCCCTGGAACAGAAGTTAAGCTCACAGGTCTATAATTACTTGTGTCAGCCTTTGATCCTCCTTTGTGAATTGGGGTCACATTTGCACATTTCCAGTCTACGGGTACCTCCCCTGAGTCCAAGGAAGCTCTCATAATTATGGCTAAGGGTTTGCTTACTTCCTTTGCTGCCTCCTTTAATATAACTGGATAGATCCCATCCATCCCGGGTGCCGTTCTTGTGTTTATCTTCAACAACCTCTTCTCCACCTTACTCTCAGTTATTTCAAGATTCTGTAGCTTACTGCTAGAGTTGAATACACCTCTGGCATTCCCCTCGCTGAATAACTCCTCATGTGTGAATGTCGATGCAAAATATTCATTTAGTTTGTTAGCTACCTGAGCAGGATCATCAACAGTTGACCCATCAATATCAAGTGGACCAATCTGATTCATCCCCTTCCCTGTAGAGTTTACATAAGTAAAGAACTCTTTGCTGTTTTTCTTTGCATCCCTTGCCAAGGATTTCTCGTAATCAGCCTTCGCCTGCCTAACCTCCTTTGTAACTTGGTTGCATATCAATTTGTATCTATCATAGGCTTCTGTGTCATGTGTTAATTTGTAAGTATCCCATGCATTTTTCTTCTCTGCCATATGCCTCATTAGTTCATCTGACATCCATTTTGGCCTAAACTTTGTACAATATTTCTTAGTTGGTATGTAAAGCTTAGTAGCTTCCAAGATAAGTTCTTTGAATGCTTCCCATTTTGAATTTGCTGTTGGTAACATCATCAGTTGGTCCCACTGTATAGAATTTAAATACTGTCTCAGTCCATCGTAGTCGCCTTTTACGGAAGCAATAACCCTTCCCTTTACCCCTAATGGTAGTTACCTCTTTGAGTAAATCCCACTTCAGCACACTGTGATCACTGCCACCTAGTGGTTCATTTATCTGCAGATTCTTAATGCATGAAGAATCACTGCTGATAATCAAATCAAGAGTATTACTCCCTCTAGTTGCCTCCCGAACATGCTGATGTAGAAAACAATCATCCAATAAATCCACAAAAGCCCTGCTAGTGTGTGAGTGACCAGCCCCCAAATTCCAGTCAATATCTGGGAAATTAAAATCTCCCATTATAAGACTCTCTGATTTACTGGCCCACTCTATTTCCCTGTACAGTTTCTTATTATACTCATCAGAGTCATTAGGCCTATAGCACACTCCTACTCTCAATTTTGATCTCCCAATGCTTATGTCACACCAAACTGACTCAACACTGCACTGTCCAGCGATGTCGACTGGCTTCACTTCCTTGGTTTTTATGTGTTTCTTCACTAATAGCATAATCCCTCCCCCCTTCCTATCCTGTCTATCCTTTCTGTAGACGTTGTACTCCCCAAATTCCAGTTCTGCATCCCTTATATCTGTGTGACACCACGTCTCTGATATCCCAACAATATCTGCCTTTGATGTTTTGAGCAATACCTCAAATTCATCAAATTTATTTACTAAACTCCTAGCATTGGTGTACACGCAAGTATACCTGCACCTGTTTCTATTCTTAGCTACCCTAACACAACCCATGTGTTTACTTGTACCGCAATGGCTCCCAGCAGTCTCTGAAATATCATGCATCTTGTTTTTCAGGCTTCTGCTCATTCTAATAGAAGCAGTGCAAGAATCTCTTTCACCTCTGCCAGTGGCTACTGTCAATCTATTGGTCTTTGTCTCCCCCCAAGCTAGCAGTTTTCCGACCCACCTAACACTACCTCGATAGCATCAGCAAATATTCTTGCACCCTTTCTATTTAAGTGTATCCCATCCCTGTAGAAGCAATCTCTCCTGTTAACAAGTACAGTCCAGGGTGAAAAAAATTCTACCTAATTATGTTAATGTTATTAATTATGTTAAATATAATTAATTATGTTACGTTTGTAATCTATGTTGTTATATGTATTTATTTAAAAGTAAAATGTAACTGCTAACGAAGTTCAACTAACGCTATCTAGTATGGTATATAACTATCGTATCACAAAGGTGGGACGTTCGAACGGTAAATCTACGGACACTTAAGTATTAATTATCTTTCAAATCTCACTGTCTCGATTCAGAATAAAGTAACGATCCTTACTAGGTCTATAAGCTACTTACAGAAATAATTCGATGTAAAAAATATTCAATCAAGCGGCTAAATATGGCTAAAGAACTTCTCGTTCAGCAGAGTTGCAAACACGTAGATACCCTTACCGATACTTTTATGCAATTACAAGGCCGAGTAAAGAATAAATACACCAAATTAATCAGAGAATCACAAAATAATGTTATACTACTAAATTTAAATCAAAAGTTTTAGAAAAACAATAATTTCAAATCAATAAATAAGAAAAATCCACTTAGCGGCTTTTAACACGACAGTCTCCTAGTAGCCTCGTCAGCAGCCCCCCCGATATGACAGAAAATCCCAATGAGTTAGCATTTGTTTAATTTTACAGATGTTAGCAGGTCTCAGTTACACAAGCTGTCTGTCCAACATGTCGCAGGTATCCACTTTATGAAGTGTCATTAAGTAAATAACAGCCGGTTTTTAAAAAATAAATTAGAAAAGTTTCATCTGTTATACTTCAAGTTTTATATGCTGAAGATATTCTTTAAGGATTTTTATGTGGTCATCAGAATATAATGTTAATAATTTTTAATCTAGTATTTTGATTTTTCAGCATCAGATGAAGAACTTTTTGAGGATAACCCTGAGGAATATATCAGGCGTGATATAGAAGGTTCGGGTAAGTAACCTTACTGGACATAGAATAGTTCTTATAATTACTCTAATTATAAATGACATGATATGTTAACATTGAATGTGATAAGACATTAAAATTGATTTATCAAACTTCAGATTAACTGATTTTGTTATGTAGTTTTGTAGTACCCTTCAAATCTTGCTAGAATTGGTTTAAAATTTCAAGCTTATTTTTTCTGAAAAGCAAGAGTCAACTTTTGATTTCGGATCATAAGCTCACATGGATATAATTAAGATATAAAAGAAGCTGAAACAAAGAGAAGCATACCTGTCTGTCACAGTCTACCAAGCGGCACCACAATAAACATATTTTCATCAGGAAGCAAAGGCTGCATTGCTGGTATTAAATTAGTCATTGATAATGCATTTCCTCCATCATACTGGACAGATTTCGTTGGAAGGCAGTCAGATATCATCCCTCCTTGACAGTCCAGCTCCTTTTGTGTGGGTATGTAAATGTAACACACTAGACACATTATATCTTTGGTCCCTTTACAGAAAGCTTCAAAGGAAATGTTTTCACATGTAACCAAGTGATTGAAACATATCAGAACCATACATATCAACTCACCAAAGTTGTATGCTAGGTTAAGTTGATTTGTTTCTGCAATATTGGAATAAATTTTTAAACACCTGTGGTGATTTTGTATAGACATATTTTCTATTTAATTTGAACAAGTACATCTAAGTCATAAGAACTAATATGCGTGGAAACTGTAGTTCTTTATCCAAAGTGAAATTTAAGATAATGACAGACTTCTCTATATACTGCTTATATTATTAATCTTCAATCTTCTATAATTCTATGCCTGTATGTAATAGAATAATTATCATTATCAGTATTAAATCTCATGATATAACTGTGAATTAAGGCATGATTAGGATTGCTGGCAATTTTTGTAAATAAAATAAGAGAAATTATAAAAATTTTAAATTGTTTATCTATTATAATTTATATGAAGTTCTCTTAGTGTATATTTTTGCTTACAAAAGATCTCTGTTCTGCTATATTGCTGATTGTTTTTACTGTTGTTTACCTTTTGATGTCAAATTTGTTTCCGACTTGCTGATAGAGTATACTAAGGGTGGCCATTCTTATCTTGTAGCATGCTACATATTGTGTTGGAAGGGCATTGTATGCCACCTAAGGACAGATCCAGGACATACCAAAATCAATATCCTCTCCCACTGAACTCTGCCTGGCAGCACCAAATATTTTCACTAACAGAATTTATCTAGGTGCTTATAATGAAAAACATTCATTTGTTGCTCAAATTGTTAATTTGTGCAAAATCATTAGTAATTGAATACCAGAATACCAGACAATGCTAACTACACAGCAAACACGACTGATCTTTTTCCCATAAAAGACCCTTCAAAGTACATGGTTGAGATTAGTGGTGCTCTAGACGCCTCAGACTTGGTGATGGTCTCTTCTCCAATGCAGTCCTCTCATGGCTATTCTCAACTTCATGTTGTTTGGCAATACAAGAATGCAAAATTGGATGATCTGCAAGAATTCTTTTCCTTGGTGGAATTACTGTTTCAAACCTGATATCAACATTTGCTCGGGTTATGTCAGTGAAATTATTATTGTAGGGATGGACTTCTTTATTCCACACTCCACCTTAAAATATCATCCTTTATCTAAACCTTTGTTTTCCAATAAATATGCTAGGGCTATTCAAAAGAAGAATGTTGCATATCGTAATTAGCTTGTAGCCAAATCTCCAGGTTCATTTTCTGCCTACATCAAAGCTCACAACAATTGTAAAGCAGTTATTAATCAGTCCAAACTATGAAAGATTCATTTATGCATGGTTACTGCACTTGCATTATTTCTACTACCCAGGCATCATTTCTACTTACTGTATTTTTCCACCCGTTCTCAAAACCTCTGCTCTTGATCTTCTGTTCTGTATGGCCTTTTTCACTTTTTTATTCTTCAAGTGTTTCCTCTTCAGCTTTGAAATTTGCTCATATCCAGCCAGTTTCTAAAAAGGGTGACAAATCCCTCCCATTCAAACATTATCCCATTGCACTTACTTTTACTCTTTCTAAAATAATGGAGAAATCTATTAATCACCAGCCCTTAAAATGTCTAAAAACAACCTTCCATCTGATCAAGATCACCAGTATGGATTCCATCAGGTTGATCCATTGATGATTTATTGACTTATGTTACCCATATGTGGACAAATTCACTGGAAAAGTTTAGTGAAACTCAAGCTTGCTCTTGACATTTCAATGGCTTTTGATTGTGTTGTCATAAAGTTCTTCTAAATAAGCATCCATCTTATGGTTTGCCTACTATTTTTCATAATTGGGTATCCGGTTTTCTCTCTGACCACTCACTGTGGGTGGTGATAGATGATGCGCTATGTTCTAACTTCTCCACTAATTCAGGTGTTCCCCAAGGTTCATTTCTTTCTTCCACTCTTTTCCCCTTGTATATTAATGGCCTTCCATTGACCAGAAATCCCATCCATAGTTTTGCTGATGATAGAACGTTGCAGTCCACCTTCTAGTTTCTGAGAAACCTTGCCATGCTCAAACAAATGCCCTTTCGAATATCCACCACCAGTAACATTCCTTAAATGTTGATTCCTGGGTATAGGGGGTCCCCAGTATCCGAGTCCCCACAGTTACAACGATTTGAAAATTGAAGAATTAAAGCTTTTTTCCTTGAGAAAATTGACCAAGCACTTGAATATTTTTTGTGAGAACGATCTTCTTCACAATTGTGCAATAAATGTTAAGCGCAAAGTTAAAGACATAACTAAATGCTACAACACAATTTTATCTGAAAAATACGACAAAAAAAAAAAAAAAAAAAAAAAAACATGAGCAACTCTGGTTTCATTCTTTATTCGTATAACTGAAAAATAGTGTAACTTCAATAAACTTTACTTAACCTTACATTGTGTAACATATTATAATGAAAAAATGTCTAATAAAAGAATTTTCTCATTTTTGAGTTCATTCGTCCATTTTTTACTATGTACAAGTATATGATAAACATTACTATATAATATTGGTGTAAATATACCATATCTACTCATCCTTCACAGTGAGTTGCCCATGTATTGCACTACCTCAAATAAGTAACGCTTCACTTGCAATACCAGAGTACCTGCCCACCCACTGATGAAAAGTCAACTGGCTTTGAAACGGTGCTGTCTGGGTGGTGGCACCCACCAAGAATAAGTAACAATAATCTTCCCTATTAGTGAAGCATTACTTATTCGAGGTAGTGCAATACATGGGCAACTCGTTGTGAAGGATGAGCACAATATGAGATACAGATGAAATGATGCTTTTCACACTACTATCATAGTTTTTCTTTGAGTTGTCTATGGTGTATTTATACCGATATTATATAGATATAGAATCTTAAAATATTATGCCTAGTTGTATTTAGTTATATTTATTTAAATAATAAACATTATGAAAATAGGTCCCCGTTTTAAGTGGAATTTTCTGGAACCAATTACCCTCGGATAACAGGGATCCTCTGTAATTCTCCAGTGGGGCTAAGATAACTTAGTCGATTTCAATCTTTCTAAAACTCATTTCTGTCGTATATTTCTAAAAAAAAAGGAGATTTTTCTGCTCATATGCTTATCTTCAGTGACACTCTTGTTTTTAGACATATCTTCACTTATCTCTCTTGGGATTACCCTGACTTCTAATTTCTCTTGGCATAAGCACATCAAAAATATTGCTTCCTCTACATCTAAAAAGCTGGGTTTTCTCTTTCTGTCTCGGTCTTACTTTTCTTCCAAACAACTGTTCTCTCTGTACAAATCACATCCGCTGTACCATAGAATATTGTTTCCATATCTGGGACAGTGTTCCCAAAACCTTTCTCAGGCATCTCGATTCCATTTCAAATGAAGTCCCTCTATTCGCTGTCTCATAGATGTTCAGTTTCTGCTGAATGCCTTTTCTATAGATACTTCCATGGGCACTGTTCTTCTGAATTGGCTTCTATAATTCCTACTCTCTCTCTCTTCCAAATCGGTCTGAATACTTGCTGCAACTGATCAGCATCCTTTTAGTGTCCAACTTAAAACTCACAGAACTAAGTTTTCTTTTTCCTTATTTTTTCCTTCAACTTCCATTTTTTTTGGAACAACAATTAATTTTCGTATATTTCCTGAAAATTGCAATCTACAGAAATTCAAGTCTAATGTCAACAAATATCTTCTGCTAAAACTTCAACCTGTACATGGTACTAAGTACGGTAGGTTCTAATACCTCTTGTGCTTGGGGTTTTCTTTTGAAAAAAAAAAAAATGCAATCGTACCCAACTTTGTTTCCCGGCAAACACATAAACAAAAGTAAGAAAGTGAGGGGTATGTGCTACAAGTTGCAAGCTTAACAAAGGCAATTTGAAATCGATAAGTCTGTCAGCTTGCAAAGAGTGTTCACAGCTTACAACCTCCAAGTATGAAGAAATAAATGTAAAGTTTTTAGGTATTAATCAACAATTGTATTTTAATCACTCAGTTATATGCAAGGATAGGAAATCTGAGTGAAAAGTGCAGAAATTTGGTGACACTCTTTGGCACATAATGCGACACCATGCTCAATTTGGAAAGGTCTGCTGTACGTAGTAGTAGCAGTGGCATGTGATGCAAGAAAGCAAGTATATGAGCATATGCAGCATCAGTCAAAAAAAAAAAAAAAAAATTACAAAACAAATCCCTCTAAATGTTTGTCTAGTTCCTCCTTAAATTTATTTAACCTATCAACTTCCACGACAGATGGAGGTTTGTTCCAGCAATTAAGCACCCGCTGACTAAAGGCAAATTTCTGCACATCTGTCTTTCCTAAATTTGAATTTATGCCCCCCCCCTAGGTTTGTAATCTGAACAAGTGGAAGAATCCCATCAGAATTCAGAGAGCTCAACCCATTCAAGGCCTTATACGCGGTGCCTCCCTAGCCAGGTGGGCAGGAGCAGCAGTGCGTAACACACGCTTCTTGATTACACCGGGGTTCAAGCCCGTGTACACCAAATATGGAGGATGCGGAAAGTTCAGGGAACGACCACCACATATCCCCGGAGCAATATGGCCCTAGTTGCTAATGCTTCTAAAAACCAAATAACAACAACAGCCTTATACGCCTCAATCAGATCACCTCGCAGGTGCATAGTCTCCAGCTGCTGCAATTTTGCAGAACTTAAACCTCTCTTGGTAAGAGAATCCCTTCATTCCCCACACCAGTCTTGTTGCCCTTCTCTGTACACGCTCAAGCAAATCTACGTCCTTCCTAAAATGAGGCCTCCAGACCTGTACGCAGTACTCAAGCTTGACCTGACCATTGCCTTATACAGAGGGACAATCACCTCCTTTTCCATGCTAGCAAAATTCCTATACATCATTGACAAAACCCCATGACCTGCCCTGGCAGCCTGTCTGCATTGCTCAGAAAACTTCATATCTGACTGCACAATTACTCCCAGGTCTTTTTCATTTTCTACCACCTTAAGTGTAGTACCACACAGTTGGTACATTTCTCTGGGGTTACTTCTACCTATATGCAGTACTTTGCATTTGTCAAGGTTAAACTTCAGTTGCCCCTTCTTAGCCCATCTGCCCAAATTATCTAGATCCTGTTGCAGTAGCACACTGCCATTACTGTCATTAACAACCCTCCAACTTTTGTATCATCTGCAGACTTCAACACTAAGCCTGATATACCTTCATCAATATCATTGATAAATATACAAAACAGAAGACCCAACACCGAACCTTGTGGGACTCCACTAATAACATTAGTCCACAAAGAGCAGCACCCATTAATTACCACCCTCTGTCTTCTCCCACTCAACCATCCTTTTATCCATTGTAGCAACTTACCCTTAATACCATTCTGCTCCAATTTGTACAATAGTCGTCCATGCGCAACAGTGTCAGAAGCTTTCCTGAAATCCAAATATATGATATCAAAATTATTTTTTGCATCCAGTTCCTTTGTAACCACATCATAATATCCTATCAAATTTGTCAGACAAGACTTTCCCTTAACAAACCCATGCTGTGTCTGAATTATTGCTGCAGTCTTGTTTAGATGATCCTGCAATGCATCTTTAACCAGTGACTCCATTATTTTACCCGGAACAGAAGTTAAACTAACTGGTCTGTAATTACTCGTGTCACTCTTCTATCCCCCCCCCCTGTGAATTGGGGATACATTTGCACATCTCCAGTCCATGGGGACCTCCCCTCAGTCCAAGGATGCTCTCATAATTATGGCTAAGAGTTTGCTTACTTCCTTTGCCACTGCCTCTAATATAACTGGATAGATCCCATCCACCCCAGGTGCCTTTCTTATGTTTAACTTCAACAATCTCTCCTCCACTTTCCTCTCAGTTATTACAAAATCATTAAGCACACTGCTACAATTTGATAACCTTCTGTCATTTTCAAACCTTAATAACTCCTCAGGTGTGAATGTAGATGCAAAATACTCATTCAGTTTGTTTGCTGTCTGAGCTGGATCATTAACAGTCGAACCATCGATATCAAGTGGACCAATCAGATTCGTCCCCTTCCTTTTAGAGTTTATATAAGTAAAGAAATCCTTGCTGTTTTTCTTAGCATCCTTTGCCAAAAATTTCTCGTAATCTGTCTTCTCCTGCCTAACCTCCTTTGTGACTTGATTACAGACTAGCTTATATCTGCCATAGGCTTCTGTGTTGCCTGATAATTTATATGCATCCCATGCATTTTTCTTCTCTGCCACAAGTCTCATTAGTTCATTTGACAACCATTTAGGCCTAAACTTTGAACAATATTTCTTAATAGATATGAAACTTTTAACAGATTCTACAATTAATTCCTTGAATGCTTTCCACTTAAATTTGCTGTTGGTAACATCATCAGTTGATCCCACTATACAGAATTTAAAAACTGTCTGAGACCACTGTAGTCACCTTTACGGAAGCAAAAACCCTTTCCGTTACCCTTGATGGTAATTATATCTTTAAGTAAATCCGACATCAGTACACTGTGATCACTGCCACCTAGTGATTCCTTTATCTGTAAATTCTTAATACATGAATGATCACTGCTGATAACCAGATCAAGAGTATTATCCTCTCTGGTTGCCTCTTGAACATGCTGCTGTAGAAAACAATCATCGATTAAATCCACAAAAGTCTTACTAGTGTGCGAGTGACCAATCCACAAGTTCCAGTCAATAGCTGGAAAGTTAAAATCCCCCATTATAAGACATTCTGATTTACTAGCCCACTATTTCTCTGTACACTTGTTCATTGTACTCTTTCGAGTCATTATGCCTATAACACACTCCTACTCTTATTTTTGCTTTTGCAGTGCTTATGTCACACCAAACTGACTCAACAGTTCATGTGTTTAGCTTCATTCCTGATTTTTCAAATTGGCCAATAAGCCCATCACACACACACACACACACACACACACACACACACACACACACACACACACACACACACACACACACACACACACACACACACACACAGTGAGGTGTGCTGGGTCGGTGACCAGTGATATGCATGCTATGGGTTGACCATTCCTGATGTATAACTTTTCTTGCCTTTTCTCTCCAAAAAGTGATTGGTGAAGTAAAGACTACTGTGCACCCTGCTCTTGTATGTTTTTTTTTTTTTTTTTTTTTTCATGCTTGCTAGATAGTTAAATAAGATTACAGTGGAGGACAAAAAACTGCATCACCTAAAAAAAAAAGTAACATTTGTAGTGAAACATGTAAGATATTATTTGATTACAGTCATACAGTCATTTTGTTTGTCGCAAAGCAAAGGTATTGCATTAGCTGTTTCTATAAATACGACGTTGGAAGAGTATACACACTCATTAGTATCCTGTTTTGCGGAGGGTAAACGTGACTCCATTTGTTCAGTTGATGCCAAGAAAAAAGCGTAGCTGTTGCTCTGTCCCAGGAAGGGCTTTCTACGTGTGCTATTGTTGATAAAATAGGCTGTATACAGTATCCCAGGTGCTGAAATTAAAGCGTGAAACCAGTGATGTGAAGAGAAGACCTGAATCAGGCTGTAAGAGAATTACTACACCTTCCCAAGATCAATATTTGAAATGGCTTATGTTTTCGTATTGCCATGCTAGTGTTCCTAATCTAAAACTGGTGTTTGAGATGGCATCTGGTGTTGAAACAAGTGCATGAACTATCCAAAGACGGCTTTCGGAATGTGGTCTGCATGCCTATCGGCCCAAGAAGAAGCCTTTGTTGACCCAACAAACAAGGAAGAAGCAATTTGCTTGAGCTAAAGCGCATGTTTCATGGACAAAAGAGCAGTGGGAGCAGTGGAAAATACCATCATATTTTCTGACAAATTGAAGTTCAACCTGCATGGCTCGGATGGGAAGCAATATGTCAAAAGATGAAAATCGGAGGCATAACACTGACTGTAAAGTTGCCTGCCAGTCAAATGGTCTGGGGATACATAACAAGCAAAGGAGTGGGGCGAATTAAGTTTATTAATGGAACAGTATATGCAGAAACCTACACTGCTACCTTGGAGGAGTGCCTGAAACCCATTATTAAGGATCACCACACAGACGTCCAAAACTGCATTTTCAACAGGACTTCAGCACCTTGCCACACAGCAAAACTGGTAAGTTTTATGCTATTTAGATTTAATGATGAGTTTGTCTTCTTGTCTCACAAGGCTTAAAACATACTTAATACCAATGTTTTTCCTCGTTTTTCTCTCTTAAGTACAGTCATACCTCAGAATTGCTGGCATTACAACGTTGGACTGGCATTACAGCAACAGTACAGATTTGAACCCTATTAAAAATTGCTGGTACATAATATCGTCTAAAATTGCCCAAGAAGAAGCCAACAAGTAAGATTCAGCCACAGGAGAGCATTGTAAGGGTGTGGTACCATGAAATTGGGCAACCGTATATCTAGAAGTTGATGAACTCTGTGCCAGATCGTTGCATAAGTTATTTTGCTGATTTACAGTACATAATACTATTATGTTAACTTCTCGTGGTTATTTCCAAAATGTTAAGTGACTGTTAAATATAGAAACCAAGATTTCAATTTATCCATTAATTTAAAGGAATCCAAATAACAGTGGAACAGCTTAATTTATTTATGCTTTTCACCTTTTTTCCATTTGTTACTGAACTTGCTGTTTTATAAATAACTAAGTAGAGAACTGTTCAACACACTTAATCTTTCTAACTTTGATTTATTCCTAATCGATGTAAGAAAGTAAAACAATATCAAAAAGAAGGAATGATATTCTACAGTTCATTTGTACTGTTACTGCTAAGTTATCTTTCAAATTACTAAAGATATACTGATATTGAGTAATTTGAAAGATAATTTAGATAAGGTTTAAGAGAAACCTAGGGACATTTGATCAGTAGGTCACCATGCTTAGGAATCCTTTACTTTGTCTTGTCAGATTATCTTTTTTTTTTTTTTCCCCATTTCAGACGTTGATACCAGAAGAAGAGCTGCTTGTGATCTAGTAAAAGCATTAGCAAGATTTTTTGAATCTAAAATAACTGAAGTCTTTTCTCAATATGTTCATGCTATGTTGCAGGTAATTATATACTGGTTAGCTGGATTTGTTTTTTATATTTAATTGTTTATACAAAGCATGCTTGGTTAACTAATCTATAGGTGGTGTCATTTTTTTACCGTATTCGCGTCACCTTCCAATTTTCATATATATTTATTATTATTTTTTACTTTTATGTGGGCGTCTCCGTAGCCAGGTGGGAAGGAGCAGCAGTGCGTAGCACATGCTTCTTGATTAGACCGGGATTCGAGCCTGTCACCACCAAATACGGAGGATACGGAAAGGTCAGGGAATGACCACTGCATATCCCGGAGCAATATGGCCTTAGTTGCTAATGCTTCTTAAAAAAAAAAAAAAAAAAAACACCCCCTACTTTTATGTATAATATTTTGTATTTATAACATTACAGTGTTATACTGGTTATTATTCAATTGTTTGGTTTATTTTCTCTTTCTTTTCACAATGTTATCACATGCTAGACAATTCCCTTGATTTTCAATCTTCCAACAAATTCCATTTCTGCCATTGCCGTTTCTCTCACCTTGTAAACTTTACATTAGATTAAAAGCCCATGAATTGTAGAAGTACAAGAGCAGGATTCAGAAGGAGGACTCATCCAGCATTTTCTTGTAGAGGTACTCTATAGACTTTTTGCTTGTCAGTTCTAACTCCAGATCTTTTCCAATACCTGCCATTGTATTTTGTCACTCTTGGCTGTCCACTCAAAGCTGTATCCACTGACCATTCAGAGGTTATAGATTTCTTTTTGTTTCTATAATTATGATCAACTGCATTGACTTCCCTGACATAATTCTTTGGTTAGAATATCCATAGCTTGTAGAACAAACTATCGGGTCTTAACTCTTCTATTTTCCTTGAACTTCCATATCTGTTGATTTAACAACACCTTGGCTAAGTGAGGGTACTTCCGTCAT
Organism: Mastigoproctus giganteus; assembly: GCF_048544385.1. NCBI lineage: Eukaryota > Metazoa > Arthropoda > Arachnida > Uropygi > Thelyphonidae > Mastigoproctus > Mastigoproctus giganteus. Next base: position 199,139,621 of record NC_143583.1, on the reverse strand, counting down.
TGTTTTCCTGGTAATGTTATAAATTCTATAACTTAATATTTGTAAAATAATAAGAGGAGTTTACCTCAATATAGTACATAGAACACTTCCGTATGATACTCTCCAGAAATTAAAACGAAAAAATCGAAAACTTATATTAGAGTAAAAAATAAATAATTAAAAACCAATTTATTTATTTATTATTTATTTTTTACTGTAATGTAAGTTTTCGATTTTTTTGTTGTGTGGAGAAGACCTGGTCTGTTAGTCAGAAATATCAATTTTTCCTTCTACAGCAAGCAATCTATCTTTGCCCACCTTCCCATTTCCCTGGTCTTCGATGATTTAAAAATTCGCAGCTCCTTTTGGTCTCAAATCATGAATAACATACCTTTCTACTATAAAAAAAACTTTCCTTTTTCTCCGAAATTACTGAATATTTCTTTAGCGTTGGAATTTCTTAATATTTTTTCTTGGCATATGCTTGCTTTTTACCCTCTAGACTTCATTTGCTGTACTTTCAAAGTGGTTTGCATCCAATTTTACTTCTACCTCCAGGGTGATTTACATTACATAGTAGTTTTTGAGTGCTGGTTGGATGAGGAACTGATTAGTTTCTTTTCTTAGAAGCAAAAGTGTTTTAAGGCAAAACAAAAAGCTTGACTATAACTGTTATCTGTATACTCATACCAGTGCAACTTTTTGTCTCCCTCTCTTGAAAAAATAAAAGGAAAATTTCCAATAAGTTTCTGATAATATCCCCAACTTTGATGCAAAATTTTCTACATTTTCAGGTTATCTATTTAACAGTTGTTTAACTGAAAAAATTTTCCCTTCATTGTAGAATGATTGCTCTATCTTTCCCTAATCTTAAACCATTAAAAGACTATTGATCTCCTGCCCTATCCTTCTCACTGCTAAAATTGTTTCAAAGTTTTTAAAATTGTATCACTAATCTTCTGTAAGCTACTTTTCTTGTATATGCTGCCATAAACCACGAGAATCAACTTGACCTTGTTTACCTTGACTTATCCACTTCATTTGACACTTCACTCATCAGTGCTTGTTTAGCTATTGGAAAAATTTTATAATACAAGGTAATTAGCCTCTCTCTCTCTCTCTCTCTCTCTCTCTCTCTCTCTCTCTCTCTCTCTCTCTCTCTCTCTCTCTCTCTCTCTCTCTCTCTCTCATCATTTCATTCCTTTTTTAATAAAAAAAAAAAAAGGAATGAAATGATTCCTTTTTTTATATAAATAAAAAAGAATCATTTCAAATGTTTTACTGTAACATTTCAAAGCACTTGCTAGAATTTTCAAGGTGGCACCCTTTCTGCCCTTCTCTTTTCCACTTCAATTCCACCACTTATGCAAGTGTCCCTCATCACCTATGCTGATAATATTCTAATCTGTGCTATTTCCTATTCACCCAAGGGGATACAACAAGCCAGTTCACATATTAATGCTATTGCTGGGTTTATAATTATTTTAGCCTTTTTTGGTCTTCATACTAATCCTGGTAAGTGTGCCCATATTTCTTTCTCCAAAAAATCCTCTCCTTTTAATCTTACATCTCTCATTGGAACTCAGCTTGTTGCACTGGTTCAGTCATATAGAGATCTATAGATGCTCCTTTATATCAAACTCATCTTTCATTCTCACAACAGCTTTATTAAATCCTACCCATGGGTACCTAGACAACAGCTTTTTCATATTTATAATCTGGTTATCATTCTCCTCTGTATGAATGCCTGTATTTACATTAATGTCCTTGAGGTTGTCACAGACATTCTCTCAGATATGCCAGATAAGCTGTACTTGCTACCTGGGAGTCTAAAACGCTGATGGAACTGATATTCAGGTGACACTCAAGTCAAGTAGACCCAATTTTGGCGAAGTCTGGGATGGTCTGTGACAGCCAAATCCTGTGCTTGCACCTTCACAATGGTGGGACTGTTAGTAATCCTGGGTATAACCCCCAAGCATAAGCACACTGTGGATGATCACCCAGGTGTGACCCAACGTAAGCAGTGATCAAGGTGTGTGTAGCACCCACACCACATGGAGGAATGCTGCCCCTCTGTGTTACCAGGCAATATTAGGTGATAGATGACTCTCATCAATTGGTGCAATACCACCACTTTGCTTATTTGAGGCTTGAAGTGGTGGAACCCATGTTTAGTTGCAAGAGCTAAGTTCTGGTCAACCCTTCCCCATCTCTTCCATCATGCAGTATGTCTGATGACTTTTGAGGTTATGATGGACATCATGGCAAGATCCAGTCTTCCTTACATTTCAAGGGTACAGCTTTAAAGCGGCGTTTGCAGGCCGTCCGCTAGTTAGTACACTGGACCAAACCTATTGGTAACTCTCTAGGACAGCGTTTCCCAAATTTTTTTTAGTCACGGAACAATTTTCATCTCACAACATATTCGCGGAACATTTACGAAACAGAAGTTTAGCGGGAGCCAAAGAACTGTTTTCTAATATTTTATTACATATGACACACTGTGCATCAGGAGCATCTTTATTTCCAACACATCATCAGCCATTTTCAATCCACTGCAGGATGAAGGCCTCTCCAGCACCTTCCAGTTCCTTCTGTTTTGAGCACTGGTCATCCATTTACTACCCAAAAACTCATGAATTTCATCTATCAATCTCCGCCTTTGTCTTCCAGGTTTTCTTCTAGCTCCTCTTGGGTACCTTTCTATTATTTTCTTAGTCCATCTGTCATCATGTCTTCGAGCTATGTGTCATGCCCAAGACCATTTTAGTTCTTTAGTTTTGATAAGAATGTCCTTTACTTGAATTTGCTGCCTAATCCATGTGTTTCTCTTCTTATTTAACAGTCTGATTCCCAATATAATTCGTTCCATTCTTCGCTGTGTAGTTCTCAGCTTCTCTTCCATTCTTTTGGTGAGTGCCCAAGTTTCACTTCCATAAGTCATGGTGGGGAGTATACATTGGTTCATTATTTTACGTTTCAGACAAACTGGGATATTGCTCTTCGGTATGTGACTATATTTCCTGAATGCTATCCATCCAAGCCACCTATTTTAAACACACACACCAACCGTTTATGACTGATTGAATAATGAAATAAAATAAAATAAAATGATGGAAAAGACTGTAAAATAATATTTGCAAAAAACTTTTAATTATTTACAAAAAACTAAACTATAACAAAAGTAAAAAAGTTAAAATTCATTAAAATATAAATATAAAAGCGATAAAAAGACAATAAAAAACACTACTAGAGCTTTCGGAGGTGTCTTCCTCCTTCCTCAGTAATAGTGAGACTTAGACGACACATCCTTAAATACCAGGTTCACGGCACACGTGGATGACCAGGCGCATACTCAGCATTCCTTTCACTTGTACTAGAACCGGAAGTGGTCTGGACACATGGAAAATTAAAACGTTTATCTCTTGTCAAAACCACCGCCTCAAAAAGGGGGTGAAGCCTAACTCCCCTGTCTCTGTTTATACTATTGTTACCAGAGGATCCAATCCACAGACTTTCCAGCCACTTGCGGTCCCAGAATCTATGCGCCCAGTCAAGGATGACAGCGTTGTCGGGGGGGATCTAGTGTTGTTTTTCCCAATAGTGCTCGGCAATGGCAGATTTATTGAGCTCTGCGGTCCGTATTGCTCGTGAATGTTCCCCCAGACGGTCCTTGAGACGCCGTCTTGTCTACCCCACGTAACATTCCCCACAATCCGGGCATGTGATCTCATATACGACCCCACTACTAGAATCCCTAGTAATGGGGTCTTTGACCTGTGACACTACTGTGTGCAACCTCCGGCCCGGAAGCTGCACACAGCGTGTGTCTGAAAGTCGCGAAGCATCCTTGCAATGCGATCTGACATGCCCGGATAGTAGATCAGATCCCGGATCGAAAGATCAGAATCTGATCTTTCGATCGACATACTGTTTCCTGATCAGAAATCAGAAAATTTCTGATTCGATCGACTTGCCTTTGCAGCGATTTGTCTAGCAATAGAAATGTAGCGATTCGCTGACCATTATTGGCCTTGTGGTCCTCTGTTGAGATGGGGTGTAATGGTCAGTCTATTTTTTGGTTTATTTTTGTTTTATTTTATTGTAGTTGGTTTATTTCTCTGCTGATGATATTTCACATAAATTTGGACTTATGCCCGTCAGAGGGGGTGCTGTTAAATTTGTATTTAATTGGCTTTTAAAATTTAATCAATTATTATCTTTGTATTTAGAATTTCTAAATTATCTTAGAGAGTTTCTGCTGCAATATTTTTGCTCTTGTTACCCTTCTCTTCCCTCACTGTTGGTTTGATCGTTATGTTTAATTTTGACTATTTTCGCTCTTCTGTCTTGCATGCTACTGGCATTGTTTTTATTTTTTAATTATCATTCTAATTTGCTTTACTTTTTTATATATATATATATTAACATGGGCAAATATAAAAACTGGCTCTGATCTTTTGCACCATAATGACAGGAAATTTAAATTGGGTTCCATTCAAGAAATTACCCCAGACACTGATTATATGCAGTGTCCAAACTCTTGGCAGGCTCCTTCTATTTTGAATAAGATTTGCTGGCATCTTGTGTAAAGCAGCTCATTTTATTATTATTATTTTTTGTATAAGGCTGTAGTATTTGAATTGGCAATATATGTAAGAAAGCAAGGCATACAGAACTATCAAAAAAAGAAAAACTTAATTTGTCCATTACTTTCAGTAATTTGTCCAAACCTTCCTTAAATTTATTCAAACTACCCACCTCCATAACACTATGTGGAAATTTATTCTATCAATTTGATTACACTGTCT